>NC_060149.1:364636997-364954997 GCF_021461385.2 Schistocerca piceifrons | reverse complement strand
ACCCAGAAAGGGCCCCACTGGAGTTGTGTGAAACAGGAGTATGCTTCAGCAGCTTTATCAGACGCCACAAGCAGTCATCCTTACGATGTATCAGTCGTGCTGCAGCCGTATGACTGCAGCTTTACGAACTACCATAGTCAACAGTGTCTGAGGTTAAAACCATGTTGTACGAAGAACCTAATTTTACAAGTGCTGGGTATTCACTGCAGATAAATGTAGATATATCAGCCCAAAGTGATTCAAACTGCGTCCTATTGTGAGAAAGGTGTAGTGTAAATGTTATCGCATTAACATCGTAATTAGTACATGCCAAAGACGTCAGGAAGAGTTGTACGGCTTCATATAGCAGTGAAACTTCATATATGCCACATTAACAGTAATGTTCATGATACTTTAAGTCAACTTGTAAATATTTCGTAAAACAGGGATGCCAGCAAGTTGCTATGGATATTCTGCACTGTAGAATTGAGAAAAATATCCATGAAAACCCTAAGGCGATACAATTGTCCTTCCGTGCTGCCAGCTGCTTGAAATCAAATTACACTCATTCAATTCATCCACAAAATTGTCTGGCCGAGCGGTTCTAGGCGCTTCAGTCTGGAACCGCGCGACCGCTACGGTCGCAGGTTCGAGTCCTGCCTCGGGCATGGATGTGTGTGATGTCCTTAGGTTAGTTAGGTTCAAGTAGTTCTAAGTTCTAGGGGACTGATGACCTCAGATGTTGAGTCCCATAGTGCTCAGAACCATTTGAACCATCTGAACCACAAAATTGTCTCCTAATCATCTCCTGGACTCAGAATTCCAACTGACCTTACAGTTGTTTCACCAAAAATACCGAGAAATGCGTTTTCCATTGTTTTGAAACATAGAAGAACATTGCAGGGCATTAAACAACATGAGCAAACGAGGAACGAAAAGTTTAAGGCACAGAATTTATTTTAGGGATTAGAAATACTTCAAATAAAGAAAATTTTCTCAGCGTTATGGAAAATCACAAGTGTCGTCATTACGGAACGTGATTAGCCTAGGCCCTGGCTCATTTTAGGTGTGACCAAACAATTTCAAGAAACCCTAATGTATTTTGATCTTAGATAAAATCAGGCAATGGAACAAAATCGTCTGTCAAAGTGCCCGTTAACGGCTACGGCACCTAAACAGAAGATGATAAAATGAATGCTGGAATACAAAATTATGACTTCCGAAACCGTTTGGTCGAAGAATAGCACAGTACATGTCCTATGCCTGACCATCTCACGGAAGCGCAAGTGAAGAACAGATCCAATCGCTCGATAGAGGAAAGACAGTTAGAGAGCAGAATTCTACACTAATGATGAAGAAGTTCCATAGGGGAACGATGCGGGAGACCCACACCGCCGTACTAGGCAAGGTCCTAATGGAGGTGGTTTGCCATTGCCTTCCTCCATCCGTAATGGGGATGAATGATGATGATGAAGACGACACAACAACATCCAGTCATCTCGAGGCAGGTGAAAATCCCTGACTCGCCGGGAATCGAACCCGGGACTCCGTACTCGGGAAACGAGAACGCTACCGCGAAACCACGAGCGCGCAGGATAATCCTACACTATAAGAAAAAAAATTATCCGAAAGGGACGGGAAGCGGTAGATGTAATGTACATATGCAAACAAACAAATGATCAAACGATTACAATGTCAGAAAAAATGGATGATTTATTCAAGAGAAAGAGCTTCATAAATCGAGCAAGTCAATATCGCGCTGATCCTCCGCTGGCCCTTATGCAAACAGTTATTCAGTTTGGCATTGATTGATATAGTTGTTGGACGTCCTCCTGAGGGTTACCGTGTCAAATTTTGTCTCATTGACGCGACAAAATCCGGAGCTGGTTGGAGGGCTCTACCCTCAATACTCCAAATGTCCTCAATTGGGGAGACATCCGGCGACCTTGCTGGCCAAGGTAGGGTTTGGTAAGCACGAAGACAAGCAGTAGAAACTCTCGGGTAACGTCGACGTACCTCTGAGCTGTAAGGGTGGCACGGATCACAACCAAAGAGGTACGGCCGTGGAAAGAAATGGTACCTCAGACCATCATTCCAGTTTGTCGGGCCGTATGTCGGACGACAGTCAGGTTGGTATCCTACCACTGTCTGGAGCGTCTCCAGACAAATCTTCGCTGGTCATCGGGACTCAACTCGAAGCAGAATTCTTGTATGAAGACAGTTCTACTCCAGTCAATGAGATGCCAGGCCGAAGATGTGCATGCAGACGCCCCGGACAGCAGTGGAATCCCAACCTGACTGTCGCCCGTTTTGTTGTTCTCCATAGGAAGCCATCCTGGGCTTACATTTAAGCAAGACAATGCCCGCCCGCATTAGCCGAGAGTTCCTACTACTTGTCTTCTTGCTTGCCATCCCCTGCATTGGCCAGAAATGTCGTCGGATCTCTTTCCAGTTCAGAATGTCTGGAGCATTACAGGCGGGTCCCTCCAACCATCTCGCGATTATGACGCTCTGAAGCGCCAGGGCAGAATTTGGCATGATAGCCCTGGAGGACATGTAACAAATCTGTCAATCGTTGCCAAGCAGAGTAACTGCTTGCATAAGGGCCAGAAGTGAACTTCGTGTTATTGATTTGCTCAGTTTCTGAAGCTCTTTCTTTTGAACAGATCATCCAATATTTATGAAACTGTAATCATTTGTTTGTCTGTTCACATACATCACATTTACGGATTTCCGTAGCAGTCGGATAATTCTTTCGTAGTGTGTCTTATCTTTTTTTGTCTTAGAATGTATATTGAGTATGCTTAGGAACTAGCCCTTAGTTGTGGGTTTAGCATTAGTTTTCCGTAGGACACTGTATCAACGGAGCGTGCGACGTACTTGGAAAAAGGCACAGGCGGGGTGTAACATAAAAATATATCTAAACTGGAGTAAATTTCTTGCAGAATTATGGAACGTTTATTGCGCCCACGTGTGACGACATTTCTGAAGATCGAACAACTCCTGTGTAAGAATCAACATGGTTTCCGTCATCACCGATCGTGTGAGCCCCAGTTTTCTCTGTTCATTCATGAGATCCATCAGGAAGGAGATAGCGGAGTTCTGGTTGAAGTAGTTTACTAGCCTTATGAGGCTATTAGCAGATGACGCAGCTGTGTACGAAGATCTGACAAACTTAGGAGGGTGTTATACAATGCAAAGATACTTGTAGATGAGCCATGCCTGCTGCAAAGGTTGACAACTGACACTAAACATACATAAATGTTGTGTGGTGCGATTAAACAGACTAAAGGATGACATATTGTGTGGCTACACGATCGGCTATCAAGCACTCGAATTAGTCACAACCACCATGTATCTGGAAACTTCTGTTCGAAGTGATTTAAAATGAGACGACCTATTAAATTTAGGCGTGGGGACAGCGCTTAACAACTCAACAGTACATTTATAGTGGTCACAAATCACTGAAGATACACTAAGTTAAATGAAGATGAATCAGACAAATCATTATAAATTAACACATAATAAAAAATGATACATCACTGATCGATGTATCAGCTTAGATAGCTAGGCGAAAGACTTCTGGGTACACACATCTTTGTTAGCAATTACGTAATTCATGCAGAAATGACGCTTATGTGCAATTCAGTATAAAACAGAGTAATGCAAAGTATAAGATGATGGCAATGCGATATGTACAGGCAAACCTTCCGACACGCCAAGCACGATATTTATAATAAATATTTTTTATGATTTAGTATATTAATTCCAGCTGATTAACATGACCACCATAAAAAACAACCATAATTCACCGTGTTCTAAAGCTATGATAAATCTGATTGCAAAAGCGGAAAGAGCAGCTAATTTAACGTAAGTATAATATGCCGCTTTTACTATAAATTATGAATTTTGGACACTAGTAACTAATGCAAATGTGCAATCATAGTGATTAGTTTTTTGTTAATTGTGAGCGAACCATTCACCGTACAACTTCCTGCAACAGCTCACTTTAATCATCTCTAAAGCGTACGTATGAACAAGATATTTGTGTTCTAGCTATGAGCATATATAATTTGGAGAGTAGCTCGAACCTAATGAACAAGGTTGGACCTACATCGGTTTGTGAGCGATTCAGATTGAATATAGCGTTTGGCATGTACGTTCTCTCAGCATTTGTAAATTTTTTGAATTTGAATTTCGGTTCGAACTCGGACTATATTTCATTGGTTTTTAACCTTGTCAATTTTTCTCGAGTGTGATTACGAGAACCTGTACTATTTTTCGGTAGTGAATGCTGGTAAGACATTCGGGATTTTTCGAGAGTTAGCCACAATCGAGACTTAAATTTATTTGTTTCTTGATGAGTGGGCATACTTATTTTTTGTGGTTTAGACACACTCAGGACTTGAATTTCTTTGGTTGTTTAATGCATTTTGATTCATTCTGTGCTTCCCTACAAGCGATTACGCAGTATGGGAGTTCTCAAACCAGTTTAAGTTCTTTAACATTTACTTAACACACTGGTTGCTGGGCTTTAATAACAGTCCCGAAATAGCGATAGCCTAGTCTCACTTTATGCACCACATCCGTTTAGTACTTACTGGGTGCCGGACTTTAATAATAATTCACATATAGTGATAGCTTAGTCTCACTTTATGCACTACGAACGTTTAGTACTTATGGACATTTTTCTATAAATAAAATTCAATGGTACTGACACAAACAATTTTGGCTCGGTATAATAATTGTCAGAAACTTGTCCGTCACCAGCGTTACGTTACATTTTCTTACATCGTGCCCTTACAGATATTTAGACACGGCTTATATGCAACTTAGAGTGACGCTAACGGAAGCAGCCACCTTCCTAGTAAATGAATAACCAGAAGTGTGACTGCGTTTAGAGTTAAATCTTAAACAGCACATTAACTTTATTTATTTTAAATTTTCAATATTCTTTGACATAGCATTAGAGTATTACATTCCACTTTCTTGCTCACCTTACCTTAGCCAACAGGGCCTTCGTAAGAGTACGAAACGAATACATGCGATTTAGTGCTGAGTAGTGGATATTCCACGAGATTGGAAGTGCCGATTCAGTTCTCCATAAAAACATTTCTTTACAAGCATTTCGCCTTTCCCACGCGGGATGAGGTGGCACTTTTCGTATTCCGCCAGTTCGTCTCAACCCTGGCAGAGTCGGTAGCGACACGGATTACCAATTACGTATTACATTTCGTCATTCTTGACGCGTTTCTTTACTCCAATGAAAGTGCTCTCACTATGCGCTTGATGATCACCAAACAGAGGGCATAATGTAAGTTAATGATTGCATTTCATGATAAAGAACTGTTAGAAACTTGAATCTAATTTTTTCTGCATCTTGTAAATAGCAACAGTGTTAACACAGTAAAACAAATACGTTCAACTGTTATTCTAATTCTTTAGTCATCTCTCACGAAATTATAATATCATCGGTAAAGCTCAAAGATTTAATTTTTTCTCCTTTAATTTTAAATCCCTTTCTAGATTTCTCCTTTGTGTCCTTAACTGCTTACTCTGAGACACCTTGTGTGAATCTAATGGCTATATTGGCATGACTGATGTTTTTCCTCATCGGTGTCAATCTGTTAGCGGACCGTTGCTTCTGGAAAAAAGGCCACATAGATTTAAACGAGCAGCAAGAGTCCAATGAAGTACCCGTTCATCCACTGGAACTGCGATGATACCAAACGTTAACGTGTAAATAATAATCATACGCAATAATTTGAAGGCAAGGCAAACAGCAATAAAAGTTATTCTCCTAGTATAAAAATTAGCACACATTTTCCATTTGAAGAAATTTTTGAGTAATTTAACTGTTTTTAAAACCTCATTTAAAATTGGACTGCCATATTGACGGTTTTTTTTGGCCGTATCTTACACAGGTGTAAACGAACCTAATATCAGATAACCTCAAATCCATGTTTCTGTGGGTGGTCTTCCAGTCCCTTAATCGGGTACATAGCCTAGATAATTGAAAAAGAGAAATAGATAGTCTGAAGTTAGATATAGTGAGAATTAGTGAAGTGCGGTGGCAGGAAGAACAAGACATCTGGACAGGTCAGTACAGGTCTGTAAATACAAACTCAGGTTTGTGCCATGCAAAAGTAGGTCCAATAACGAATTAAAAAATAGTAATGCATGTAAGCTACTATGGACAGCATAGTGAATCCATTATAGTAGCTAATATAGACACAATGCTAATACCCACAACAGTAATACAAGTGTATATAACTAATAGCTCCGCAGATGGTGAAGAGATTGAATGAATGTATGATGGGATTCAAGAAATTATTCACATAGTTACAGGAGGTGAAAGTTAATAGTGATAGGAGACTGGTATTCAGTAATAGTAAAAGAATCGAAAAGAAAGGAACTGAGGGAAAAGGACTGAAAGGAGAACGTGCCTGTTGAATTTTTCTACACAGCATAATTTAATCATTGCTAACACTTGATTTAAGAGTCATGAAAGAAGACATCGGAAGTTTTCAGATAGTTTGCATAATGATAAGGCAGATATTTCGAAATCGAATTTTAAATGCAAAACATTCCCAAAGGCAAATGTAGACTCTGATCACAATTTATTGATTACGTGCTGCAGAAATTGCAGAGAGGTAGGAAATTAAGAAGGTAGACCATGGATAAATTAAAAGAACGATTAGTGATTGAGAATTTCAGAAGGATAGGCAACGACTGACTGAAGCAGGAGAAGGGAATAAAATAGATAACGAATGGGTAGCTTTAAGAGACCCAATAGTGAAGACTGCAGACGATCAAACTGATAAAAGAGAAGGCCCAAGATGACTCCTTTGATAACACACGACATACTGAACATGATTATCGTAACGGGAAAATATAAATATTCAGCAAATGAAACAGACAAAAGAGAATACGAAAGTCTAAAAATAAAACTGACTGGAAGTGCAAAATGACAAAGCAGGATTGGCTACGGAGACATGCAAAGCAGGACAGGCACACACGCCTACGGGTAAAATAGATACCGCCTTTTGAAAAATTAAAGAGATCTTTTGAGAAAAGAGAAACACCTGTATGAATATTAGAAGCTCAGATGGCTGGTCAGTACTAAACAAAGAAGGGAAAGCTGAAGTGTGGAAGGAATACATAAAAGGGCTACACCCCTTCACAGTCACTTCCAACCTGCCAGATATCTGCACTGCTATAAGGAATATATGGGATAAATACTGTCTTCTGGGAGAGCTACGTTTTGTATATACATGATACTCTAGGCACCATATTCAGCTAACTGTGTGAATATACCGGGCGATGTGGCGCACTGGTTAGTACACTGGACTCTCATGCAGGAGAAGACAGTTCAAATCCCAGTCCGGCCATCTAGATTTAGATTATCCGTGATTTTCCTAAATCGCTCCAGGGAAATGCCGGGATGGTGTCTCTGAAACGGGCACTGTCGATTTCCTTCCCCATCCTCTCGTAATGCGAGCTTGTACTCCGTCTCTAACGACCTCTCTGTCGACGAGAGATTAAACGCTATATTCCTTCCTTCTTCATAAATACACTCTAAGAAAAAAAAGACCCACCACGGAGTTATCCGAATGGGAAGGAAATCGGTAGATGAGATGTACATACACGGGCAAGCAAATGGTTACAATTTCAGAAAAAAAAAGTATGATTTCTTCGAGAGAAATAGCTTTACAAGTTTCTTCAAGTCAGTGGCGGGTTGGTTCACGTCTGGCCCTTATGCAAGCAGTCATTCGGCTTGGCATTGATGGATAGAGTTGTTGGATGTCCCCTGGAGGGATATCGTGCTGAATTCTGTCCAGTTCGAGTTTTCCATTGCCAAAATCCCGAGCTGATTGGAGGGCCCTGCCAATAATGATCCAAACGTTCTCAACTGGTGAGAGAACCGGCGACCTGGCGGGCCAAGGTAGCGTTTGTCAAGCACGGAGACAATTAGCAAAACTCTCGCCGTACGCGGGCGAGCATTATCTTGCCGAAACGTAAGCCCAGAATGGCTTGACATGAAGGGCAACGAAACGGGCGTAGAATATCGTCGACCTACCGCTGTACTGTAAGGATGCCGCGGATGACAACCAAAGTAAAGTTTATTTACTTTTTCCATCTGTCACGTTTTCATTTGACTGCCCTTTATACTACGTCCTCCATACGGGAGTGTGTACGAAGGTTAAAAGACGGTATGTTTGCACGATCCTCCTGCGTGAATGATTTCTTAAACGAGAGATTTAAAACTTCGGCTTTTCTTCTGCTGTCGTTCATTGCTTCACTAGACTGGTCAACGAGTAACTGAAGAGAAGCCTTCGATCCGTTGAGCAATTTTTAATTAGGACCGGAATTCTCTCGCGTTCTCGACAAAAACCTTTCCGATAAATGAAGGCTGTAGTCTCGGATGCTCCACTCATCGAGCTTTCTACAGACGCACGCTAACTTCGCCTGTCGTCTTTTGCGCTTTCTTTTTTGAATCGAGAGTGCAACAGTCTCTGCTTCCTTAGCAATTTCCGAATTTTGTTTTTAAGCCACGGTGGGTTTTTTCTGTCCTTAATCCACTTACTCAGCACGAATCTCTCTAGTATGCGATTTACAATTTGTTTAAACTTCGCCCGTAATTTATCTACCTCCATTATACTGGAATTATGTGATGTTCATTCATTTTCTAAGAAAGATGCTAGCTCCTGGTCTGTCTAGCAAAAATACTGTCTGTAAGTAGGCTGTTTATGTTTTATGTTGGTAACGTCACCTAGCGCTCTGTATGAAAATCACTGACTATGCTGTGTGCAGTCTGTGGCTGGATTGCATTGTTGGAATATTTGCCATTGTAGTGTTCGGCAGTTTGCTGTTAACAGCGCGTAGCGTTGCGCAGTTGGAGGTTAGCCGCCAGCAGTGGTGGATGTGGGGAGGGAGATGGAGTTTTGAGAGCGGATGATCTGGAGGTGTGTCCATCAGAGACAGTAAATTTGTAAAATTGGATGTCATGAAGTGACTTTTTAACACTATTAAGGTAAATACATTGTTTGTTCTCTATCAAATCTTTCATTTTCTAAGTATGCCTATCAGTAGTTAGTGCTTTCAGTAGTTAGAATCTTTTATTTAGCTTGCAGTATTGGCGCTCGCTGTATTGCAGTAGTTCGAGTAACGAAGATTTTTGTGAGGTAAGTGATTCATGAAAGGTATAGGTTATTGTTAATCAGGGCCATTCTTTTATAGGGATTTTTGAAAGTCAGATTGCGTTGCGCTAAAAATATTGTGTGTCAGTTTAGTGTTGATCAGAATAGGTAAAGACCGAGATGTCTGAGTACGTTCAGTTCTGCTCAGCTGTTTGAAAATCAAATAATGTAAGAGGTTTATCAGCACAGTCATTCATAAATTTTTCTAAGGGGACGTTTCATGTCCTAGCCTTCTTCATGGGTTTATTAACTTCAGTAACCAAAGCCGCTATGGTGACATCATGATCAGTAATCCCTGTCTCTGTACTGACGTCGTCGATAAGCACACGCTTGTTTGCAGCCAGAAGGTGTAGTGTACTTCTAGTCCCCCTCAGCAGCTGCTGGTTCAGCGCGGTAGATTGCTAACCGAACGGGCCCGGGTTCGATTCCCGCCCAAAGGCTGAGTATTCTATTGACCTCATCTTCATATCGTCGTAACTGATAGGAAAGTCGCCTGCATGACGTCATATGACAAGTATAAGTTTGTGTAACTTAATACGAGGTTACAGCTTGACACTAAAGAATATTCTGATTTCCCGAAGTAGACTGTCGTAACGTCTTTCCACTGTTGAGATGGCTGTATTGCCACCTTCCGAAAGCCAATAAATTATTATACAAATATATACAATATTTCCATTGTGTGTTGGCTGTCGAACTAGCTGCTCAAGGTGTTCAAAAGTACTTCACTAGACTGCCTGTCGGTACCACCTGAAATGAATCTATAAACGTCTCAGTCTATACCCTGTGGGTTAAAGATGCCTTTAACTAATTCTGCATGATCTGGACATTTCTGCGCTGCTGAGAGGAGACTTTCTTTGAATGATTCTAAAACTGTCACGGCGGAATCGGGATGGCCGAATTAGTGGGGGTATAGATGCAGATTGGCAATAGCTAGAAAAAACATTTCTGAAAAAGAGGAACTTATTAACATAGATTATAAATTTGAGGCTTAGGAAGTCTTTTCTTAGGATATTTTTCTTGAGTGTAGCCTTGTACGGTACTGAAACGTAGACGATAAGCAGTCCAGACAAGAACAGAACACAAGCTTTTGAAGTGTACTTTGCATATGACAGCTAAAGATTAGGTAGGCACATCGAATAACTAATGAGGACTTATTGAATCGCGTTGAAAAGAAAAAAAGTATTGCACAACATAAATAACACCGGGGCCTGAGTGGAGCGGGGCGGTCAGCGTTCGACGCTGTGTCCACTGCAGAGTGATACACGAACCTATTTATATAGCTATGTATATGGTGTCTGTTCCTTGAGACATGTCCGAAAGGACAGACAGCATTTTGATCCAGCAGCTACTATCAGTTAAGACACAAAGGAATTGCAGCCATTGGCTGCGAGCGAACATTGATTTAAATCAACGGGGAAAGGTGAAAAATTGTGCTAGATCAGGATTCAAAGCCGGGTCTTCCGCTAAGTAGGCAGATGCTCTGACCACTGAGCCATCCGGACACAGTGGTCGCGTAATTGCACGGAATACCCTAGCACGCCTCCCGTCAGACCCAAATTCTCAACTTATGCGCACACTACTAATGCAGTGCCCCTTGCGTATTATACTCATTACTCGTGGCATTTCACTGATTCCCGTAAGAGTTCGAGCCTGGAATGCATCCGCACTGAAGAGATTATAGACCCTCCTCGCCTTAATTGCATATATGTGGTATCTGTTCTTTCAGACACATCCGAAAGATGTCCGAAAGAACAGACACCAGTTTCATTCAGCAGCCGCTACGAATTAATATACAACGGATTTGCAGATACTGGCTGCGAGAGAGCATTTATTTAAATCAATGGAGAATGTTGAAAATGTGTCGGACTGGGATTCGGGCAAGGGCCACTACATTAGTAACGTGCGGACGAGTTGAGAGTTTGTGTCTGACGAGAAGCGTGCAGCTGCGCTGTCCACTGTGTCCGGCTGGCTCAGTGCTTTCATCCAGATGCCGTCTATTTCCCGATGACCCTGATGAATGCAGTCAATTGGGTAAAAGGAATGGCGAAACACTACATGTACCGCGACGCGAAAAAGGAAGTCCTGGATTTTTGGCAATGCGTGATGGACGAATTCATGGTCTTAACGAACAGAACGCAGTACCGGAACTTTTTTGCTAGCTATTTAGAGTCGTCATTCAGGGACCCACCGCCCAGCAGGGGTATGAGAAAAGTTGACTTGCAGGCGTGATGTTTCCACGATCCCCATATGGTAACAGAAACAGTCTCTGACAGTGTGCAGCGACCGCAGACACTCCGACGGTTGAGGACAGGCGATGTCGGTTGAAATGACGACCGCCTATTATTGGCCGCCCGCTTCAATAAGCTGATCCAAGCGGACAAAATTCCCCTTTTTCGTTCACATTATCGTCATAATTTTTGGCATATGGGTCCCTTGCATTTGTTGATTTAAAAAAAAATTGTGACAGCTCACTTCGGGGGCGGGAGGGAGGGGGGAGGGGGGACATCATAGCCTGGCCTCGGAATTCGACCCCTGCCCGCCTTACCTCCTCCAGCCTGCCGCTGACTGTGCTCCGCAATTAAAAAAAAAAAAAAAAAAAAAAAAAAAAAAAAAAAAAAAAAAAAAACACTTGATAGGCTCCGGCGCTCTGTGGAGTGTCGACGCCGCATGAGGCGAGTCCTAGAAGTGTTACTTTGTGTTGTGTATTCAGCGAAAAAGTGCTCAGAGCATGAAAAAAATAAAATAGAATAAAAAAATTGTTAAAATGCTCGCCTGCTACGCGGACGGTCCGGGTTCGATTCCCGGCCGATGCATCTGTTTTTACTTTATTGTTCCATTTCCGTATACAAGAGGCAGAATAACTGCAATGGTCATTTTTGCCACCAAACAAACCAAACTATTTTTTTAATTGCTCTTAGAATTACGTAGAGTTTACTTTAGTTTTTCTCCGAAATGATTTCTTTTGGGAAAAATAAAAGAGAAAAGAAAAGCCGGTAGAGCACTTGCCCAGAAAAAAAGTGGTCAGATCATCTGCCTAGTAAGCAGGAGACCCGTGCTCGAATGCCGGTCCGGCACAAATTTTCAATTTTCCCCATAATAAATAAATGCCCATTCGCAGCCAATGTCTGTAAATCCTTTGTGGCTTTATTGCAAACCTACTTGACGATACGGAAGTATCCTGCAAGCGTTTGGGGAGGCGCGTGCAGCTGGCAGTAACAGCGTCCTGCAGAGCGTGGAACGCAAACCAGTTAGTGTTTCTCGAGCGTGCAACGAGCGGCCAGCCGTATTTATTGATAAAATCATCACAGCAATACAAGAAAGGCCAAAAATCTTGCAATCTAACCATTCTCAGTATAAAAATAGGTCGATTGTAAGGAAGAATGGAGTGAGATGGCAGTGAAGCTTAATGCTGACGGTTAGTAAATATTTTTATTGTGTCATTCTGTTCTGACAAAAGCAATTCACAAATAACTTTCGCACATTTCTTGTAGAGATGGGCAAACTCGTTCATCCTAGGGAACTAGCTCACTGGTGATAGCTCTTTTTTGTGAACCATTCATTTTTACTCGTTCACCGTTCATTGTGCTTGGTATATGGTTCTTATGAAAAATTGAAAATTAGTAGGATAGGTGACTGAAGATGGAAGGCGCCCCCCTGGAGTACAGAATTCTCACACACCTGTAATTTTCGTGATTGTGCAAAACATCTCGTTTGGCCAACTGCAGCGTTATGTGGCTGATCGCAGTGAAATAATATAAGGTGGCGCACGAAAAACCGGCACCGAGTACAGGCTGCTCGCCAGTTACGGACGATACGTTGACCGCTAGGAGCAGAATAAATAAACATGTAATAATTAGGCAGTGAAGAAATAACAAATAAGCTAATGCAAACAAGTTTGAAACAACAGATGACGATTGGTAAGCGACAATGTGCAGTCTAGTACTCGGGGCCGATTTTTCGTGCGCCACCCTGTACCACTGAAATAATATTGTAGGAGTTATCATATTCTCTTTACAAAATGTGACACCGTACACTAGATTACGAAGCACGGGCTTCATTCGGTTGTGAGTCTGTCTGCCTTCAATAATAATGAACATGCTCTTTTACCTTGGATCAAAAAAAGATGGAAAATGGCCATTCGTGTGTGCCGCGCCGACGTCCTTCGCATGTGTAATAACAAAAAATCGTGTCTTTTTACAAGTTTTTCTTCTGCTGTTTATCGAAGTAGTGAAGTAAGCTGATACGCCGTTTTGTTACCTGAAAAGATATTTGTATTACATACCACTTAATTTTTATGTAATTTACGTAATTATAAAATACATTTTAATTACCGGTCGTGGACGCTGAATAGAATACGAAAAGAACCAAAAGTTCAGAGTTAAAAAAAGGTTTGAAACAGATGTAGAATGGGCGTGCGAAACGAACAGCAACTCGATACTGAACTAACTATGAGCAGTTGGCAGTGGAACTACGACGAGTGGCCACGCGAAGAAAGACGAGTCTGGCGGAACGAGACCGAGACCGAGACAGACGGGAACGGGACCGAGGCTGGAGCGAGACCGGCCGACGTGCCATTCGGGCACGAGACCGACCGTTTCCCGTTCCCGGGAACTATAAGTAGAGAGCCGCGACCGAAGTGAACTATTAAAGACCGTTCCTTAGAACTCGTTCCGTTCATCTTGGTGAACCGTTCCTTAGCACCCGTTAGTTCGCGAACGACCCATCTCTAATCTCTTGCCACTAGTGATGTTTCATGCAATTGTTTAAATTGTATAATGCTATTTTCGTTTAAAATATAATAAAAATGTATAATTCAGTTTCATCTACGTCAAGGTAACTAAAGTTTTTTCTCTGTGGATATAGTTGAACGGAAATTGATGTAAGGTATTCTCAAGGGTGCATCGATCTTTTTCAAAATGTAATCAAATGTAGAGAGAAACATTCTCTTGCATTCATGAATTTTACCAGAATCTCATCACAAGTTTTCATACAATGTATTAAACTCTCCAAACAATTGTCTCTGTTTCACTAGAATACTTGGACTTTTCCTTGCACGCGTGCATGCAGCTGTCGTAGTTTCATAGCTTAGGGCGAACAGTGCATGTTCCATACAAACTCCACAAAAGCGTTCACGCCAAGGCAGTGTTATTATGAGCGTTGCGAGGAACTGATTTAAACAAAGCAGATAAAATGATTGTGACATTTGTGGCAGGGAAACGGTGCTCCCGTAACTTGCGTTGAATGGCGGTGACTGGTGGCGTGCGTTCACCGCAGGCCGACGGCCGGTCGCGCAGGCGCGTCGCCGTGGATCGGCGCCGGCAGTACCGGCTATTCCCCGTGTCTGCTAGTTGCCGTGCGGACTTCGCTGTCTCAACATGCGCTTTCTCGTGAGTACCTCACTTGCCACACGGTCGGTGAAACAGGAAATAATCCAGTACACCGTGGTCTAGCTTTCGGATCCACGAGCCTCCTTAAGCTAGTGTGAAAAGCAACTGGACGTAGAGTATCCCAGACAGTGAAATTACTTAGGTTTACGAAAAACCTGCCGTAGTACTTATCACCCTATCCACGTACATTTTTAATGACGACAAATCTCTTTTTTTCTCTTTTCTATTGCCTATTTCTTACTTTTTATTGTTATTGGTTTTTTCTGTAATATTAGCGGAGGGAAGTTTTAAGAAGTAGTTCTGGTAGCTAAATCTGTAATAATTCTTAGCTTATAGTCAGTTCTTAGAAGAAAAAACTGCAGGGGGACGCCAGAATGGTCGTCCACCTCAAGGTAACGAAGTCACTAGCATAAATTAGGTACTTTAAGAAAGAACAAATATGTAAGTGTTTTTTGTATATCTTGTTTCCAAACGTAATATTTAAAAAACAGTCCATATAGTTACCCCGGTGCTGGACCATCCATAAAGAAAAATAAATGTAAAAATATAATTAAGTACGCTCTTCTGTCGTCGCTACGCCTCACTTTCTCAGCGCCTTCATCGTCGAATGTTTTGATATTTGCAGTATACGCCGGTCCTTGTGGGAAATACTTCGATGGGAGCGCCTCTGATCAACATGACACCAGTGAACACATAAGGGGAAAGGTAAGAATGCACACAAAAGCAACGTTTTAATACATGACACTCTAAATTTGCACAATAGGACGTTACTGCCACGTACCTGCACCAGCAACCTGTAATGAAGCCAGTAATCAGTCTGCTTGAACCACATAAGCTCGTGACGACCTTAAGACCGTATGATCCAGTTACGATGCATGACGCATGAAAGATAGGTCTGAGGTATAACAGGAAGTTGACCTAAATAAGTAAGAAATGGCCTGTGATAGTTTCATTTGTGGTAGAATGCGTTGAAAATGAAGTACGCACTGGAAGCTTCTTTAGTTCAATGAAATTTAACCGGGCCCGGTCGAATAGTAAGAAACCCTGCAAGCTGACTTGTCGAGCTGTTGATATCTGTTTTCATGCCCCAGCAGATTTCAGTAGTAATTATGTGCCCACCTCGGTAGCTACGGGGCAACGTGGCTGACTGACAACTGAAGGGGCCCGGGTTCGATTCCTGGCAGGGTCGGAGATTGTCTTCCTCGCGGACTGGGTGTAGTGTTGTGTTCGTCATCAGCGAAACGCAAGTCGCCCAAATGGCGTCACGGAAAAAGTCTTGCAGCCGGCGGTGAGCCGCCATGAGACAGAGACAGAGAGAGAGAGAGAGAGAGAGAGAGAAGTAATAATGTGGGGATCCACGACAGAGGATTAAAGACACAGAATCTGCGAAATGAAGATTTTTGTACTAGTTGTCTGGAAGCTTCTAGTCATATTAATGGTATTTGTGGAATATACTGTAGGAATTTGGAAATTTGTGGTAAGGTCTTATGAGACCAAACTGCTGGGGTCATCAGTCCCTAAGCTTACGCACTACTTAACCTAACTTAAACTTACGCTAAGGACAACAACAACAACAAAAATGGTTCAAATGGCTCTGAACGCTATGGGACTTGACTTCTGAGGTCATCAGTCCCCTAGAACCTTAGAACTACCTAAACCTAACGAAGCTAAGAACATCACACACATCCATGCCCGAGGCAGGATTCGAACCTGCGACCGTAGCGGTCGCGCGGTTCCAGACTGTAGCGCATAGAACCGCTCGGCTAAGGACAACACACCCATGCCTGAGGGAGAACTCGAAACCCCGACGGTTGGTGCCGCGCGGTCCGCGACAAGGCGTCTTAGGCCGCACGGCTACCCCGCGCGGCTACACTGTAGGTGATGTATGTAACCTTCGAGCCTAAAGGTTACTACTGCGCTCCCACTACATAAGCTTCTTCCTACGACACAACACAATTATTTTGGAAAGAGTAGGCTTGAAACACGCGATATAATGCTTGGAATGGGAAACTTGGTTTTGAAATTATTTCAGGCAGATGACGAGTGATGTACCAAATTTCTAGAGGGTTGTCCTATTGCTGTGCAGTATTATAAAGTATTGTTCTCTAGACATTCTTGTCAATGGGGTGTTATCAGTGGGACGTTACGAAAACTAACCAAGACATAGCAAATGATTCAAATGGCTCTGAGCACTATGCGACTTAACTTCTGAGGTCATCAGTCGCCCAGAACTTAGAACTAATTAAACCTAACTAACCTAAGGACATCACACACATCCATGCCCGAGGCAGGATTCGAACCGGCGACCGTAGCGGTCGCTCGGTTCCAGACTGTAGCGCCTAGAACCGCACGGCCACTTAGGCCGGCAAGACATAGCACATTATATCATTTATCACATACGAGGGCGTGCTGAATAGTAACGCATCCGAGTTTTTTATGTGAAAACTCTTAAAAACTTTTAAGTAAACAAACGTTATTAATATTGTAACTCTTCATCCTTCATGTCCGCATATTTGCAACCCTCTGTCACTAGAGGGCTCAGAACCATAGCGTATAACATGGCGGCGTGGAATGTAACTACCCCAGGGATCAGTGTTGTGGCCGCTCCTATTCTTTATTTATATAAAGGATATGCCCTCTAGTATTGCGGGTAACTCTAAAATATTTCTGTTTGCTGATGACACTAGCTTGGTAGTAAAGGATATTGTGTGCAACATTGACTCGGTTTCAAATAGTGCAGTACATAACCTCAGTTCCTGGCTTGTAGAAAATAAACTAACGTTAAATCACAGTAAGACTCAGTTTTTACAGTTTCTAACACACAATTCAACAAAACATGACGTTTTAATTTCACAGAACGGGCATACGATTAGTGAAACTGAACAGTTCAAATTTTTAGGTGTTCAGATAGATAGTAAGCTGTCGTGGAAAGCCCACGTTCAGGATCTTGTTCAAAGACTTAATACTGCCATTTTTACTATTCGAACAGTATCAAAAGTGAGTGATACTTCGAAACGAAAATTAGTCTACTTTGCTTATTTTCATTCGCTTATGTCGTATGGTATTATATTTTGGGGTAACTCTTCCCATTCTACAAGGATATTTTTGGCTCAGAAACGGGCGGTTCGGGCAATAAGTGGTGTGAGTTCACGAACCACTTGTCGACCTCTGTTCACGAGTCTGGGTATTTTGACATTGGCATCTCAATATGTATAGTCCTTATTGTCGTTTCTTGTTACCAATATTAGTTTATTCCCAATAATAAGCAGCTTTCACTCGGTTAATACTCGGCAGAAATCAAACCTCCATTTGGATCGGACTTCCTTAACTCTTGAGTAAAAAGGTGTGCAGTATACTGCTGCATCCATTTTCAATAAGCTGCCACTCGAATTCAAAAATCTTAGCAGTAATCCACGCGCTTTCAAATCGAAACTGAAGAGTTTCCTCATGGATCACTCCTTCTATTCTGTCGAGGAGTTCCTTGAGAAATTAAGCTGATTCTTACTGTACTGCTGATAGCGTTTACTTAAACTCATGGACTGACTTTTTTCAGGTTCATGAACATTTATTATCAGTTATTACTTTTATGTTGTAATTTCATGTACTGACATGTTCCATGACCTTAGAGATTTGCTCCTCAATTTGGTCCTACGGAACTTGACGTGTAAATAAAATAAATAAAAAATACTGTGTGTCGGTGCGTGGATACAGTATGCTGAATACAATTTTGAATTCGAAGAGTTCATCTGCACATAAAGCATTCTCTCCTTCAGCATGACAATGACAGTCGACACACGAGTACTGCGAGATCTGTAACAATCTGACGCCTTCGGTTCACTGTCATCGATCATTCCCGATACTGTCCCTACTTAGCCCCATCCGATTTTCACTTGTTTCCAACACTTAAAGTACGTCTTCACTTTGACAGTGATGAAGCGGTGCAAGCAAAGGTGAGACTGTGGCTCCGTCAATAAGTCAAACATTCTACAGTGACGTTATCAACAAGCTGGTCTCTCATTGAGAGAAATGTGTTGGTTGCCAGGGCGAATAGGTTGAGAAATAAATATGTAAGACATGAAGAATAAAGATGCAGAATGTTAATGAGAAATAAATATGTAAGACATGAAGAATAAAGATGCAGAATGTTAATAAAGTTTGTTTTATTTAAAGGGCTTGAAAATTCTTAACGTAAAAATTTCGAAGGTATTACTTTTCAGCAGGTATTCGTACATTTTATTCAGTTGTGCCTTACAACATATTAAGATTTCTACGTAGCCTTTTAACTTGATACTTTTCTTTAGCAACATATTGATAATGTCTCGATTATCTCTCCAGCTGAACTGGTAGTGTTTTTTGTACAATCTACATCTGAATTACAATTAATAACAAATATAGTCTATTTTCGGCTATATAAACATTTCTCATAAGGTTTCTTTAGGTCTGTGGCATACACACACATATATATGCAGGAGTACCAACCGTTCTTTCAAAAGTTTAGATTTTAGTCCTTCAAATTGTCGACACTAGCAATTTACGTAACGTGTGAGTATATTACAATTTTCTCTTTTGTTCAACAATAAGGATACTTGAACGTGCTTGAAGCAAGAAGCATATGATATTTACAGTTTGAAATTATAAATGAGCGCTCTGTTAGTGGACAGTCACTACGTTACTAACTAACTAACGTGACTCATGGCAATATGCATAAGATCTGTGTGACTGATATAATTCATCTAGATACATTGCTCTCTGATGTATTGTGGTTGGCTTCACTGATATTAGTGTTGAAGGATTAGAACTCGGTATATGGACTTCAGTTCTAATATCTCACGAGTGCATTTGAAGGCAAGTTGTGCAACTGGTTATGAAATAGCGGATCGGCCTATGGAGTATAGGTAATTCAACCCAAAAGAATGCTGTGTATCACGTTTCACTTGAAGATGCATCGTAAAACCAATTAGAAATATTTTATGGCGTTTCCACAAAGTGATGAAACTAATTTTATGTGGACCTGGAGAATGTGGGAAAAATGTGAGTTAAAGAACAAGGAATATGTTCTGCTTAGAATACGTACCATAATGCTTGTTCACACAGGGTGTCAAATAAATAATGCTGAAAAAGTCAGCGGATGTACCTAGGATCACGAGAAGAGGCAAAGTATATATAAAAATATGGTACTAAATTTTTCTGTTTTGAAATAATGATCTTCTGAGTACCTGTAACATGGAACTGATATAATTACTAAAAGTTTATCAAGATTTGTGTGTGCATGTCTCTGACCGAGAAATGAAACTTATCTGGAAAAGTATTGTCACTGCCGTTTACTATCCTCTAGCAGAGTAAGCCAGGTATCACACCATCAGTTGCAACACAGCCGCTGACATCTAAGGACGTAGTCAGTGTAATCTGTTCATAACACTGGCACAGTAAAAAAAATTATGGTGTGTCAGATATGATGTAATGTAGTTCAAGAGTGACATAACACCATATCGTTTCCTCTGCCACGGGCGATGATATATAGATGGAGTTTATTATGGAAGGTGGATATTTCTTGATTACCACGTAGTATGTCCATATCACTCATCACACCGCAAGTAAGTATATATTCTTTCTTTTGGATATCCCCCGAGTGTACAGTTTATGCTGCTACAGTGAACAGTGTAGATGCTCTGAGATGGTTACTCATGAGTTTGATAGAATTCATCATGCGCCTGCAATATACGAGTAATAAGAGTAAGTCACTGTAACTATTATGGATCTCACATTGAAATGGCATGCATCTCAAATAGGTGCCTCAAAATTGCGATTGTAAAATCTTTTGGAAATGTCATGTTTCATACAAATCAATCGCTATTTTCTTGAAAGAGATGGGATTGATCTATACGGTGATGTAGCCATTTGTTCTCCTCTAGGTATGAGGAACACCTCCCCGAAATTTGCAACAATATTTGACACTGATTGTGTAGTGCACAATGTCGTCACATTCCGGAACAACAATCTTACAGCAGCTTACAGTTAATATGGAATTGTAAAAATTGGAGTGTGACAGACATATGGCAATAAAGATGAAAACGGAGGCGATTGACTTTCGTAAACAGATGAACCGTGAGAGAGGCATGGGGAGGGGGGGGGGGGGGATAAAATATCCTATCTCACAATGAAACACGCATATTTTGTTGCACAGTTTGTTCGCTCTCAAACAAAAATCTATTGAAAATTGAAACTGGGATTAGCGCTACATAAATAGGAACTCTTTAAAGGGCGTCGCACGCAGTTATATGCACAAATTTAATTACGTTCCTTTTTAGGCTGGTTTTATTTGTCACAATAGAACAATACAGGAAGGAAGGGGAGGAGCAGTGTTAAGAATCCTTATCTGCAACGAGGTAAGGTACTGACCAACTTACGTTTTTCCTTTTTTTAACAATGTTGAGAACCAAATATTCAATTAAGTGATGCAGTAAGCCTCTTTTTCTTTGCAAGCAGATAATTGTTTTACTCCAAGTTCTCTGGTCAAAACAATTATTTATGGCATTCTACGTAGAATGTTGTTGGGTCAACAATGACAACAACCAATAAGTATTACTAAGTACAGAAGAAAAAATCTCTGCCAATGGTATAGGACGTTAACTGTGCAACTAACTCGTAACTGGAGCATTATTCAAGTATTTTGGACCCACTGAGTACTCGTCATTCGGCGCTAGCGTCCACTACAAAACGAATGAAGTTAGTGGAATATCTCACAAAGGATCCTTGAGTGGAAGTTCGCAGAAGGCCAATGATGTTTATGACATTCGACTCCCCATTTATTGTCTACCATGCAACCACAATATTGGTTCAAATGGCTCTGATCACTTCTGAGGTCATCAGTCCCCTAAAACTTAGAACTACTTAAACCTAACTAACCTAAGGACATCACACACATCCATACCCGAGCCAGGATTCGAACCTGAGACCGTAGCGGTCGCGCGCTACCAAACTGTAGCGCCTAGAACCGCTCGGCCAACCCGGCCGGCCAACCACAATACTGGCTGCTAATTACAGCAGGGGGCGGGACTGGAGGTATCCAATGGTGAGCACAGCATGAGGTTTCGCAGCCTAGTTAATCTGCTTAGTTGACGAGTAACAGACAACAGTGCTGCACTGCTAGTGGTGGTGATACAAAGGAGAGGAATGGCAATGAAACACAAAGCAAACATTGCATTAAATTTACATTAACAGTTGCCGAAGTTGATATTTCGCCAAAAAGGAATCCAAGGAATTTCACGAAGTGAGAAAGACGTGACACATGTAATACCAGCGTTTCTGCAACATGAGCCAGTTGAATGGGTGGTATACGCTCGACTGTGCGGACGATGTACATGAGGACTACAATCATGACGATACGTTCTTAACAAATGAAGTGATTTTGAAACATGTGTCGAACCAGGTAGTTCATCATCCTAGTTGGACAGGGAGCCACAAATCCCGTCTCCAGCGAAAGGTAGTAAAGGACAATCGTTGTCCAAGGAGCGGGTACTAAACACAATTACATACACCGAAGATTATTCGCAGCATAGTAAAAAAACAATTATGCAGAGATTTTGAATAAGTCCGCAGCAACATGACCGGGTAGTGCATAAGAAAAACAGCGGATATTTAAGGGAGGAAAAGGTGCACTTGTTACAAAAACTGGTGTTTGTGTGTTTTAATGTAGCTCGATACAATTTAGAGGATGTGCATGGTAGTGACCTATTACGTCATGCACATCAAATTGGGGCGTCATCGATTACAGTGATTTTAAAGGAAGCAGTGGATGGTTGCCTAACTTGAAACAGTGCTACAGAATTGCAAGGCACAAGACAACAAAGTTTAAAACAAAGCCCTAACTTGACGATGCACAGCAAAATGCGGAATCGGCCCGAAAATGTGTAGACGTTCAGTACGGGATTTATTTTCAACTCCTACCAATCAGGATTGGAAGAGGAAATGCATATGAAAGCAACCCTGGAGATTAGGGATGCCAAGAGAGTTATACAAAGATCAACTAACGTCAATACCTTAACACGTTCGTATACAATTATGCCGACTGTTCATCTGGATGGTAAACTGGCTGGAAAGTTAATTATTGTGTTGCGAGAAGTTAGAGGTGCTCCGCTCCCCACGATCCTTCCTCGCGCGCTTAATCTTGCAAGAGAGTAGGGAATATTCACGTCGCAACATGCAAAAGTGAGAAAATGGGCGTAAGAGAACAACAGCTATGGTATGAGCACTGCTTTTGTCCAACAGCTGGTCAAAATAACTTGCTTTCGCTTGATTTCTGGTCTGTGTGTAAAAATCATACCCTTTAGAGCAAAGTATCCCTCCTGAAAAATGTATGCATTGCAGTTCATACCATCTGGAACCACTGGAGAAATTAAGCTTTGGATGTTTTTTCCGTGCCTATAAAACATATTATCGCACTATCTGCAGCTACGCCTTAAAGGATAGCCAATTTCGCGATAAGCTTCATGCCAGACTATTTCGCATTCGCTTTTATGCCATCACATTCCATCAGTTCCCATTACTTCGTTACACCACTATGGTTCTATACGCATTATTTAAGAGTGGATACCTAGCTGAAAGTCCTGTACAGTTTTTAACTCTCAAGAGGGTTCGTCTTCGATCTTGATGGTGCGAAACTTTGTGATCATTGTGGCGCTCCATTTTTCATTCGGTTTCATGGCGCAAGTTAATGGGTTGTTTTGAACATTTCTTCAAGGTCGACGATGTCCGTTTTGTGAAGAGTAACATGCATCCCATAGAAGGTTGATCTCTGCACTTCCTGGACACTCATTTTCTGTCGCCCTCTTGTTGCACATGGTGGGTCATTAGCGGCTAATATTTTTCCTGAAATAATTGTTAACACAACATTTTCAAATGAGCCTTACTAAACATTGAACTTGTGACCTCGCACTCAAGGGATTCCTTGTCAGCAACATTATTTACCGCAATTTGTGAAAGGGCGGACGATTTGAAGGATATAAGTTGGTAAATTACAACGAGTGGCACCAAGTGCCATTAGTACCCCAAAGTAAAAGGAAAAGTTAGGAAGAATAGGATTTACGTTCCTGTTGACAATGAGTTCATTAGAGACGGAGCACAAAGGAGGACTGGTGAAGGGTGGGGAAATAATCGGCTGTGTTATTTTTTATATTCACCAACACAACAAGTAAGTAGTTTTAGGAAAACACGGCAAACCTAAATCGGAATGGCTGGACGGGTATCTGAATTCGTTCTTCCGAGTGCAAGTCCAGCGTCTTTATCACTGCGCCACCTCGTTCGATTTGTTCCAGAATGAATGTTTAGACGTGTTGACTTGCTTAGTAAAAAGAAAAGCATTGCAGTGAAATCAGGGCAAGGTCGTCCACAACCAACTACGGCCGGAGACGATCGTTACCTCTTGCTTACAGTCACTCAGCACAGATTGAAGACTACAACTCAATAGGAAACGTCCCAGTATAATAATGGCTGACAGATGGTATTAGAGGCAATCAGACCTACGGAATTCCGTGTCATTCATAATGTTTCTTTGGCAGTTCGACGGTATCAAAATGTGCTCTCACAACTCCTTTTTCTGCCAATACCAACATAATTGACAATTTTTTCCTTCGTATGAATGACAAAATTCGCCAATAAAGGTTAATTAGTAGAGAAATTCTGCAACCTAGGTGTTGCACTCGAAGGCATGACCAGAGTTTTTCCCGAATTTGAATCTTATTAAGCACACCCAGGGTACACTTGGATTGCTAAGTTCCATTACTTGTTTAGATTTCTTCAGGTGGAAAACTGTACTGGCTGTTGGGGACGGCTTTCCTCCGTATCAAGGTAGTTCCATTTTCTTTTTTCGTTTGCTTTTGCCCTATTTCACTGATACACAAATTCTGCTTACATGCCTGGACCACATATAGGCAAGAATAACGGAGATGTTTATCGATACACTGCAGGAAGTTATAATGTCTAGCAAAAAGAAATGAGAATTCTGGAAAAACGACATTTTATCAATGGAGTGAGTGAATGATTATTTTGTAAAATTTTTTTTGTTTGTTTATAGATGCAATCACATTCTTATGACACAATCATAACCGGTTTCGGCCATACAATGACCATCTTCAGATTCTATAACAATACAAAACAAAATTTACATTAAAACCTAAAAATAAGTGCAATATTTAACCAGGATTATTAGTAATCTAACTGAATTTATGCGAAATACATATAGTTCATACCTAAGGGCGGCATACACTGAACACGGGCTCATGCGTTGTCATTCTACATTGCGTCATTTTATCCGAACATTTCGGGAAAATAACGATTGAAGAAAGGTTAAACAATGCATTGTAAGATGTTTAATTTGCTGCATTATGTAGCTCTTTGTACAATTTAATTTTGATTTACGATGGTAAATGATTTAAATTGGGCTTAATCTAAAAATATAATATATCAATATAAACTATAGAAATGAAATATTAAGTCCAGTGTTCAACAAGTTCAATCAAAACTTAATATATTCGCTGCTTTCGCGAACATTCAATACATAAATAATTATGCTGATTGTCCCATGCGCTGCATTCATAATGGCTCCAATACGAGCAGAATACATATCTGTACCAAATTCTTTGTCTTTTTTAGGTCCAACTAAACAAGCTTCTTGTCTAGAATCAGCATCCACTTCGTCTCGTTCTTTGCCATCACACAAGTTGGTCAAATCTACCTCTGATTCAAGTGATGGAAAGTTCAAGCTTTCTGTTATAATTTGTTCGTTTAGTCTTAGCAGGAATGGCTTTCTTCTTCGTAATATTCTGTTACTTTCTGATCTCCTCCTTTTCTTTCATCGTCTATTCCTTCTCCCTAATATTCAACAGCTCCTCGTATGGCGCAGCTTTAAGAATTTTGTTTTGTTGCTTTTGTCTTTTTGTGCTTCTGCGTTTCTTACTGACCTCGCAACCTTATAATTATACACTACTGGCCATTAAAATTGCTACACCAAGAAGAAATGCAGATGATAAACGGGTATTCATTGGACAAATATATTATACTAGAACTGAGATGTGATTACATTTTCACGCAATTTGGGTGCATAGATCCCAGAAATCAGTACGCAGAACAACCACCTCTGGCCGTAATAACGGCCTTGATACGCCTGGGCATTGAGTCAAACAGAGCTTGGGTGGCGTGTACAGATACAGCTGCCCATGCAGCTTCAACACGATGCCGCAGTTCATCAAGAGTAGTGACTGGCGTATTGTGACGAGCCAGTTGCTCGGCCACCATTGACCAGACGTTTTCAATTGCTGAGAGATCTGGAGAATGTGCTGGCCAGGGCAGCAGTCGAACATTTTCTGTATCCGGAAAGGCCCGTACAGAACCTGCAACATGCGGTCGTGCATTATCCTGCTGAAATGTAGGGTTTCCCAGGGATCGAATGAAGGGTAGAGCCACGGGTCGTAACACATCTGAAATGTAACGTCCGCTGTTGAAAGTGCCGTCACTGCGAACAAGAGGTGACCGAGCCGTGTAACCAATGGCAGCCCATACCATCACGCTGGGTGATACGCCAGTATGGCGATGACGAATACACGCTTCCAATGTGCGTTCACCGCGACGTCGCCAAACACGCATGCGACCATCATTATGCTGTAAAAAGAACCTGGATTCATCCGAAAAAACGACGTCTTGCCATTCGTGCACCCAGGTTCGTCGTTGAGTACACCATCGCAGGCGCTCCTGTCTGTGATGCAGCGTCAAGGGTAACCGCAGCCATGGTCTCCGAGCTGATCGTCCATGCTGCTGCAAACGTCGTCGAACTGTTCATGCAGATGGTTGTTGTCTTGCAAACGTCCCCATCTGTTGACTCAGGGATCGAGATGTGGCTGCACGATCCGTTACAGCCATACGGATAAGATGCCTGACATCTCGACTGCTAATGATACGAGGCCGTTGGGATCCAGCAGGGCGTTCTGTATTACCCTCCTGAACCCACCGATTCCACATTCTGCTTACAGTCATTGGATCTCGACCAACGCTAACAGCAATGTCGCGATAATTGTTAACACAACACTTTCAAATGAGCCTTACTAAAGACTGAACTTGCGACCTCGCACTCAAGGGGTTCCTTGTCAGCAACGTTATTTACCGCAATCTGTGAAAGGGCGGACGATTTGAAGGATATCGCGATAAGCTACAATCCGACCTTTATCAAAGTCGGAAACGCGATGGTACGCATTTCTCCTCCTTACACGAGGCATCACAACGTTTCACCAGGCAACGCCGGTCAACTGCTGTTTGTGTATGTGAAATCGGTTGGAAACTTTCCTCGTGTCAGCACGTTGTAGGTGTCGCCACCGGCGCCAACCTTGTGTGAATGCTCTGAAAAGCTAATCATTTTCATAGCACAGTATCGTCTTCCTGTCGGTTAAATTTCGCGTCTGTAGCACGTCATCTTCGTGGTGTAGCAATTTTAATGGCCAGTAGTGTAATAAAAACTGCATAATACTGTGGGGATTATACACTGCGCAAAAGAATATAGCTTTTCCGAAATCCCATAATTGTCTCCCACTGCGACGCATAATTTTGAAATTTGGCTCTAAGGTGCCTACAATCTTCCTCTGTAATGGTAAAAAGGTGGGACGTCGACCGTGGGTGCGGCGACGCCTCAAACAGCAAGGTATCGATACATGCGAAAAATAGGCCCCAGCTCAGAAGTTAATGTGAGGTGTCGAAAGATGTTGCCTGTCTTCAGGCACTAGAGCTACTGCGAGACACCACCCAGTTGAATGGGTGTCCAAGTTTGACAGATACTTTTTTAATGCGCTCAACAAAGCTGCGTCGGTGTCACTGACAGTGTTGCCGAAATGGTGGTCTTAGAGGGACCCTTTCCCGTTTTACTCATGCACATGTCAATGTTGCACCCTTCCATTACCGGACCACAAGAGGGCGCGAAGCAGGAGGGTTGATAAAGCATTCACACACTTTGCTGCTTCGGATCATGGTCAAATTTCGTAGAATGGTTTTGAACGGTAACTGGTGGTTCCACTCTGAATACCAGAGCGAAAATTTCGGTCACGCTATTCTGACGTCGCAGGGCCCAACGCTTTTGCACCATTACAGAGGTAGGCTGTAGGTACCTTTGAGCCAACTTTCAAACTGACGCGTCGGAATGGGAGACAATTACGGGATTTCGAAGAAACCATACTTTAATTGCGCCATATTACCCCAGCGTTCACTAGTTGACTAAATACACTGAAAAAGTACACCGCAGATGCAATCTGTAATACACTATCTTTGGATGTAAAAACATGTGAAGGTTATTCCTATTACACACGTATTCAGTAATAAATACGCATTTGGTCTTATCTCTTAAAATTCAGAGTAGAAAAATCATAACAAACGTTGACAAATTATTCATCATTTCACCACACGAACTCAGCGGTGACTGATGCCTTTTTCATCCTGCTGAGAGAATTATATCACTAACTACTAGAGTTTTGCATTCTTTGGGAGACTAAGAACGAAAATCTCTTCTATAAAAGTCAACGTGGATTCCGCAAACAGAGATCTTGCGAAACTCAGCTGTTCCTCCATGAGATTCACAGCGCTGTAAATATCGGCGCTCAGATTGATTCCGTGTTCCTCGACTCCAGCAAGGCAGTTGAAACGGTACCGCACTGCCGTTGGGTGGAAAAAAATAGATTACCAAGTATAGGACCTGGTTTTTGACTGAATACAAGACTTAATTGCCAGCCGCTGTGGCCGAGCGGTTCTAGGCACTTCAGTCCGGAACAGCACTGCTGCTATGATCGCTGGTTCGAATCCTACCTCGGGCATGGATGTGTGTGATGTACTTAGGTTAGTTAGGTTTAAGTGGTCCTAAGTCTAGGGAACTGATGACCTCAGATGTTAAGTCCCATAGTGCTTAGAGCCATTTGAACCAAGACTTAATTGCAGATAGAACTCACTCATAACGGAACAAAATCGACAGATGTAATATACACTACTGGCCATTAAAATTGCTACACCACGAATATGACGTGCTACAGACGCGAAATTTAACAGACATGAAGAAGATGCTGTGATGTGCAAATGTTTAGCTTTTCAGAGCATTCACACAAGGTTGGCGCCGGTGGCGACACCTACAACGTGCTGACATGAGGAAAGTTTCCAACCGATTTCTCATACACAAACAGCAGTTGACCGGCGTTGCTTGGCGAAACGTTGTTGTTCAAATGGTTCAAATGGCTCTAGGCACTATGTGACTTAACATCTGAGGTCATCAGTCCCCTAGAACTTAGAACTACTTAAACTTAACTAACCTAAGGACATCACACACATCCATGCTCGAGGCAGGATTCGAACCTGCGACCGTAGCACTCGCGCGGTTCCAGACTGAAGCGCCTAGAACCGCTCGGCCACCACGGCCGGCAAACGTTGTTGTGATGCCTCGTGTAAGGAGGAAAAATGCGTACCATCACGTTTCCGACTTTGATAAAGGTCGGATTGTAGCCTATCGCGATTTCGGTTTATCGTAAGGCGACATTGCTGCTCGCGTTGGTCGAGATCCAATGACTGTTAGCAGAATATGGAATCGGTGGGTTCAGGAGGGTAATACAGAACGCCCTGCTGGATCCCAACGGCCTCGTATCACTCACTAGCAGTCGAGATGACAAGCATCTTATCCGCATGGCTGTAACGGATCGTGCAGCCACGTCTCGATCCCTGAGTCAACAGATGGGGACGTTTGCAAGACAACAACCATCTGCACGAACAGTTCGATGACGTTTGTAGCAGATGGACTATCAGCTCGGAGACCATGGCAGCGGTTACCCTTGACGCTGCATCACAGACAGGAGCGTCTGCGATGGTGTACTCAACGACGAACCTGGGTGCACGAACGGCAAAACGTCATTTTTTTCGGATGAATCCAGGTTCTGGTTACAGCATCATGATGCTCGCATCCATGTTTGGCGGCACCGCGGTGAACACACATTGGAAGCGTGTATTCGTCATGCCATACTGCCGTATCACCCGGCGTGGTGGTATGGGGTGCGATTGGTTACACGTCTCGGTCACCTCTTGTTCGCATTGACGGCACTTTGAACAGTGGAAGTTACATTTCAGATAACGATCGACAGGAGGACAAACAGAGGATTGATGATGGTACCAGATCTGGCAGTTGACCCTGGACGTAAACATAAGTACATACATGCGCATACATAGGAAAAGAAATCCACTCTTATACAACTACAGTACGGATGACAAATTTCTGGAAATAGTAATTAGCAATAAAATATCAAGGAGTATCTATCGCCGACTGATGTAGCCGAGCGGTTCTAGGCGCTTCAGCCTGAAACCGCGCGACCGCTAAGGTCGCAGCTTCGAATCCTGCCTCGGGCATCGATTTGTGTGATGTTCTTAGGTTAGTTAGGTTTAAGTAGTTCTAAGTTCTAGGGGACTGATGACCTCAGATGTTAAATCCCATAGTGCTCAGAGCCATTTGAACCTTTTTCTTTATTTAGTATCTATCAGGAGCGACGTTAAGCAGAATGACCACGTAAAACAAATAGTGACAAAACCAGATGTGAAACGGATTCACGGGAAGAATCTGAAGGAAAAGTAATTCATACACTAAAGAAATGGCTTACAAGGCGCATGTTCGACCGATTCTGGAGCATTGTTCATTAATCTGGGACCCTTACCAGGTAGAACTGATAGTAGAGCTAGAGAAGATCCAACGAAGAGCGGAGGGTTTCGTTACGGGATCGTTTAGTCAGCGCGACAGCGTTACAGAGATGCTCAACAAACTCCAGTGGCAGAGGCTACAAGAGAGACGCTTTAGATCATTTTACATTACGATTTCGAGGGAGTACGTTTTGGGAAGACTCTGACACCGTGTTACTTCCTCCCACATACATCTCGTGAGATGATCAAAACGTAATTAGAGAAACTAGAGCTAATATAAAGGATTACCGACAACCGTTCTTCCTACGCGCCATTAGCAAATGTAACAGGGAAGGAGGGGTGGGTCAGTTAATGGTATCACAAGTACACTCCGCTATACACAGTTATGTGGCTTGCGGAGTATGATGTAGATGAAAATGTTATTGGTTAAGAGAATGCAAGACACAGATGTGGACATATTCTCCGCCACGTCAACATTCTCCCTTCTCCCTCTCCACCTCCCCCCCCCCCCCCCCCCCGCCCTCGAACTTAAAGTTCGGCCTACCTCTTTATCGATATAGGAGATACAATCTTATGAAATCGGATGACCCTTTTTAAAACAGTGTGTATGCCTCTCGCACTCTGTTAGCCCTTTTGGTCTGCCGATCCTTGTGGCTGAGCGGTTATAGGCGCTTCATTAAGGAACCGCGGTGCTGCTACGGTCACAGGTACGAATCCTACCTCGTGCATGGATGTGTGTGATGTCCTTAGGTTAGTTAGGTTTAAGTAGTTCTAAGTCTATGGGACTGATGACCTCAGATGTTACGTCCCATAGGGCGGGCTCAGAGCTATTTGAACCATTTGAATCCTGTTGGTGTATGCGTGAGTAGTTTTGGTGACTGCCAGTGAGCTGACAGACTGTGCGCTGCTGTCGGCAGGATGGCAGAGCGCAAGGAGTCGCGCGGCCTGCGGCGGCAGCGGCGGCAGAGCGACGCGAGCGAGGCCCCGGCCGCCAACTACACGCGCCTCTCTGAGGGCCTGCGCCGCGTCACGCCCACCGCCATCCAGTGCTCCGTCTTCTGCGGCGGCCGCCACTGCAAGTACGAGAACCCCAACTCGCTCAACGCGCTCCACATGGCCGTCGATGGGCTCTACTCTCATTGGTGAGTGATGCCTGCAAAGCTCTGCTAATGCGTTCCCAGCAATCGGAAATCTCCTACTAACTCCTCCCCCCCCCCCCCCCCGTACGTTACGGACGGGACTTGGCTATAATTAGTTGTGGGCTGGCTCCTTTCTAACGTCGTAAGAAGCGAGACGGAGTAGAAGCCAGTGAGTGGATCGGAGAGGATTGTTATTATGATAGGCGATTAAGTAGTTTCCGTTTGGGGATGTTCTATAGGATTCAGGTCAGGACTCTGTGCAGGCCAGTCCATTACAGAGATGTTATTGTCGTATAACCACTCTGCCACAGGCCGTGCATTATGAACAGGTGCTCGATCGTGTTGAAAGATGCAATCGCCATCCCCGAATTGCTCTTCAACAGTGGGAAGCAAGAAGGTGCTTAAAACATCAGTGTAGGCCTGTGCTGTGATAGTGTCATGCAAAACAAGAGGTGCAAGCCCCCGCCATGAAAAACACGAGCACACCATAACACCACCCCCTACAAATTTTACTGTTGGCACTAAACACGCTGGCAGATGACATTCACCGGGCATTCGACATACCCACATCCTGCCATCAGACCGCCACGTTGTGTACCGTGATTCGTCATGCCACACAACGTTTTTCCACTGTTAAATCGTTCAATATTTATGCTTCTTACACCAAGAAAGGCGTCGTTTGGCATTTACCGGCGTGATGTGTGGCTTACGAGCAGCCGCTCGACCATGAAATCCAAGTTTTCTCACCTCCCGCCTAACTGTCATAGTACATGTAGTGGATTCTGATGCAGTTTGGAATTCCTGTGTCGCTAATGACCTCAGTAGTTGAGCGCCCTTAAACCCCCCCAATTCCTGTGTGATGGTCAGGATAGATGTCTGCCTATTACACATTACTACCCTCTTCAAGTGTCGGCGGTCTCTGTCAGTCAACAGACGACGTCGGCCTGTACGATTTTGTGCTGTACGTGTCCCTTCACGTTTCCACTTCATTATCACATAGGAAACTGTGGACCTAGGGATGTTTAGGAGTGTGGAAATCTCGAGTACAGACGTATGTCGCAAGTGACAAACAATCACCTGACCACGCTGGAAGTCCGTGAGTTCCGCAGAGCGCCTCATTCTGCTCTTTCACGATGTCTAATGACTATTGAGGTCGCTGATATGGAGTTCCTGGCAGTAGGTGGTAGCACAAGGCACCTAATATGAAAAACATATGTTTTTGGGGGTGTCCGGATACTTTTGATCACATAGTGTATCTTGATCTAAAAATTCAGTGTAAATCATGACCGATCCTCACCTGTATTTTTTACAGTAAGAGTCCTTTGCTAACAATCGCCCAAAAGTCTGAGAGAATTATGTGATTACGTGGCTGTCGCCTGTCTGGATACCGTTCCTGATACGGACGTAGTGTGGGTTGCATAAAACGATTCGATAGGGGAAGCTGAATCCCTTGTATAAGCAGCGACACGAAGGCAAGTGATTAACGTTCACCAGGCATTCGCCATACCCACATCCTGCCATTGGACCGCCACATTGTGTACCGTGATTCGTCACTTCACGCAACGTTTTTCCACTGTCCAATGTTTACGCTCCTTACACCAAGCGGGGCCTGAATGTGGTAAATGCGGAAACGTGAATTATGGCGACGTTATTCCCAAATGCATCCAAATGGAACCGACGTACTGTTATTCCTTTCTTGGGTCCCGAAGGACAAACACCGGTAGACGTCCACTGGAGAATGAAGAATATGTATAGGGCAGTATGTCTGTCGACAATCACCGTTGTGGAATGGTGCGTCAAGTTCTATACTTTTCGCAATTCGGCACGAGACGCCGGTCGATCTGGGAGGCCAGCCTCATCTATTACGGACAACAAGCACACTCGAGCATCCGCCCTATAGAACTGAGCTCTCCCCATGTGATTATTGTGCTTCGGTCTCTTAAACAAGGGCACTGTTAGCTCTCGTCGGCCTAACTCGTTCAAGAGACAGTTGCATTATAGCAAACTGTTCAGATTACTGTAATAATATAGATTTCCACCCACCAGAGAACAGTGCTGTTCCATGACTCTTTCTGCTTACTTGTAAAGAGTACATATATAGGGACTTTGTAAAGAGAATTGCACTAAATTAGAATTATATTAATACCTTCAGCTGCTGACGGGCGGTGATATATATCAACGTGGACAGGTGAACATGTGTGCCCCGACCGGGACTCGAACCCGGGGTCTCCTGCTTACATGGAAGACGCTCTATCCATCTGAGTCACCGAGGGCACAGAGGATAGTGCGACTGCAGGGACTATCTCGCGCACGCCTCCCGCGAGACCCACATTCTCAACGTGTATGTCCACACACTACATTCGTAGTGTCCCACCCCAACATACTCATTACTTGTAGAAGACATTCTTACCAAGTCCCATAAGAGTTCGGGGAATATGTGTGGATCCGCACAGAAGAAGAAGGTCATGGCCGGTATTGCCAGAACTATATACCTATATGGTTATGGTGTCTGTTCTTTCGGACATGTCCGAGAAAAGTACATATTCTGGGTTTCCTGACGACACAGTTCCGCTGCGGTACTGATAACAGGTGCATCACAGTGTAGGGGTTAAATGGTGCGGGAACTGAAAACGTGCTACAAAGTTGAAGTGCGAAGCGCAGTTCGATTCTTGAGTGGCAAAACTTCTGAATTGCAAACAGATTCACCGTGAAATTCTGACGATATATGGGCCAAATGAAATGTCACGTCCAGCCCTAATGACATGGTGGGAGCGATTTGACCAAGGCCGCACAGATATGGGTGATGTTGATCGGGACGTCCGCATCTTGCACCATGACATTGCCATCTTTTCGCCAAGCTGGAAGAACATCTGGGCGGAAAGATACACTGATCAGCCAGAACATTATGAACACAGACCTACTATCGATATTAACCCGTCCAGACGATAGCAGCGTCACCTTGCGAGGAATTACTGCTAGTCAGGCACGGCACACATACGGTGCATGTATTGCCCGTGAGCTTTCTGTCCGCGTGTAGAACGTGGGAAGCTGGCAATCTTTCTGAGATTGGCCGAGAGCAGATTATGACGACCCGGAGGCTCGTCACGAGCATTTCGGAAACTGCACAACTTATCTGGTGTGCGAGGAGTGGTGTGGTGAGTGTCTTCAACACATGGCGAAACCAAGGTCAATCTACGTCCAGAGGTCGTTGGGTTGGGCAGCCACCCCTCATTACAAATGTCGGACGTTGTAGGTTGGGAGACTGGTAAAACATGACAGGCGGCGAACTGTTGCGTAGCAGACAACAGACTAATGCTGGGGAAAGTGTAAGTGTGCATTATGGTTCAAATGGCTCCAAGCACTATGGGACTTAACATATGAGGTCATCAGTCCCCTAGACTTAAACTACTTAAACCTAACTAACCTAAGGACATCACACACATCCATGCCCGAGGCAGGATTCGAACCTGCGACCAGTGCAAGTGTGTCTGAACACACTGTGCACGGAACACTCCTAACGATGGGCGTCCACAGGCGACGAACCTTGCATGTGGCAATGCTAACACAACGACATCGGCAACTACAACTGAAATGGGCACGTGTTCATCGGCACTGGACGTTGGCGCAGTGGCAGTGTGTTGCATGGTCTGATGAATCCCGATAACTTCTTCGTCATGCCGATGAGAGGACGTTAATTCGTCATCTTCCTTGACACATGCAATGCGGGGCGGAGACAAGCTGGCGGCGGCTACATCATGCTGTGGCGAACATTCACGTGAGCATCCATGGGTCCAGAGGAGCTCGTGCAAGGCACCATGACGGCCAAAGTGTATCGTACACCGGTAGCAGACCACGTACTCCCCTTCATGATGATTATGTTTCCCGACGACAGTGACGTTTCTCGACAAGACAATGCGACGTGTCACAAGGCCAGAAGTGTGATGGAGTGGTTCGAGGAACACAGTGGCGAGTTCCAGTTGATGTGCTGGCCTCCCAACTCAACAGATATGAAGCCGATCGAACACATTTGGGACGTGATCGAAGGTGGCTTCAGAGGTCATCGCCCTCCTCCCAGGAATTTACGGGAAATAGGTGACTTTTGTGAGCAGATGTGGTGCCAGCTCCCTCCCAGCGAGCTAACAAGGTCTCATTGCTTCCACGCCACGACGCGTCGCCGCTGTTATCCATGCCAAAGCTGGAAATTCCGGCTATTATGTAGGCGGTCATAATTTGCTGGCTGATTGTATTTTTCAACGATGAGGACGATCACACAACTAGTCTCGAATGGCTCCGCGACCAAGGAGCGGACTTCTGACGTCGAGGAACTGAACCATTGGTAAAAGTTCCGGCCGTTATTTACAGAGACTTGGTGAGTGTCTATGTTGAAAAACAGTGTCATGTATCTATTTCGCTTTGAAGTGTAGTGCAGCATTCAATAAAAGTTACTTGGCCTGCCATAACAATGTGTAACTTGCTTTTTGAAGTACCCTCTTGTACCTCACTCTATCCCCTTAATTACTCAGCTTTGTCAGAGACAAGTACTATGCCACGATCGTTCTAATTTAGAAAAACACATGTATTAGTTCACTAAAAGAGGAAAATGCAGACTGCTCTTGTTCTATTATCTGGCGCACAGACAATGGCACCCAATACTTCCGTGTCTCTATACTTGTCTCAGTCAGTACAGTCTCTCTCGCAAGTTGCTTACTCCTGCATGGCATTCGGTACTACAACGGCAAGGCTTTGCTCTCTGAATTCTGAGTCTTAGGTACTTGAGCGGACTCAGAAGCAGCTGGGAGTGTCCCGTGTTACACCGCCTAAGTTCTCTCAGTCCACTACTTCCAATAGGCCGAGATAACAATATCCCACGAACTCGCACGTAGCAATAGGGTCTCCGAAACCCTGTCCATGGTACACTATTCGGCCGGACGCGTAGTGTTTAGTAAGACACCTTTCCAGTACTAAATCTCGACATAGCAGGGATGCGGTTTCAGCCTATCTACGATTGCTTCTAAATGTCGAGGATGACTGACATTTGACTGCCACGCATGCAGAACATGTGCTGGCAGATGGTCGTTCTTTTATGGTTAGCCAGTATCAAACAGGCAGTTTTATAGTACAAAAAGTAACTCGGTCTGACGGGGAGGTTGCATGCGTCTACTCTACTCTACACACTGTCTTTGATGTGGAATGGAGAACAACCCTAAAGTATCTGTTTACCAGGCTTGAGCAGGTGCCACATAGGGCTACGATGTGAAGGATTAGTGTACAAAGGATGGGATATGAAAACCGTGAGACGATATGGACACACAATTGGTTCATCTACTGCTCAAATTTTATTTTTCACCAATCACTAAGTATAAGTTCTCTAACGTGTATATATTTTATTATCTAAGGCTTGTAATATTTTATGAGAGAATGTACAAATAGCATTGTCAACAAAGAAGAAGTTTGCGTTTCTGTGTGAGATTTAATGTTTTCAAAGTTCCAAAAGTGGTTTTGTACAGTTTAATAAAAATTCGTCTGTAGAGACTATTTTATGCCTTCAGAAATTAATCTGTTGAACGTTGACATAATCTGCTTAGCGGTTCGATGAAACTTTTGACGTGTAGCAAAGAGTAGTATTTTTTACTTTGTATTTTCTTAAACTATACCTCTTCATCTCATTTCGTTTTTAAGGCAATTTTTTTTCATGCGTCTCTAAATCTACTTCCCTGTAATACAATCTGTAAGTGTTTGTAGATCTAAATCCATTCATGGAAAAACCGGATAGAATTTCTCTCTGTACCTTTGGTCCGCATCACACAGCGTACAAAAAAACCTTCCAAAGCAGACCTATTTATTTTGCTCCTTAGAAAGTCTTTTCACTGCGCTCACTTTATCCGTCCATCGCTGAAACGACACAGCAGACGCTTCGCCCAAGCTAGGGAAATTACTGCGACCCCGTGACACACAGCTGCAGAGCAGGAATTTGAGGTCTCTTTCCTGGGCGCCATACTGCGAGCCCAGAGAACGGAACGGCCGTGAATAGTGGTGGACGTGTCGTGGTATTGCACCAGTGCTTGACGCACTCAAAGCTACGAGTTGGGAGTGCTGCGCGTTTTTTGCCATCCAGTCGGTAGCGAGATGTGCCTCGTGTTACGCAGCTATACTCATTAAGTTCTTAATAAAATACTTAAGCAATGAATTCACTTACGTTGAGATGTTGAAAAAAATTAAATAACTGAAACAAATGGGAATAGTATGGTGCAATACAATAGGTAAACCATTCCCTTCACTTTTATTACGCAAGATACATTTAAAGCTTATTCTTTTCCTGGTTCTTAAGCTTATTTAACTTTCTTCACAGAAGAATTAGTTTCAGTAACAGATTAAATTATGTATAAGCTGCAACATTTACATTTACATCTATATATATTCTCCGCAAACCACTGTGAACTGCATGGCAGCGTATACTCGTCACAGGATCTCGTTTTAGGGTTTCTTTCTGTGTATTTCGCGTCTGGAGCATGGGAAGAGTGATGACCTACATATTTCCGTGCGTGATGTAGTTAATTTAATATTGTCTTCGCGTACCACACGGGATCGATAGGTATCGGGGTTGTAGTACACGGGGTGTTAAAAGGTGTTGAGAGGTGCAATTATGAACCAAAACAAGACAAAAATATCCAGTAAAAATGGGCTGTAAAATGCATACCTTAAGTGCTATGAGCAATTTTTCATTTTTTCCACTGTGCAATACATCTTTCCTACCAAGCAACTGCGAGCAGTTCTTAACGTACGCATTTTAGAGCCCATGTTAACTGGCTTTTTTGTCGTGTTTTGGTCCACATTAGCACCTCTCAGAATATGGGATACTTTTTTAACACCCTGTATTTGTATATTCCTCGTTTAATATTGGTTGTTGTATATTTCTAATTAGGTTTTCACGGAAGAGCTGGCGTTCACCGTAAACTATTTGCCAGTTCAGGGTTTTCAGCATCTCAGTGACACTCTCCCGTGAATCGACCATCCGGTGACCACACGTGCTGCCCTTCTGTTTATACTTTCAGAACTCCGCGTTAATCCTATATTTTATGGGTGCCATACACTTAATATTCTGGTGTGGTTCGTACGAGTATTTTGTAAGATATCACCTTCCTAGGATGCTATCTAGCGTGTTCCCAGTATCCTACCATTGAGCCGAAGTCTGCCACCTGCATTATCTACGTATGAGCCTATGTGATCATTTTCTTTCATATTTCCACAAACTGATACACGCAGGTGTTCGTATAAGTTCAGTAATTCCTGCTGTGACTTTTTGATATTGTAGGCATTGGATACTAATTTCGTTTCGTGAAATTTAAAGTTAGATGCCAATCCTTGCACCGCTTTAAATTATTATGAAGAGCTGACTGGTGTTAGTGCAGCTTTTTTCAGACAGTACTTCATCATAGATAAACTCATCATCTGCAAACAGTTTTAGGTAAGTACTAATATTGTCTCGCACCTCATTAGTATACAGAATGGCCAGAAACATTCCGAAAAGCCTGTCAGGGCGTTGCAGGGTAGATTGTGCTGTGAAATAATTATTAAAAAAGAAATTCGATATATTTCGTCGTTTCCGACTTGATTATCATTTAAGCTAGCAACCAGACCTCTGTGCGCGTAAATTCAAGCTGCCAGGTAGATACAATTAGTGTCAGTTGTTCTCTTACCGTAGATGAAAACGCACGAGGCTGTTCAGTCTTCGGTTCGGGTTAGATCCATACTACCGTCAGATGTCGAATTTTTGTATCGATCTCTTGGTCGATTTTAGGAAACCAAACAAATAGACGTCCGACGACGCCGTTTCTGGCGGGACACTTGAATTTGCTCGTGCAGTGGCCTGAATGGCTAAATTCAATGCTAATTAATTCGGATATGGGGTAACTTATCGAATTTTTTTCTTAACAATTATTTCTCAGCAAAACCGGCCCTGCAATTCCATTATAAGCTTTTCAGACTCTTTCTGACCGTTCTGTATAACAAGCGCGGCAATGGTGGCAACATACTTCCATCAACGATAGCATGCGGCGTCCTCCCTACCAAGAAATCAAAAATCTGGCAACAAATTTCGTTTGACAACCCATATGACCATACTTCCGTTAACAAGCATTTGTGTGGGGAGTGAGACGAATGCTTTTCGCAAGTCAAGACGTACTGTATCTACGTGATTGCCATCTTCCGTGACTTTCAGGATGTCATTGTTGGAAGCTCCTTATGGCGTACCTACAGCAGATGAAAAATATTTGCATACCATTTGTGGGTTCTCTTTCGTGTATTATTGGCCTGTCGTGTCCTTATATGCCCGTTTAGTTCACTACGTTTAATTGATTCCTCCTGATCTACAACTGAAACGATCTATGTCCATTTTAGACCAATACGTTTCACGAAGTTTAGTGGCCAGGCTTGGCTAGCACTTAGATGGGTCATTATCTGGGCCTGCCAAGTGCTGTTGGCAATAGGGGTGCACTCAGCCCTTGTGAGGCCAATTGAGGAGATACTTTTTGAGGAAAAGCGGCACCGGTTACGAAAACTGACAACACCTGGGAGAGCGTTCTGCTGATCACATGCCCCTCTGTATCCATCTCTGGCTACTCCTGAATCTGAGGATGACACGGCGGCCGATCGGTTCCTTTGGGCCTTCAAGGTCTGTTCGGACGTCTTTGTTTTTTGTTTTAGTTTGCTTAAAGCTTACTGTTGTTACTAGCTCGTGTATTATCGCCAGTTTTTCTACATCTACATGGAGACTCTGCGAATCACATTTAAGTGCCCGGAAAATGGTTCATCGAACCACCTTCACAATCCTCTATTATTCCAATCTCGTATAGCGCGCGGAAAGAACGAACACCTATATCTTTCCCCACGAGCTCTGATTTCCCTTTTTTTATCATGTTGATCGTTTCTCCCTATCTAGGTCGGTGTCAACGAAATATTTTCGCATTCGGTGGAGAAAGTTGGTGATTGGAATTTCGTGAGACGATTCCGCCGCAACGAAAAACGCCTTTGTTTTAATGATGTCCATCCCAAATCCTGTATCATTTCAGTGACACTCTCTCCCCTATTTCGCGGTAATACAAAATGTGCTGCCCTTCTTTGAACTTTTTCGATGTACTCCGTCAATCCTACCTGGTAAGGATCCCACACCGGGCAGCAGTATTCTAAAAGAGGACGGACAAGCGTAGTGTAGGCGGTCTCCTTGGTAGATCTGTTACATTTTCTAATTATCCTACCAATAAAACGCAGAGTTTGGTTAGCCTTCCCCACAACATTATCTATGTGTTGCTTCGAATTTAAGTTGTTCGTAATTGTAATTTCTAGGTTTTTAGTTGAATTTACGGCCTTTAGATTTGACTGATTTAACATGTAACCGAAGTTGAACGGATTCCTTTTAGTACTCATGTGGATGACCTCACACTCTTCGTTATTTATGATCAATTGCCAATTTTCGCCTCATAGAGATATATTTTCCAAATCGTTTTGAAATTTGTTTTGATCTTCTGATGAATTTATTAGTCGATAAACGACAGCGTCATCTGCAAACAACCTAAGACGGATGCTCAGATTGTCTCCAAAATCGTTTATATAGATAACGAACAGCAAAGGGCCTATAACAATACCTTGGGGAACGCCAGAAATTACTTCTGTTTTACTCGATGGCACTCCGTCAGTCACTACGAACTGTGACCTCTCTGACAGGAAATAACGAATCCAGTCACATAACTGAGACGATATTCCATAAGCACGCAATTTCACTACAGGCCACTTGTGTGGTACAGTGTAAAAAGCCTCCGGAAATCCAGAAGTACGGATTCAATCTGAAATCCCTTGTCAATAGCACTCAGCACTTCATGTGGGTAAAGAGCTAGTTTCACAAGATCCATGTTTTCTAAATCCATGTTGACTGTGTGTTAACAGACGGTTTTCTTCGAGGTAATTCATAATGTCCGAACACAATGTATGTTCCAATATCCTGCTTCATAGCGACGTTAATGATATGGGCCTGTAATTTAGTAGATGACTCCTACAACCTTTCTTGAATATTGGTGTGACCTGCGCAATTTCCAGTCTTTGGGTATGGATCTTTCGCCGAGCAAACTGTTGTATACGGTTGTTAAGTATGAAGCTATTGCAACAGCATATACTGAAAGGAACCTAACTGGTATTCAGTCTGGACCACAAGACTTGTTTCTATTAAGTGATTTAAGTTGCTTCGCTATTCCGCGGATATTTACTTGTACGTTACTCATGTTGGCAGCTGTTCTTGATTCGAATTCTGAAATATTTGCTTCGTCTTCTTTTGCGAAAGCATTTCGGAAGTCTGTGTTTATTCATTCTGCTTTGCAGCATTGACTTCGATAGTATCTCCATTGCTGTCGCGCAGAGAAGGCATTGATTGTGTCTTGCCGCTAGCATACTTCACATACGACCAGAATCTGTTTGGATTTTCTGCCAGGTGTCGAGACAAAGTTTCGTTGTGGAAACTATTACAAGCATCTCACATTGTAGTCTGCGCCAAATTTCGAGCTTCTGTACAAGATCGCCCATCTTGTGGATTTTGCGTTTGTTTAAATTTGACATGTTTGTTCCGTTGTTTCTGCAACAGTGTTCTGACCCGTTTTGTGTACCAAGGCGGATTAGCTCCGTCGTTCGTTAATTTATTGGGTATAAATCTCCCAACTACTGCTGATACCGCTTCTTTGAATTCAAGCCACATCTGGTCTACACTTATATTGTTAATTTGGAAGGAGTGGAGATTGTCTCTCAGGAAGGAGTCAAGTGAATTTTTATCTGCTTTTTTGAATAGGTATATTTTTCTTATATTTTTGGAGGACATTGGGGTTACAATATTTCAGTCTCGCTACGACAACCCTGTGTTCACTAATCCCTGTATCTGTTTTGATGCTCGTTAGTAATTCAGAAAATTTTTGTTGTTAAGAGGTCAGATGTGTTTTCACAACCGTTTTCTATTCGCGCTGGCTCATGAACTAACTGCTTGAAATAATTTTCAGAGAATGTGTTTAGCACAAATTCGGATGATTTTTTACGCGTACCTCCGGAATTAAACACGCATTTGCGCCCACATATTGGGGGTAAGTTAAAGTCACCACCAACTATAATCGTATGAGTCGGGTATATGCCTGAAATCAAACTCAAGATTTCTTTGAACCTTTCAGCAATTGTATCATCTGAATTGGGAGGTCGGTAAAAGGATACAATTATTATTTTATTCCGGTTGCCAACAATGACCTCTGCTCATATTAACTCACAGGAACTATCTACTTCAACTTCGCGAGAAGATAAACTACGTCTTAAAGCAACAAACACGCCACCGTCAACCGTGTTTTGCCTATCCTTTTGGAACACCGTTAGGTTCTTCGCAAAAATTTTGGCTGAGCATATATCCGGCTTTAGACAGCTTTCAGTGCCTATAACGATTTGAGCATCGGTGCTTTCTATTAGCGCTTGGGGCTCTGGTACTTTCCCAACACAGATACGACAATTTACAACTGTCATACCGATGGTTCATGTATCTACGTTCTTCCTTTTTGTGTTTTCCCGAGACCCTCTAACCTAAAAAACCGTCTAGTCCACGCCACAGAGCCTCTGCTACCCGTGTAGCCGCCTCATGTGTGTAGTGGACTCGCTGACCTATTCAGCGGAACCTGAAACCCAACCATCCTTTGGCGCAGGTCGAGGAATATGCAGCCTACACGGTCGCAGAACAGCCTAAGCCTCTGTTTCAGACCCTCTACTCGGCTCTGTACCAGAGTCCGTAATCGGTCCTGTCGACTATGCTGCAAATGGTCAGCCCTGCTTTCATCTCGTAAGCAAGACTGGCAGCCTTTACCACTTCTATTAGCCACTCGAAACCAGAGAGAATCTCTTCGGATACAAAGTGACACACATCATTGGTACCAACGTCAGCCACCACCTGCAGTTGGCTGCACCCTATGCTCTTCATGGCATCCGGGAGGACCTGTTCCACATCTGGAATGAGTCCACCCGGTATGCACATGGAGTGCATATGGGCTTCCTTCGTCTCCTTGGCAGCCATGTCCCTAAGGGCCTAACGTTGCAGCTCCCAACTATCAATAATCCCTCCCTCTGTGATTGTCCAGATGTTGCAGGTTGAGAGGTTTCCTCTGAAACAGGATGGGCGGCGACATCTGGCTCAGCGACAGTGTCAGCCACAGACAGCACCTGAAACCTGTTTGTCAGAGTAACCGGGGAGACCTTACGTGCGGCCCCCTGGGAAGTCTTTCTCCGACTGCTATGCCCGGGGGCACAGACAAAGATATATGTTATTCTGTGCTCGGGGCGACCTCCCACTCGACCACAAGTGAGGGGTCAACCTCACTGCGAGCAGTAACTGGGCTGGCCACCGGCGAGGACTGATCGGAGAACTCGGATGTGCTGGACGTCTGTTGGATCCCCACGGCCGGCCCACAACAGTGGTGACCATCCACTGCACCCTCAAGTTGTGTAACCAAAGCCATCACAGGGCCGGAAATCGTTTCAGCGAACAAAACTAGAGCAGAGACAAACTGATAAATCAGCTTTACAAGAGTCTATGACGGTATTACAGGAACATCTAGAGTGTCCATTGTTGGTTTGAAACAAACTTCATAGACAGAGTACTACCAGAATTGTCACGAACGAGTTCTTGAGAAAGCTGTTAAGGTGGTTTGTTAACGAGAGTCATCAGCGATATAAAACCATCTGCTTTTCAGACAAGAGTTTCACTCCCATTGAAAGCTTTTAAACTGTTCTTAAAATACATTATTTTGGAAAGACAAATATAAATAACGTCTGAAGAGGAGGTACTGAGTATCTTAGCGAGTTGTATGAAATTACTGCATTAAGAAGTGAGAGGTTTCACTGGTCAGTTGGTACTGGTATTTTTCGTACTGATCACTTACGCAGTCATGGTGGACGTAACCAAAATGATTCTTGTTGAAAAAAATTGTGATTGTGGGTTTATTTATTCATTTATTCTCGAGTCAGACATACACAAATAGAGACTGACAACCAAATCAAGAAATAAGTAACTTAGACTTGGAATGTATAACACATGTGGTGAACTTGTACCTTCATGTAATATGTGTCCAGAAATTCGCAGCCTGCAAGGCATTCGTGGTAGCAAGAATTACATTGGCGTACTGAAAAGTAAAGCCCCCGAAATATTTATGTGAAAACTCTTAAAACTAAGTAAAACAAAATGTATTAACGTTCTACATCTTTATTATCCTTTTCTACGTACTTATTTCTCAATATAGTCACCCTAGCGACAAACACTTTCTCCCAAAGAGAGACAAGTTTCTTGATGCTATCACTGAGGAATGTTTGACTTTCTGACGGAGCCACAACCTTATCTTTGCTTGAACCGCATCATCACAATCAAAGAGAAGTCCTCGAAGGTGTTATTTAAGCTTTGGAAAGAGATGAAAATCGTATGGGGCCAAGTTGGGGTTAACAATACCGTTTCTTTCATTGCGAGCACGAACAACCCAACGTCGTACATTACTGATATCGATACAATCATCAGAACGCACTGATTTCATTCATCTATGGATTTGAATTGGAGACACATTTTGTGCGGTCAGAGGCTCTATTACAGCACGCTGTTTCTCACTCACCCACATAGTTACGTTAGACACCACCATGTTATGCGTTACAATTGGGAGCCCTCTAGCGGTAGAGGATTGCAACTTGCCTCAGTGAAGGGGGAAAGTCAACCGAGTAATATACAGGGTGAGTCAATAACTGTTGCCTCCAAGAATAACTCCGAAACTATGACAGGAGCTGAAAAGTTTGTGGGACAAAAGTTGCATGGGACAACGGGGGCTACAATATGACGTAGGTTTTTTGCTGCTAGGTGGCTTCGTTTCAGAGATATGAAAGCCAACTTTTTTCTTTTTTAATGGGCTGCTGTAGTTTGGAACTTATTTTCTGATAGCTGCTATCGAGACGAATACAATGATGTGTGACACTAAGGTCTTTGAAGGTCAACGAAGGTCACAAAGGTGGCAAGAACGTCCATTTACAGAAGGTGTTCGAAGTCATGATCACTGGTATCAATGCAATGCTGCAATCTTCTTATTATGGATTGAGTGGTATTCCTTATCACATCGGCTCTTATCGAAGCACATTATCTGACAATTCTCTCTCGCATATCTTCATGTGTACTTGGAACGTCTTTATAAACAATGTCTTTTACGAATCATCATAAGAAAAAATCCAGAGGCGTCAAGTCTGTCGAACGAGCCGGGTACGCCACATCTCCGCGTCCAATCCAACGATTTGGGAATTTTCTCTGCAACTCATCTCTAGCCATCAGCGAAAAATGTGCCGGACACCCATCGTGTTGATACCACATTCTGTTCCTTGTTCCTGAAGGTATTTCTTCCAATAGCAGACCTAATGTTTCTTGCAGGAATGTGGTCTACTTCCTACGATTAAGATTTCCTGCGATGAATTAGGGGCCTATAATTCTGTCCTCCAGAATCCCACACCATACATACATTCACCGACACGGTTTTTGGTGTGTAACTTGCCGCAGCCAATATGGATTTTCAGTTGCCCAATAATGAATGTTATGCAAATTAACATTTCAATGGTTGAAGTTAACAATACCGTTTCTTTCATTACGAGAACGAACAACCCAACGTCGTACATTACTGATATCGATACAATCATCAGAACACACTGCTTTCATTCGTCTATGGATTTGAATTGGAGACACATTTTGTGCGGTCAGAGGCTCTATTACAGCACGCTGTTTCTCACTCACCCACATAGTTACGTTAGACACCACCATGTTATGCGTTACATGCGTTACTATGTGTCATTACTCTGAATCTGAAGTTGGGTCCATTGTCAGAATTCAATGCGACGCGCATAATCCGTACCAGTTAATTGTTGGTGGAGACTGGTATGGTCAAGATGATATTTATGGCGATGCAGAACACGAACAACACTACTAGGGCGAATGCCAGATTCTATTGCGATATGACACGAAATAACCCAAGGATCTCGAACCACAGTGGCAAGTGTACCAATTTCCGTTTCTTCTTTACTAACTTTCCTCTGCCGGATATGTTTCCGATGCGTTAAATATCCAGTTGTTCTTAATTTATCATACACATATTTAAATGCACGACGTGTAGGGTGAGCACGACGAGGATATCATTCAGTGTTTAAGTCTCTAGCACTCACTAAATTTCGTTGGCATTCTCCGTAAATGAGAAGCATATCGACTTGTTCTTCGAAGGAATACATCATTCACATTCGCTTGATTCGACGATACTAGTCATACGGTTCCTGTTAGTGTTGTGTTGCGAAACCGTCGAATGGTGTTTACATGGCAATGGCACGTTAGATGGATACGCCGTATTCGGAGAATATTTACTATTTGCACGAGATACGAGAGAGAATTGTCAGAGCATGTGCTTCGATAAGTGCCGAAGTGATAAGGAATTCCATTCACTCCATGATAAGGAGATTGCAGTACTGCATTGATACCAATGGTCATCACTTCGAACCCCTTCTGGAAATGGACGTTCATGCCACCGTTTTGATCTTCAAAGACCTTACTATTACACGTAATTGAATTCGCTTCGATAGCCGCTGTCAGAACGTAAGTACCAAACTATAGCATCCCATTTAAAGAAACTAAGTTGACCTTCGTATCTCTGACGCGACCTCACCTAGCAACAAAAAACCAACGTCATATTGTGGTCCCCGTTGTCCCATGCAACATTTGTCCCACAAACTTTTCAGCTACTATCATACTTTCGGAGTTATTCTTGGTGGCAATAGTTAGTGACTCACCCTGTATGTGACATGTAATACCTCAACCGATATTGAGAAAAGAACAAAATAATCGACGGAATTAGTTTTCAGTACGTCCTCGTATATCATTATCTGTGAAGGATGTTGGGCGCAGAAGGCACTGGAGCGTGTGACTTGTGATTTAAGAGAGGCGTTCAATAATTAATGCAACAAATTTTCTCTGAAAGCAGGGTGTTTTTATTCACGATTCCAACATACCATATTATTCCTCACTCTTTTGGCTACAAAACGCTGTGTTTCAGCATAACCTCCGTTCAATGCGACGGCCTTACGCCATCTTGCTGGAAGGGCCTGTATGGTGTCACTCTACTGGTCGACGTCGGAGCCAACATCTTGCTGCTTCAGTAATCTTCCAATCATCCACGTACTGCTTCGCGCGGAGTACATACTTCATTGGGCCAAGTAGACGATCCTTTTTTCCTCTTAATGGTCTTCTGTAAGGCGGCGAGGAACCCAGGGGCCATACATCTTCCAGTACTCCAACTGGTGAACAAGTGTCCCAGCGCTTGTAGCAGAGACGTCTGGATGAGCAGCGAATGTTCATACGTTCCAGCGTTGGACGAGTCACTGCTGTGTGCGGTCGTCCGGCACGTAAGATATCGGACAGATTTGCGCGATCTTGTTGCGATGAGGACAGACGCGTCACGCAACGACTCACCGTACTTCTGTTCAGTGCCAGGTCTCCGTGGACATTCTGTGGGCGCTTATGAATATCTACGATGCTCTGGTTTTCTACCAAAAGAAACTCAAGGACGGCTCCCTGCTGGGAGCGTGCCTCCGTTACAGACGCCACTTTGAAGCCTACGATAGCGCCGCCATCTATCGGAACTTTTTGAAACTATAGGGGCTAAAGCGGGAATATTCCACGATAACCCACAACAAATTGACCGAAAGAAATAATGTGTTCCACTACTTACTAAACACCTCTCGTACTTTTGCTCGCATTCGCAGTACGTGGCAACAAGATTATAGCTCCGTTTCTTCATATTGTCCTTGGATCTTACCACTGCAGATTATAGTCCGTTTAGTGACATACATAGCAACCGGCTTTCACTATGTCTAAGGGGTAACTGCTCCATTGCTGTAATGAATCGGTGGATTCAGGTATTCACTGAAGGCACGGCCAGCTTCTTAGACGATCGTAGGAAGCTCTTCCTGTACCTCAGCCGTTACGGAGGAAGCGGTGTTCTGCTCCACTTCAAATGGCTCTAAGCACTGTGGGACTTAACATCTGAGGTCATCAGTCCCCTAGACTTAGAACTACTTAAACCTGACTAACCTAAGGACATCACACACATCCATGCCCGAGGCAGGATTCGAACCTGCGACCGTAGCAGCAGCGCGGTTCCGGACTGAAGCGCCTAGAACCGCTCGGCCACAGCGACCGGCTGCTCCACTTCAAGTCTCTACTTATCAGCAGCCACTTCTGTGCCATTACAGATAGCTAATAAAGTTATCTGTTGGAACAGGCTTGAGGTAACACGTAATCAGCCTAGGTACTTCACTGAGCTCAGCATATATCCGTTTGGTATACAATGACCTGTACTGAACACTAGAAAAACAGTGACGTGTCGATGCACGAATTGTTGCAACATGTGAGCTCCATTTGAACTTCTCCAGTTTGCGAATCAGATTGTTTTGTGTGAAGATCTTATTTTTCTACTTTTTATAACGCGCGTTTATGATTTGGATGTTAAATGAAATGATTTGTTTGAAGTTTTAATCTACATCTACGTGATTACTCTGCAATTCATATTTCAGTTCCATCGAACCATCTTCAAACTATTTCTCTACAGTTCCCCTCTCGAACAGCGAGCGGGAAAAACGAACACTTAAATCTTTCCTTCCGAGCTCTGCTCTCTCTTATTTATTATGATGATAATTCCTCCCTATATAGTTACGCGCCAAAAAAATATTTTCATGCTTTGAGGACAAAGTTGATAACTGAAATTTCGTGAGAAGGTTCTGCAGCAACGAAATCGTCTGTACTTTAATGATTGCCACCCCAATTCGTGTATCATATCCGTGGCACACTCTTCCCTATCTCGCGATATTACAAAACGAGGTTCTTTTCTTTGAACTTTTTCGATGTCCTCCGTCAATTCTATCTCACGCGGATCCCACACAATACAGTAGTACTCCAGAAGAGGCCGTACAGGCATAGTGTAAGCAGTCTCTTTAGTAAACCTGTTGATTTTCTAAGCCCTCTGCCGATAAGTCTGTCTTTGGTTTGCTTTATTATTTATGTCGTCGTTACACCTTTAAGTTATTCGTAACTGTAAACCCCAAGTATTTAGTTGAGTTTACAGCCTTTAGATTTGTGTATTTTATCCTGTAACCGAAATTTAGCAGATTCCTTTTAATACTCATGTGAATGACTTCATACTTTTTGTTATTTAGAGTCAGTTGCCACTATCCACACCATACAGATACCTTGACTAAATCGTTTTGCAGTTTGTTTTGATCATCTGATCACTTTATGAGACAGTATTACTACGTGACACTTTTTCGCCATTCAAGTTAAGGATCAAGATGCTGATTTGTTGAATTTATGGGAACGCAGATATTTGAACAAGAGGGCGAAGGTAAATAATGTGGAGCATCTTGTACAGGGTCATTAGTGAAGTGGATGACTGATAGGGATAAATACATGATATTTGATTATTATAGATGCAAACGAAAGGAGCGAGCAGAGGGCATTGAAACAAACAAATAATCCTAATAAATATAAGTCCAGAAACCAATGGTTTCGCAGATACAATATTTTAACACTGGGCGCGTGACACCGTATGACACAGTCCCCGACGACACAAACTGCTAGTATGCACTTGAGAACAAAAGCATAACAACAAGTCGTCCATATGTCATCGTTCATGTGAAGGCAGGCTTCAGCACGTCTCCTCATCGATGCTGGTTTACGTTAAAAAATTACAGACGTGTTCCAGACGCACTGACAACCATCCGCAATGCGTGCCCAGAGTTCGTTGACGCTATCTATGGGGCTGTAATACACTAAAACTTTTAAATATCGACACAAAAAAAACCCAACGGATTCATTTCAAAGGACCTAGGAGGTCATAGTATTGTTTAGCCACGATCTGTACACTTGGCGGAGTTCGTGTTACGTACTCCCAAACAGCCAAATGAAAGTGTGCACCATGATATATGTGTCACATACGCATCCTTTCATCGTAAGGAACCACATTTACATAGTCAATTAGCTTGTATTGCACCAAACGATGGTACACACGACCAATAAAGAAGCCAAATTTAGTCACATAGCGGAAACAGTTGGTATCCAGATGTATTTTTATTAGTATTATTTGTGTGTTTCATTGTTCTCTACTCGTTCCTTTCGTTTAGGAATATGTATGAGAGTACAAAGTTCCTCGCGTCGTCTTGTGGGTAGGAAAAGGAAATGTCCGCTGTATTTCGAACGGTTGTTGAAAATTCATAATATATTTTATCTAATGGCAGAGAGAATCAGTTGAAGTTTCTTTGGGGAAGAGTTTGGAGAATACGTGTAAGCTTGAAGGGATCTGCCAGTGCAGGAGAGTGTCTGCATAAGGGGTGTGTGATAGCATTTTTGACATCAAGTTTACATAACATGTAGGGGCTATACAACAAACGTACCACTCACCAGTGGATACATTGGCTACACTACCTTGGAACAAATGTTGGTGATCGTATACAGGACGCGTACTGAAGGAGACGCGTGACGGCTGCTGCCATCCAGCTGGCAGACTCATCACGGAAATATGTGCAAGCGTATTACTCACCACGGAGCGCTGCGTGTCTTTTCTGCAAACCGGCCGCTCTGCAGTGCTGGCTGATCTTCGCCAGAAACTATTAAAAACCAACGGTATGATGCGGCTTTATAATGGGGACCACATTTACTGTCTCTCGAAACACGGCTGTGTCATTATTGTGAATGTCATTGTGCGAGATGGCCTCATTTTTCTAAGCAGCACATATAAGGGCACGTTTTTCTTTAACAGTTAATACGTTGTACCCAGAATAGCTCCTGTGTGGTCTCGTAAGTGCATGTTACGCATGTTTGGTGTTCGACCTGCAGTTATTCTAGGCGCTTCAGTTTGGAACCGCGTGACCGCTACGGTCGCAGGTTCGAATCCTGCCTCGGGCATGGATGTGTGTGATGTCCTTAGGTTGGTTAGGTTTAAGTAGTTCTAAGTTATAGGGGACTGATGACCTCAGGCGTTAAGTCCCATAGTGCTCAGAGCCTTTGAATCATTTGTAGTTATTCTAGGAAATTTTCTGACACAGTCTTTTATCTTGGAAATTGTTTACTGTGTGTGAAAAGATGGTTCAAATGGCGTTGAGCACTATGGGACTTAACATCTGAGGTCATCAGTCCCCTAGACTTAGAGCTACTTAAACCTAACTAACCTAATGACATCACACACATCCATGCCCGAGGCAGGATTCGAACCTGCGACCGTAGCAGCAGCGCGGTTCCGGACTAAAGCGCCTAGAACCGCTCGGCCACAACGACCGGCGATTGTGTGTGAATGATAGCAAGTTTCGCCATCTTAGTATTTCATGTTAAACTGTAGTTTCGCAATCACCGACTGGTTGAACGCGTTCGTAAAGTGGAGAAAAACAGTGGGACCTTTATCGGTGAGGAACTGTGTTCTTCAGACCAACCCCTGGGTTAAACAGCTCTTTCTGTTCTATCTGTGAGTTACTTGTGTTCGAACCGTTGCATGCTGACGACCACGAACTGAAGTATTGAGGATAACAAATATAATAACTGCTTAGGTAAACAGAAATAAACAGAAATAGACGGGCTCTTTAGAGACGCCTGAAGATTTATTTATATTTTTCGATGGACAAACAGATTTCATGAGAAGATTGTGAAGACCACCACAGCACAAAAACTGTATTAAAGTAATAGATGATCTCAGCTAAGGCTAGAAACGATCATGTTACCACTGCTTAATTACAGCGAGGCATTTGATGCTGCTGATTTAGATATTTTACTTTTGAAAATGTAGTGGAACTTTGCAAACAGTATAGCAAACTCGTTCGACTTCTACGTGGGAAACAGATATCTACAAGCCGTTTGTGGATCAGAAAAGCCTTATGGAAAAATATGTTTTCAGTAGTTCCCCCCTTGGTCCACTGCTTTTCTCCATGCGCGTTATAGTATCCTATCTCCGATAAATTCACGTATCTGTTTTATACATGCAGGCAACATACAGCTATATCCAAGATCCAGTCTCAAGAACACCGCTTCTGCGTGAAAGGTATAGATGCAGATGTTTTTTCCGTATCTAGAGCGGTAACTAATAGAGGCCTCAAACTGAACACTAGGAAGTCGCAGGTGATCTTTATATCGCAACGAAAGTTGATCAATGAACATTTTATTGAAATAGTTACTTCCATACTCATTGATAATTATTCTACTAAAAAGTAATAAAACGTCTAGGCATAAACTTGGACGAGGGCACAAACGGAACAGAATAGACTGTCCATGCACACAGGACATGACATTCGAAATTTTGAATAATTTGCACCTAATGTAAAACGAAGTAATCAAATTATTTGTCGCGATGAATCCCTCCTACTGGGATGTAGTTCAACATGGCTCAAACAGTGAAAACTCCTGACGACTCGAGCAAACGCGAATGATTGCACAAGATATGGGCGTAACACTCGGTTGTTCACCATGTTAGTCCTTCTTGTTCGCAGTCAGGGCGGATGTCATAGGATAAGCGACACGATCTTCACTCTCGCTGTGGTCTTCACAGGTTCCTTGGGAACTGAAATCCACAGTAAATTTCCTTACACATCAACACTTACCATAATTCCAAAGTAAGTAAGGTTAGTGTTTAACGTTCCATCGACAACGAGGTCATTAAGACGAAACTCAACCTCCGTTTAGAGGAGGATGTGGAAGGAAATCGGTTGTGCCCGTTCAAAGGAACCATCCCGACATTTTCCTTAAGCGATTTACGGATATCATGATCATAATTCCATAACTGTAATATAGGATATTTCATGTTTAGCGTTTTAGTTGCACCTATCATTACTAATGTTTCTCCATCGCATACTTCATGTTGCTCAGATGTCTGAGAAACGAAGTATACAGTAACCTGAGCTTGATCCAAAACCGCATTGCATGAAAGAGCTGACTAAAGCTATTTTGGGGTCATATCTTTCCCGATAACTTCCAGCTATCATCCTCCAATACAACTGCGAACCGGTATGTGTGTCTCAACTGTCAAAATACTCCCAGCTTTTGTCATCACACTTTTTTTCTTTCATCTCTATTTTCCAATCTTCTTCTGGCCAAATAACTTTTTCTCCACACTTTATTCTTTTGGAAATACTCCGACACCTTTTGGTCTCCATATCATTACTCCTATTTGACAGTAACGTTACATTATGATAACAAGCAGTATTAGTGCACCCCTTTCAACACGGCTGATGTCATGTTTAAAGCATACTCATCCCGAAGATATTGAAGAAAGAGCAACACTTGCTCACAATGTTAAGGGAAATGACATTTCAATAATTATCCTAATTTCTGAAACCATTATTATTATTTATAGCTCATTTTACAAGAACAACTGAGTATTAACTGTAAAGAAAAATTTTAAGTAAGCAAGGTTAGATGCTAGAGAGAAGAGAGAGAGAGAGAGAGAGAGAGAGAGAGAGAGAGAGAGAGAGAGAGAGAGATATATAATTTTCCAGGTAATATACTTAAACAAATATGACTGGAGACGGACACTTCCTGTTCTAAACACTGTTAAGCAGACGTAGTTCTATTTTACGGACTAATTTTGTAATTAAACGTTCGTGTAATATAATTTAGTTTCTACGTCACACAAGCGACGCTTCAAGTTTGAACCGTACTCAAACCTAATTTCTGAAGTGTGACTTTTTGAATCCTAAGTCAACTGAATTGTTATATTCCCCACTGACGAATGTTCAACACATCTATGACAATTTTCTTTGAAAACTGTCATCATAGATGCATCTCGCTCATTGCCAATATTACTGTAGAAGTTTCTCCTATAGTAACGGAAGGTAAATAATTTGTATGCTATTCTCGTATTTCTGATTTTTTTTAAGTCGGTCAAAACTATTATTTTTTAAATACTCTGTTGATAGTAGAAGATGGAATGGCAGATTTATGAGGTGAATGTTCAGTCTCCACAAGTCAAATTGCAGACGCTGTTACGGTGCAAGATACTTTTTGTTTGTTAATATTTCACTCCTAAGCAGCAAGGGACTCCTTACTTTTCGAACGTTTATTAAAAACAGACGAGATTTCAGGAACGTATCTGTGGAATAAATTAAGGAAACAAATGTCATACTAAATGAAGATGACCGCAGAGTGATTACACGACGTAAGTAGACGCCTAATCATCTAATTTTTCACTCATCATACAATTTTATGCGCGTTGTGACTTAACGGATGAAGTTTTTCTGCTTTCCGTGTACGCTGCATAAAAGTTCGATACGGTGCTTTCTGAAACACCAAACACTTCGGCTATGGTTACACCATCGATCGGAGGATGGCATTCACGTATCGTACAGCTGTTACGGCGCCTCCCATGACCACCAGCGGAGTACGTCAGCCCCACATATTGCCACCCTAAAACAGCAGGGAACCTCCACCTTGCTGCACTCGCAGGACAGTGTGTCTAAGGCGTTCAGCCTGACCGGGTTGCCTCCAAACACATCTCCGACGATTGTCTGGTTGAAGGCATATGCATCACTCATCGGTGAAGAGAACGTGATGCCAATCCTGAGCGGTCCATTCGGCATGTTGTTTGGCCCATATGTACCGCGCTGCATGGTGTCGTGGTTGCAAAGATGGACCTCGCCATGGACGTCGGGAATGAAGTTGCGCACATGCAGCCTATTTCGCACAGTTTTAGTCATAAAACGAAGTCCTGTGGCTGCACGAAAAGCATTATTCAACATGGTGGCGTTGCTGTCAGTGTTCCTCCGAGCCATAATCCGTAGGTAGCGGTCATCCACTGCAGTAGTAGCCCGTGGGCGGCGTGAGCGAGGCATGTCATCGACAGTTCCTGTCTCCCTGTATCTCCTCCATGTCCGAACTACATCGCTTTGGTTCTCTCCGAGACGCCTGGACACTTCCCTTCTTGAGAGCCTTTCCTGGCACAAAGTAACAATGCGGACGCTATCGAACGGCTGTATTGACCGTCTAGGCATAGGTGAACTACATCTACATCTACATCTACATCTATACTCCGCGAGCCACCTTACGGTGTGTGGCGGAGGGTACTTATTGTACCACTATCTGATCCCCCCTTCCCTGTTCCATTCACGAATTGTGCGTGGGAAGAACGACTGCTTGTAAGTCTCCGTATTTGCTCTAATTTCTCGGATCTTTTCGTTGTGATCATTACGCGAGATGTATGTGGGCGGTAGTAATATGTTGCCCATCTCTTCCCGGAATGTGCTCTCTCGTAATTTCGATAATAAACCTCTCCGTATTGCGTAACGCCTTTCTTGAAGTGTCCGCCACTGGAGCTTGTTCAGCATCTCCGTAACGCTCTCGCGCTGACTAAATGTCCCCATGACGAATCGCGCTGCTTTTCGCTGGATCATGTCTATCTCTTCTATTAATCCAACCTGGTAAGGGTCCCATACTGATGAGCAATACTCAAGAATCGGACGAACAAGCGTTTTGTAAGCTACTTCTTTCGTCGATGAGTCACATTTTCTTAGAATTCTTCCTATGAATCTCAACCTGGCGCCTGCTTTTCCCACTATTTGTTTTATGTGATCATTCCACTTCAGATCGCTCCGGATAGTAACTCCTAAGTATTTTACGGTCGTTACCGCTTCCAATGATTTACCACCTATGGCATAATCGTACTGGAATGGATTTCTGCCCCTATGTATGCGCATTATATTACATTTATCTACGTTTAGGGAAAGCTGCCAGCTGTCGCACCATGCATTAATCCTCTGCAGGTCTTCCTGGAGTACGTACGAGTCTTCTGGTGTTGCTACTTTCTTGTAGACAACCGTGTCATCTGCAAATAGCCTCACGGAGCTACCGATGTTGTCAACTAAGTCATTTATGTATATTGTAAACAATAAAGGTCCTATCACGCTTCCTTGCGGTACTCCCGAAATTACCTCTACATCTGCAGATTTTGAACCGTTAAGAATGACATGTTGTGTTCTTTCTTCTAGGAAATCCTGAATCCAATCACAAACCTGGTCCGATATTCCGTAAGCTCGTATTTTTTTCACTAAACGTAAGTGCGGAACCGTATCAAATGCCTTCCTGAAGTCCAGGAATACGGCATCAATCTACTCGCCAGTGTCTACGGCACTGTGAATTTCTTGGGAAAATAGGGCGAGCTGAGTTTCACATGATCTCTCTTTGCGGAATCCATGTTGGTTATGATGAAGGAGATTTGTATTATCTAAGAACGTCATAATACGAGAACACAAAACATGTTCCATTATTCTACAACAGATTGACGTAAGCGAAATAGGCCTATAATTATTCGCATCTGATTTATGACCCTTCTTGAAAATGGGAACGACCTGCGCTTTCTTCCAGTCGCTAGGTACTTTACGTTCTTCCAGCGATCTACGATAAATTGCTGATAGAAAGGGGGCAAGTTCTTTAGCATAATCACTGTAGAATCTTAAGGGTATCTCGTCTGGTCCGGATGCTTTTCCGCTACTAAGTGATAGCAGTTATTTTTCAATTCCGATATCGTTTATTTCAATATTTTCCATTTTGGCGTCCGTGCGACGGCTGAAGTCAGGGACCGTGTTACGATTTTCCGCAGTGAAACAGTTTCGAAACACTGAATTCAGTATTTCTGCCTTTCTTCGGTCGTCCTCTGTTTCGGTGCCATCGTGGTCAACGAGTGACTGAATAGGGGATTTAGATCCGCTTACCGATTTTACATATGACCAAAACTTTTTAGGGTTCTTGTTTAGATTGTTTGCCAATGTTTTATGTTCGAATTCGTTGAATGCTTCTCTCATTGCTCTCTTTACGCTCTTTTTCGCTTCGTTCAGCTTTTCCTTATCAGCTATGATTCGACTACTCTTAAACCTATGATGAAGCTTTCTTTGTTTCCGTAGTACCTTTCGTACATGATTGTTATACCACGGTGGATCTTTCCCCTCGCTTTGGACCTTAGTCGGTACGAACTTATCTAAGGCGTACTGGACGATGTTTCTGAATTTTTTCCATTTTTGTTCCACATCCTCTTCCTCAGAAATGAACGTTTGATGGTGGTCACTCAGATATTCTGCGATTTGTGCCCTATCACTCTTGTTAAGCAAATATATTTTCCTTCCTTTCTTGGCATTTCTTATTACACTTGTAGTCATTGATGCAACCACTGACTTATGATCACTGATACCCTCTTCTACATTCACGGAGTCGAAAAGTTCCGGTCTATTTGTTGCTATGAGGTCTAAAACGTTAGCTTCACGAGTTGGTTCTCTAACTATCTGCTCGAAGTAATTCTCGGACAAGGCAGTCAGGATAATGTCACAAGAGTCTCTGTCCCTGGCTCCAGTTCTGATTGTGTGACTATCCCATTCTATACCTGGTAGATTGAAGTCTCCCTCTATTACAATAGTATGATCACGAAACTTCTTCACGACGTTCTGCAGGTTCTCTCTGAGGCGCTCAACTACTACGGTTGCTGATGCAGGTGGTCTATAGAAGCATCCGACTGTCATATCTGACCCACCTTTGATACTTAACTTAACCCAGATTATTTCACATTCGCATTCGCTAATAACTTCACTGGATATTATTGAATTCTTTACTGCTATAAATACTCCTCCACTACAGACAACACTAGCCGTGTACCTCCTTCCTGGTGAAATGACTGGAACTGATCGGCTGTCGGATCCCCTCCGTCTAATAGGCGCTGCTCATGCATGGTTGTTTACGTCTTTGGGCGAGTTTAGTGACATCTATGAACAGTCAAAGGGACTGTGTCTGTGATACAATATCCACAGTCAACGTCTGTCTTCAGGAGTTCTGGGAACCGGGGTGATGCAAAACTTTTTTGGTGTGTGTATAAGAGTCGAGGGGTATGAAAGGGAAGCAGTGGTTGAGACGGGAGTGGGACAGCGTTGTGGCTTATCCTCGATGTTATTCAATATGTATATTGAACAAGCAGTAAAGGAAACCAAAGTAAAATTTGGAGTAGGAATTAAACTTCAGGGAGAAGAAATAAAAACTCTGAGATTTGCCGATGACATTGTAATTCTGTTAGAGACAGCAAAGGACTTGGAAGAGCGGTTGGACGGAATGTACAGTGTGTTGAAAAGAGGATATAGGATGAACATCAAGAAAAGCAAAACAAGGATAATGGTATGTAGTTGAATTATACCAGATGATGCTAAGGGAATTAGATTAGGAAACGAGACATTTAAAGTAGTAAATGAGTTTTGTTATTTGGGCAGCAAAACAACTGAAGCTGGCCGAAGTAGAAAGGATATAAAATGTAGCATGGCAATGACAAGAAAAGCGTTTCTGAAGCAGAGACACTTATTAACATCGAATATAGATTTAAGTGCTAGCAAGTCTTTTCTGAAGGTATTTGTCTGGAGTGTAGCCATGAATGGAAGTGAAACATGGACGATAAACACTTTAGAGAAAAAGAGAACAGAAGCTTTCGAAATGTGGTGCTGCAGAAGAATGCTGAAGATTATCTCGGTCGATCACGTAACCAATGAGGAGGTGTTGAAGAAAAATTGGGGAGACAAGGAATTTGTGGAACAACTTGACCAAAAGAAGGGACAGGTTGACAGGACTCACTCTGAGACATCAAGGGATCGCAAATTTAATACTGGAGGGCGGTATGGGTGGTAAAAATCGTAGAGGGAGACCAAGAGATGAATACAGTAAGCAGATTCGAAAGACGTAGGTTAATAAAGGTATTCGGAGATGAGGAGACTTGCACAAAATAGAGTAGCATGGAGAGCATCAAACCAGTCTTCGGACTTCAGACCACTACAACAACAACAACAACAACCGAATTATTTTGATGAGTGCGGCCGACTGTGGCATATTATCTCTACGACTGAAAAGCAATTACCGTTTCGTATACTGACCGAGGAAGTATTTTTATGAACACTATAGATGTATGCAATGGAACATTGAAGTATGCATGTGAGATACTATGTGATACCATTATATCATAATAAGACAACTTCATCAATTATCCGTTACCCACAAACCCAGTTCTTTTGTGGCTAAGTTTTTGTAGTCCCAAACCTGTTATGATAGCTAATTTTTATTAAATGCGATGACATACGTTCAGTCGAATTCTTTTTATGCCAGCATTTCTCTCTGAATCTGTTGTTATTCACCTGGAAACAATGAAATGTATGCAGCAGAGAATACGTTAAATTATCGTACCAATAAAACTTGCCAATAGAAGAAAAGTGCATCGCCCGTAAAAATAATATTCTTTCCTTGATTTTATCTTTTATTAAACAAGATTCTTCGAGCGAGGAGACTGGGTTTGAAACATAATTTTACTTATCAGCTTTGCGTAGCACTTCTTATGGTGCCATTCTTTCTGTCATTAAAAAAAAAAAAAATCAGTTCAGTAGCGGTTTCACAACTGAGATGGTGGTATTGATTTTCCACAAATATTTTTTTTTCTGATAAAGATTTGTAAAAAAATCTCTTCAATAACTTCACTTCCGCGCTTTCCTATATCCACTGCGTATTACTATCAGGTGTCCATTTGTAATCTGAAGAATCCTTCCCCCCACCCCCTTGTAACTGCACTAACAAGTCTACATATCGCGATACTATTTTGTTCCGTTGCAGCAGCATCATCTCAGAACATTCTTGTACAATATTTTATGTTCTGGTGACAAATGATATTTTAAAACTATCTTTTTCAATGTTTCCGTCTAAGTACCGGTATTGTACGTAATTCGGTCACGAGGAGGGCGGTAGCGGCAGGGCGTAGGTGTAATTGGTATGGCCTGGCAGTGGCGCGGTGTGCTCATTCGGCCGTTTCTCGTACCCCGCTACGCCAGCAGCCAAGTACCTCGCCTCACGCGAAACTTGGACTCGCTCCCTGCCGCGACTGTCTTTGTTTATTCGTTGCTATGACTACCTCACCTTAATAAGCCTAATCTGACGATCTCCATGCATCACTGCCTCAACATGGAAAGGCATGCAAGGAAGGTAAGTTCATGTGTATGCAAGACTCCGTCATATCTCCTCCTCCTCCTCCACCTTTCTTTAACGAGAACGATATACGACCAGCTTAGAAAATAACTATATTTTTAGTCAGCGTGCAGGGACTTAAAAAACATTGCACGAAATTTATTGTCGAGTAAAGTGAGATAATTTCTGGGCTAAGTTAACAGCTGAAAATCCTGTGAAAGGGTAGGGGTAGAAGTAGGATGGCAGTAAAAATGGAAAGAGAGAGAGAGAGAGAAATACAGTTAAAGTGTTGACGCACATCAAAATCCAATGATGCCTCAAAGCTCATTTTGAAAGGTTCCCGCAGTAATTACTTCATTGTAGAATGCATGTTATCTCGCATGTTTAGTTTTATCTTGTGGAGTTTTTTCCCATGGTTTGCGTTTTAGTGCTGAGTTAACAAGAGAGTATTTGAAATCCCCAAGACAAATCTGAGATGAATGTAACTGCGAGTTTTTCTGAAATTCGGTCATGACAGTATACGAACTTTATTGTTCGCTTAGATTGATCCAGTGAGAGCATTGTGGAGCAGATCTGTTACGTAAAACGCCCACTATACTAATAAAAAAACCGGGAATTATGTTCAAATACTTACTGTATAGCGATAAGTGAGCAAGGAATGCGTCGGACTGGCTGCGCTATGAATTAATTTCTGCGCATACCACATGTTTAACTCATTTAACAGCTTTCACAGATAGAGGTAGCATAGCACTCGAAACAATGCAATCGCATCGGGGGGCGCGGATCTCAACTCAAATCACCGTGCGGCCGCACTGATTTCCCACATCTTCTAAAAGCGAGTGTCGACATAGTTCTCTGTAAAAGTGCCTATTTCTTTTCACACCTCGCTTGTGTGGCCTCGTCGTCCACGGGTTATTAAATCCCAACATTTCTTCCTTCCTTCTGTGTTTTTCGTAGACGTAATGAAAGTCGAAGTTTTCTATGGGGAGAAACTTTTCAGAATCCAGCAGCAACATGTAGAAACATGGGCCAGCACCGATCCGCCAAAGCATGATATACAACTAGAAAGACGCTTAAGAGAACTAGTAGACTATATTGTCAAACTCCAAACTACTCCTTACTATGCATAAGGTTTTTAACTGTCAGTATTCCCCAAATTGCATTTAATCTATTAAAATGAATCGTTACTCGAATTTTATTAATTCATTATTCTCCGTGGCTGAATATTTGTAATATAGATGTTACATGGATACCACCATCTAACACGACATGACACAGAGTGAATATATTTAGTTGCACAAGGTAGTGCATGTTCACCTTTGATTTGTGTATAATACTCAAACTGAAAAATAAACTAATATAATGATTTTTTTGAGCGCCGAAATACGAAATGAGTGATGTTGCGAGACCAGTATCAGCACAGTCAAGGAAACTCTCTCTACCACGTGATGTAGTAAGTTTACTACCCGACGTAAAATAAACTGATTCGCTACAACTTTATCTGAGAGTTGTATATGTGGACAATTTGATTGATGCTGAGACTTACAAAAACTACACTACTACTAGTACTACTGCGTTGGCCATACAAACCGCAGCCGGTCTTTGGCCTCACCAGTCAGCCTGCTCCAGCGTCCTCGGTCTATGTACGTATTCTTCTTCAGGCAGCCCCAGCGTACTCATGTCCTCTCTGGCCTGATCAGTCCATCGGAGTCGTTGTCTTCACCGTGGTGTTTTGCCTCTAATATCTTCCTACACTATCTGCCTGATCATCTGGCCTTCTTGACGCATTACGTGTCCATACCACTTCAGTCTTCCTTCTTTGATCAAAGAAACTACAATGACGGAAAAAATCGCAACACCAGGATGGAGCTGTGCGACATATACGAGAGTTGGTAGGCGTGTTTCCACATCTGAAAGACTATGTCTATTCAGATTTCTCACCAGTTGTATAGGAGTGGCGCTAGTAGTGCCACTGTGAGTATGCAAATCAGGTTTGCTTTAAATAAACGCTGTTAGCTACATTTGAGATTGGACGTGGTGAGCTGATGTTAATCAAGAAAGCCTTTAAGGTATCATCAGCGTCTCACTGAGTTTGAACGAGGTCGTGTAATAGGGCTACGAACAGCTGGATGTTCCTTCTGCGATGCTGCAGAAAGATTTGGCAGGAATGTAGCCACTTTACATGATTGCTGGCAGCAGTGGTCACGAGAATGTACAGTTGCAAAAAGACCGGGCTCCGGACGGCCACGTGGAACTGCCGACAGAGAAAACCATCGTGCTCTGCATGTGGCTCTGGCGCAGCGTACTGCATCTGCAGCAGCAATTTGAGCAGCTTTTGGCACCGCAGTAACACAACGAACTGTACAGATCGGTTACCTCAAGGGCAGATCCGAGCTAGACGCCCTGTAGCGTGCATCCACTGACGCCAAACCACAGCCATGTGCGATTTTATTTGTGTCAAGCGAGAGCTCACTGGAGTGCAGGGTAGAGGTCTGTTGTATGTTTGATGAAAACTGGTACTGCTTCGTGCCAGTAATGGGTGTGTTGGTTAGAAGGAGGCCAGTTAAAGACCTGCAACCAACCTGACTGCGTGCTAGACGCTCTGTATCTACACCTGGAGTTACGGACTTGGATGCGATTTCGTATGACGGCAGGGGCGCTCTCACTGTTATCTTATACACCCTCACTGCAAATTTCTATGTCAGTCTGGTGATTCGACTTGTTGTACTGTTATTCATGAACAGTATTCCAAGGGGTGTTTTCCAACCGGCTAATGCTCGCCCAAATACAGCTGTAATAAAGCAACATGCTCTACAGAGTGCCGACATGTTGCCTTGGCCTGCTCGATTACCAGATCTGTCTCCAATCGAGCACGTTTGGGACATCATCGGACGACAGCTGAAGCGTCATTCACAAACACCATTAACCGTCCCTGTGTTGCCAACCACGTGCCACAGGCATGGAACTGCATCCAACAAAATGACACCCGGCACCTGTACGACACAATGCATGCACATTTGCATGCTTGCATTCTACATTCTGGCGGTTACAAATTTTCAATGGATTGTCTCGCGCTTTCATTAACCTGTGATCTTGCAATGTTAATCACTGAAATGTGTCACCTAGACAAATGCATACCCGAAATTTCATTACTTTACGTTAATTATTTTTTGGTGTTGCGATTGTTTTCCGTCATTATATAATATTAATCTGAAACTTGAGTGTAACACAGAGTATAAAGTTTTCAGTCAAGTTACGGGAATGCAGCCAGGTGACGTCTTCGGCAACGATCAACGTTTCGGCAGGTGCACAACCCATCATTTTTAAGGTATAAATGCTACGAGAGAGCACTGTGCCAAGTAATTTAAACCCTCAGTAGGCAGGGCTAGGCCGGCCAAGAACCATAATACAGCATTTACAGAAAGACAAAACACACACATACACACACACAGTAAACAACTAGCACACACACGGTAAACAAATAGCGCCACATCACAACCGAAGATAATCAACATAAAAAGTTATCGATATTGGATAGTGATTATTAATTACCAACGGGTGAGCAAGTAGCATTAACTCGGTGTCTTTCATGTTTGAAAGGGAGAGAGCAAGATTCCAAGCAGAAATTAACCGGTAAGTCTGCGGCATTTTTGCCTTACGCAGGTACATTTCCAACATGATTGGTCGTATTCTGAGAAAACATGCTGTGAAGCGTGTGAGATGTTACGGTAACAGATACGTTACTAAGTTCTTTATAAGACCGCAACGTCTGAGAATAGGTAGGACTCTCCGTTTTAATTAAAATGGAACCAATTCATAATCTACTTAGGGAAGGGATTTCTGCAAATGTGTTTTCATATTTTTCACAAAAACGTTAGGTTAACAGCTTTAAAGGACCCTCCATCTGTCAGATGGCAAACCAGGAACGGAGGGTACTAAGTTCCTTCAAGTCGCTGGGTTTTTCTTTCCTCCCACAGTGTGGCCAAGGAAGGGTCTAACGATCTACACTGGAGAATGCCAGTCTGTCTGCAGAGACTGCAGAAGACTGACGGCCAACGACTAGTAGTTCAGGTCTTTTCACGGTACCAAATTCCCCCATGATGCCGCCTATTCTGAACGAGGGCTCTCCCCATGGTCCCCATGCAGCCAGAGCCCTGGGCATCCCAGTGGCCGGAGTCCTGGTGCACGCAAAGGGGCAGGCACCTATTCGACGGCATTTGCCGGAAGGGATAGTAGCCAGGGCTACAACCCAGCGAGTACCTGATGACCCAGCACGTGGAAAAAAAAAATATTGGAAAGTTGGAGATCAAAGCCAGATGTGGGGACCGAACAAAAGTTAACCGAAAGAGGGGGTGTAAAATAATGGAACAAAATGGAGAAAGCCATAGTCGATGTCTTACGAGCAATCTAGGCTGACAGCAGGGAATATGTTCTAGAAACTCGGTCTGAGAAAAGATGTAGCCAGAGAGTAACTTTGCAGCGCTGTAAAGGTAGAAGTACTATAGTAGTTTGTGGCCCCATACACGCCTCGCACGTAACTCACACGAGAGTTTGAGCCCCCTGGGTGAGGGAAGGAGGGGGGGAGGGGAAGGGGGAAGTAGCAAGAAATATTATTTTTGTAGGGGAACAAATAAGAGCAGAAACAGAAAACTTTTATAAATACGTAGTATCCAAGTGTGTGACGAATTAAACGAAGCGGTATTTCTCGCAGCATTGCTCTCACGGCGTTACAGTCTGTTAGAAATGTATTATACAATGATACTAAAGGTAATGCCATGCAGCGGGCCTGGGTTCGATTCCCGGCCAAGACGGAGGTTTCCTCCGCTGGGATACTGGATGCTGTGCTGTCCTCATCAACATTTCATCGTCATCGACATTCAAGTCGCCCAATGTGGCGTTAATTGGAAAGACTTGCAACTCGGCAGCCGATGATTGTCAGGTGGGGACTCCCACCCATCAATTCCATACGATCATTTCATTTCAGAAAAGGTAATAATAACTGCTGACAATTTATAGTCTTCAACGCTACAGTTAGTAGTCCCAGTTGCCGATAACAGTCAAATTATTCAACGTACCTAAGGTAATGTTTGTGTTTGGTGTTCTATTTGGTCCAGTGAGACCAATACATCATTGTATCCCTATGGCTGATAGTATTACCTGACCATTCACTGTAAGTGTTAGTTGCACAGGTACTCCGCGAACAACTATAAACTGTTTGCAGAAGCGAATTTATATTGTATTACTATTTTTCCCCATTTCAATTGTCGGGCGGAGGACGGGAGGATTGCTTAACATAGTGCGAATCATTTTCTTTACGATCTACTGCTGCAATATACAGGGACATGAGAATGTTCGTAAATTACAGTCTGAAATTTGATCCGTACCTTTCCGCAGTATATATTCCTGTTTTCTAAGTGTCTACCAGATCAGATTTTGTTGCGCGTCTGACACACTCTCTCGCTGTTAAAAGTAACCTCACGTAATGTAGATGAAGCTTGAGTATTAAGTAATACCATCTACTTTTGTAGTTGTGTCTACAAACGGAACTCATTCTTAGCTCTCAACCAGACTTATCATAAACTTCAGTTATTTAGCAATAACCATTTGTATTTGTGTAAATAAAATTTAGAAAAAGAATTACTACCGAAAAAAGTTTTAAAAAATTGCACTTGGAGGCTAATATGGGATAGTCGGAAAATATGGAACATGTTTGTAAAACTGCAGATAATTGCGTAAATCTGGGAAAAACATGTTTTATTTAAACAAAACACAATTCTGATATTGTCCTTGATTTAAACTCTTCGAAGAATTACTTATCAGTAACTGAAAGAAATTTATTCGATAACAAATATGTTAAATTTACTGAATTTAAAACAAAGTTCTGAAACAATTATTTGCTTATATGGCAGAGGTGATTCGTTTTCCATTCATTTGTTTGTGTAAATGACAAACCTAATCATTCTCAGCATCTGTACAGTAAAGGTGAGTTTTATGGTCATTCTCAGCATCTGCACAGTAAAGGTGAGTTTTATGGAATACAAAGCATAACATTTTGCCCGACCCACCACCTTGGACTTCACAGCATAACATCAGAACCGACTATATTTATAGCAAAAAATCAAGCCATACGTAACGATCTATTATTGTTTTACTTAACAGATTGCATAGTTTTAATCATTTGTGTAAGTTTTCAACAGTTGCCGGATATTGTTTAAAACTTACCTGCAAAAATTTTGTGAAGCTATGAAAAAAGTTTTATGCACCATAACTTACATGATGTCTGGAGGCGAACTAGACTCGCTACAGAACATCAGGGGAACATTTTGAAGTAGGTCATGCACCTCCTACTCTGGCCCATGATTCGATGGATGAGAAATTACGGTATTATGTACTGCCCGTCTATTCTCTGGTACCCTACACTCGTATATAACCTGCCTCTTTCGTAGATGAACTGCTGTTTCGCAATATCCTTGCAATGAATCGAATTCTGCTGTTGTATTTTTATCTGCAGCTGAACCTTTATGGCGTTTCCATTTAATATATGCGCACACTGTTTCTCTCAAATGTTCGTTTGACGTGACTAATTCCAGTCGTGGCTCATTAAACATTCAGCCAAAATTCAATACATTTTAGTTTTGTATATCGTACAACTTTATATTTCTGTACATACATTTCTACCCGTATGACATACAGTATCTTTGTGATGGATCTGAAAATCGTTACAATTTTATTGGATAACACTACGTTTAAACAGGGTGTAACATAATGACATTTTAAAAAACTGGGAGAGTGTAGAGGATGAAATTTTGAATGTTTTGATATAAGGAACCCAAAGCCGAAAATAAGGAAGTTTCTACACCCACCACTGGGCTCTTATAAATCCATGCACTGCCTGTACGAGAAGTTGCTAGGTGAGATCCTTAGTGAACATTTCGGATGGAATTCATGGAAATTACCTTCTTGAACCATAAACACACATCTTACATCTTACCAGATCATTCATAATTGATACTTCCGCTAAAGTTGTACAAAATTTTTATTGCTGAAATCTTAAACAACGTGGTATCGGGATCGCAGTCCCATCTTCAGGTGCAACCGTAAATTAAAAATGAAACCGTGTGTATCAGCAGCAAGACCCATTGAAAAAGCCACCAGCAGTACAAAATCAAATAACGTCAAAAATAAACAAACAATTATCATATCTAAAATCGGTGCAGTGTATACATGTCCAAGTTAAAAAGCTGTGAGATGAGGTAAACGAAGCGCTATTTCTCAAAGAATTGCTCTCACAACGCTAGAGACTATTATAAATATCGTATACAATAGTACTAAAAGTAATAATAATTGCTGACGTCTTCAACGTTACACTTAGTAGTCCCAGTTGCCAACAACAATCAAATTATTCAACGTAACTTAAGTAATATCTTTTGATGTTATATTTAGCCCTGTGAGAACAATACATCACATTATCGTTGATAATTTTACCTAGCCATTCACTGCAATATTAGTTACAAATAGATCGTCAGAGGGAGTATCGAAAAGTGACCACGCTAAAACCACCTTTCATTGTGCATGACGAGAGCCAACCGTACGTTGCAAGCACCGGCGAGGGCCTAGAGTCTAAATAAACCGAAACATAGCCGGATTAGAGACTACGCGAAAGGACAGGAGCTACCAAGTAAGGTTGAAACTGAATAAGAAATAGCTACACTTACGGAACGCCAACCAACGCCAAGTTTTCCCAGCGCTATCATTGACAGGCAACATGAAAATTGACATAACTGTAGAAACGAAAACAGTATTGAAGTATCGGCATGATAGCGTTGAGCAAACTTGGCATCAGTTGTCGTAAGTGTAGCTATTCAGGACTCAGTTATAGCCTGCCTTTCGTAGAGTCTCTAATCGGGCTCTGTTTGGGTTTATTTATACTTTAGGCCCTCACCGGCCCTTGCAACATATACACTCCTGGAAATGGAAAAAAGAACACATTGACACCGGTGTGTCAGACCCACCATACTTGCTCCGGACACTGCGAGAGGGCTGTACAAGCAATGATCACACGCACGGCACAACGGACACACCAGGAACCGCGGTGTTGGCCGTCGAATGGCGCTAGCTGCGCAGCATTTGTGCACCGCCGCCGTCAGTGTCAGCCAGTTTGCCGTGGCATACGGAGCTCCATCGCAGTCTTTAACACTGGTAGCATGCCGCGGCAGCGTGGACGTGAACCGTATGTGCAGTTGACGGACTTTGAGCGAGGGCGTATAGTGGGCATGCGGGAGGCCGGGTGGACGTACCGCCGAATTGCTCAACACGTGGGGCGTGAGGTCTCCACAGTACATCGATGTTGTCGCCAGTGGTCGGCGGAAGGTGCACGTGCCCGTCGACCTGGGACCGGACCGCAGCGACGCACGGATGCACGCCAAGACCGTAGGATCCTACGCAGTGCCGTAGGGGACCGCACCGCCACTTCCCAGCAAATTAGGGACACTGTTGCTCCTGGGGTATCGGCGAGGACCATTCGCAACCGTCTCCATGAAGCTGGGCTACGGTCCCGCACACCGTTAGGCCGTCTTCCGCTCACGCCCCAACATCGTGCAGCCCGCCTCCAGTGGTGTCGCGACAGGCGTGAATGGAGGGACGAATGGAGACGTGTCGTCTTCAGCGATGAGAGTCGCTTCTGCCTTGGTGCCAATGATGGTCGTATGCGTGTTTGGCGCCGTGCAGGTGAGCGCCACAATCAGGACTGCATACGACCGAGGCTCACAGGGCCAACACCCGGCATCATGGTGTGGGGAGCGATCTCCTACACTGGCCGTACACCACTGGTGATCGTCGAGGGGACACTGAATAGTGCACGGTACATCCAAACCGTCATCGAACCCATCGTTCTACCATTCCTAAACCGGCAAGGGAACTTGCTGTTCCAACAGGACAATGCACGTCCGCATGTATCCCGTGCAACCCAACGCGCTCTAGAAGGTGTAAGTCAACTACCCTGGCCAGCAAGATCTCCGGATCTGTCCCCCATTGAGCATGTTTGGGACTGGATGAAGCGTCGTCTCACGCGGTCTGCACGTCCAGCACGAACGCTGGTCCAACTGAGGCGCCAGGTGGAAATGGCATGGCAAGCCGTTCCACAGGACTACATCCAGCATCTCTACGATCGTCTCCATGGGAGAATAGCAGCCTGCATTGCTGCGAAAGGTGGATATACACTGTACTAGTGCCGACATTGTGCATGCTCTGTTGCCTGTGTCTATGTGCCTGTGGTTCTGTCAGTGTGATCATGTGATGTATCTGACCCCAGGAATGTGTCAATAAAGTTTCCCCTTCCTGGGACAATGAATTCACGGTGTTCTTATTTCAATTTCCAGGAGTGTAGTTGACTTGTCACGCACATTTGAAAGGTGGTTTTAGGATGGTTTCTTTTCCATACTCCTTCTGATGAGATTGTACGGCAGATGTGCAGTCTTTTACCTTTACTTGGACTGGCACACTTTGAACCGATGTTAGGTATGTGGTTTACGTATTTTCGACCTTATTTGTTTTTGTACTACTGGTAGCATTTTAATGGGTCTTGCTTTTCAGACATACAGTTTCAGTTTTAATTTATAGCTGCTCCTGAAGATGGGGCTGAGACCCCGAAACCGTGTTGTGTAAGACTTCAGTAATGAAACTTTTGCACAACTGTAGTGGAAGTTTCAATTATGAAGAATGTTCATGACATTTGTGGATGTACACGAACAGAAATATATCTTACCAGATCGTCGGAATAGTGCATGGTATTTCAATTTTCTGGGCAATGCCTAGCTGAGTTTCTTGAAGACGTTACCTTGCAATTGCCCACTAGTTTGTAACTTCAGAACGATGGTGCTCCAGCGCACTTTGATCGTCAGGCCAGTGCAGCACAGACAACTTCAGGCAGAGAGTAATTGGAAGAGGATGCTCAGTCCCTTGGCCTGTGCTCTCCCTTGACCTCATCCCTCTTGAATTTTACGTCTGATGTTATGTAAGGCCCTTTGTGTACTCAGCGTCAGTAGGAACGGTGCCTGAGCTCACTGAGCGCATCTTAACAGCTGTTGATACCATCAGAGGGGAGTGCGGAAATTTACAGAGAATCAGACAGAATATGGTTTCTCGTTGCACATTATGTAACGAAGCTGATGGTCGTCACACTGAACATTTACTATACAGTAGTGAAGCCACGGATTTTTTCAGGATTTGACTGTACTCTAGTGGCAATAAACGTTTTACGAACTACAGTATTCTAGTGTTTTATTCAGCACAGGGAATGTGTAGAAAGTGCACACTGCTTCAGAAACTTTATTTCACATTCCCGTATATAGGTTCCTGACACAAAAAGTTCAAAATTTCATCTTCTACCACGTCTCAAATTTTTAAAACATCATTCTTTTACACATTCTATATCTGCGTCGTCTGCGAAAGTTCTGGTACTTGAGATAGCACTGTCAAGTAATTAATATACAGGGTGTTACAAAAAAGTACGGCCAAACTTTCAGGAAACATTCCTCACACACAAAGAAAGAAAATATGTTATGTGGACATGTGTCCGGAAACGCTTACTTCCCATGTTAGAGCTCATTTTATCACTTCTCTTCAAATCACATTAATCATGGAATGGAAACACACAGCAACAGAGCGTACCAGCGTGACTTCAAACACTTTGTTACAGGAAATGTTCATAATCTCCTCCGTTAGCGAGGATACATGCATCCACCGTCCGTCGCATGGAATCCCTGATGCGCTGATGCAGCCCTGGAGAATGGCGTATTGTATCATAGCCGTCCACAATGCGGGCACGAAGAGTCTCTACATTTGGTACCGGGGTTGCGTAGACAAGAGCTTTCAAATACCCCCATAAATGAAAGTCAAGAGGGTTGAGGTCAGGAGAGCGTGGAAGTCATGGAATTGGTCCGCCTCTACCAATCCATCGGTCACCGAATCTGTTGTTGAGAAGCGTACGAATACTTCGACTGAAATGTGCAGGAGCTCCATCGTGCATGAACCACATGTTGTGTCGTTCTTGTAATGGCACACGTTCTAGCAGCACAGGTAGAATATCCCGTATGAAATCATGATAACGTGCTCCATTGAGCGTAGGTGGAAGCGTAGGTGACGAAACTAAAATGAACTCTAACATGGAAATTAAGCGTTTCCGGACACATGTCCACATAACATCTTTTCTTTATTTGTGTGTGAGGAATGTTTCCTGAAAGTTTGGCCGTACCTTTTTGTAACACCCTTTATTGGCATAACTGAAGAACTGTGACTTTATTATGCCCCCTGCTAAATTTGTAATTGCCTCCGTCTGTGAGAAAGGAAGGAAGATTAGTGTCGACGACGGGTTCTTTAGAGACGGAGTACGGGCTCTTACTGGAAAATGAAGGGGAAAAAACTCAGCCATGTCCATTCCGAAGTAACCATACCGACATGTGACATAAGCGATCTAGGATCGCACGGAAAACCTAAATCTGCTTGCATGAAATGTATTCTCATTTGTGAATATGGACAACCCCAGCTGTATATTGGAATGGCAACAATGAAAATTTGTACCAGACCGGGATTCAAACCCGGATTTTCTGCTTATCACGACCCACGGCACTCAATCGTCCGTTCGATATATTCCCGTACAGGGGAGACATTTTAATTGAAAGTCTGTTGCCCGGATTCAGAGGATAAATACGATGTTATAGTGCCTGTCTTGTTCAGAGCACGATGCGAAGTTCCTTCGGACACGCATGGGTGTACTTTGCATCGTAATTCTGAACAACACAGGCACTGCAATATCGTCCCCACATCTGCTTGGCCGGATAGAGGTTTGGCCCACTGTGCCCCCGAAAGCGAATTCAATATCTTAAACAGTGCACCGCCTTACTTGGTAGTCATGTCTGGAGATAAGGCGCTGCGTTCTGCTTCTCAAACAGTCCTTATTCATGTTTGTGTTACTGTAGCAAGCATCGACGCGATAGTGAACGGAGAGATAATGTAAAAGTTAAGAAACACTGAACTCAAGTACTTAGTGCTATATACTGTACAGTATGCCCAGCGATAATTCGCGACGTTTGAAGGAATCTGGTTCAAATTTGGCACGGTCACCATAATTTACATCATATATTGTTTCTGTGAATCCATCTGGGTAACTGACTACGTGGCCCCTCCAATAAGGCAGTTGCCGATTCTTCTATACGTCCATGTTGAAATTTAGCTCCAATGAATTCACTGTCGACAAATGTCTACCATTAAAAAGGCAATCCGCCGCCGAGAGCGCTTTCTTTTACCTTTTTTTCCGTGGTGCGGTATCGACTTGTGTCGGTACGGCATCCTGCAACGCAGTGACACATGGCTGCGTGCGAAGCGACAATTTGTCTCGGACGCCGACAGTCATCTAGAACTTCTAGAAATGACAGCCGCCAACGCGTAACAAACGGTGACACTCCGTCATCCCCCCATTCAACAGCTGTGGCATAATTTTAAGAGATATATCCTTAATTTTTTTTACTGCTCATTAACATAGCGTCAACATTAAGAGAAAAACAAGATAATTAATAAATTCTTATGTTTTCACGTTATTGCTTTTAGAGTTATAATATTAAAGTTCCATTTTACAAATGATAACTCTTTGTTAGGCTTACGATCTATAGCTCGTACCTGCAGCTTATGATGTTAGAGATCTGACGTTACGTGCTTCTGAAAAGAGGAAAGAGCTATGAACAGAGCGGCGCTCTACCAAAACCACAGTTCGGAGAATTTTGGTTCAGTACATTAACGACGTGGTAAACGGTAGGAAAACCGGTAGTGTTGATAGCTTTGGCAGGGAAAGAAACATAAATGAATGTGTGAGAGAGAAGCTGGGGACCGACGACTGCTGTTTTTTTTTTTTTTTTTTTTTTTGTCTGTATGATTTTCACATAATTAGAACCACACATTGTCCAGCATTAGTCCACTGTGTATTTTACATCCTTATAAAACATAAATTGCACTTTATAAGTAACAAAATTAGTTAATCGCGTAACTTCTGCGCTTTTGTGTAAGCAAAGCAGTTACTTTTTATGCAAGTACAGTTTACATGCAGAAACATAAAAAATCTATACAATGATTGTTTTCATTTTGTACTCAACGGAACGTTCTTCATCATGGTCAAAGGCAAGAGTTTCTTGTTATTATTGAAAAGTGCGATAGCTGTTTATGAAAGACAGAAACGTATTTCATATAAGCTCGACAAAGTACTGAAGCGATGTTTGGTACAATTTTTTTTTGCGATATTTTTTATTTTACGTTTTCCTTGAGGAAATTGAGTAACCTAGCACTTTTTTTATTTTTGCTACAACATCACGATACAAATAGACAATTTTACAATAAAACTTGAATTAAATATTGACAATTTCTATTTTGCTATTAATATTATTTATTTTTAAGTAACATATAGGAGGATAACTATGTAGAACAAAAATGTTCCGTAGGCTATGCGGCCCTTTGTATATTCTCACTCAGTTTCTAGAGCGTTCACCGCTTCCACTTTCTACGGGAATCTACTAAGACACTGATCGCATATGCAAACAAGCGATCGGAATGAGGTAACTCCAGATAGGTACGCAACACACCTAACGTACAGGAAACACGGTTATGATTTTAACTGACCAAAGCTACTTGGAAAACTACCGTGGTCTGCACTTACTTATGATACCCTACGGTAGTTTTACGACTCTAGTTATGAAGAACCACAACTTCATAAGAAGGAACACAAGAAAGAAAGGAAGGAAGACAAGGTTTTAACATTTCTTCGTCTATGAGGCGCCGGCCGTTGTAGTCGAGCGGTTCTAGGCGCTTCAGTCCGGAACCGCGCTGCTGCTACGGTCGCAGGTTCGAATCCTGCCTCGGCCATGGATGTGTGTGATGTCCTTAGGTTAGTTAGGTTTAAGTAGTTCTAAGTCTAGGCGACTGATGACCTCAGATGTTAAGTCCCATAGTGCTTAGAGCCATTTGAACCATCTACGAGGCCATTAAAGACAGCACAAGGTCGCACTGTGAAAGGATACGGAAAGAACTCGGCCATAAAAAAGGAAAAGGAAGACTTAGGGTTTAACATCCCTTCGACGATGAGTTCATTGATATAGAAATGGTGTATGTTCATCCAGACATTCCTATAGGCCTATGCCGGACACCGTGTTTCAGTGTGGATGCACAGCAGAGTCCGAACACTTGCAGGAATACAGTTAGGCTGAGAGCAAGTGGATTAATAGATAAGAGGCGCTACTCCGTAGCGTGCCACATATGGAGATTTGGACCGGAAGAGGGACGTGCTCTGGTAACCGACACAGTTAACGCGACCGCTCGCGGAAAGAGGGAAATTCGTTTTCGACTCAAGGTCCGGCAAAATTTCTCATTTGTCGCCATTGCGTTCGCTCAAAACCCCACTCAGCTAAAGGTCGGATATTCCTTTCGTTACGGAGGACATTTGTTTTAAGCAATTTAGAGAGACCATCGAAAACCTAAATGTGGGTAAGGAACTGAGGCAGATAAACCTATGCTAACGAGAGACTAACACCACTAGGGAAGAGCGATCTGTAACCTTCAGTGAAAAATTATATGCTCTGTTGAAGAATAAGAACATGTGAAAAGTCAGCTGAAGTATTGGTACCAGTGAACGTGGATGTTATCACATAAATGACTATTTTTCCATTTTAAGGTCTAATGTGCCATGGTTTGTGGACTCATCTAAATAGGGGAATTTCTTTGCGAAAATTAAGCAAGGCAGTTGGATACTAATTTGAAATTTGATTCATTTAACGTTCTACGGCACAGTACCCACAAGGGGAAGATCTCAGATTCAGCCAATCGATATGGCATACTTGGCAAGCCGCTTGTGTACAGCCTAAACTGAAAGACAAAGATATTGTTGTTCAACACTCCCCTCCTTACCCGCCCCTGTTTGAGAGAACGAGAACTACCCCTCAAGTTCAATGAAGCGCTACCGACTAAGAATTGACGAAATGGATAGATAACTGAAAACCGAAGGTTTTTCGTCAACATATTTGGGTCCGTAAACGCGTATTTCTATAGAAATCGAGGAAAGAAACCTTTTCGACTGCCGCTTATTCACTCATCAAGATATACGCTGTTGAAGGAAATCACCGCTTTCGTAGCGACCAAGACATCAGGCTGGGAAGCAGAGAAACCGTATTCGATTGCTGTTGGATTCTGCACTGTTTATTTTTTTTTTTAATTTGTATTTTTTTCCTCATCCAAACCAGTAGTCATAAGATGGTTAATAAGGTAAATAAATCAATAAAGAATAATAAGAAACTAGGCAAATAGATTTCTCAAACGACTTGGATGAAAGAAGTAAGAAGTAAGGAAACAAAATTTTAAGCCTCGTTTTATGACAACAATTCCGAGTGAGATCGCTGCGAAGACGAGCTTTAGACGCACGAACCGCGCGGAGTGGCCACGCGGTTAGAGGCGCCATGTCACTGACTGCGCGGCCCCTCCGCCGGAGGTTCGAGTCCTCCCTCGGGCATGGGTGTGTGTGTTGTTCTTAGCATAAGTTAGTTTAAGTAGCGTGTTAGTCTAGGGACCGATGACCTCAGCAGTTTGGTCCCTTAGCAGTTCACACACGTTAGACAAACGTTATCGTATAAGGGAGAAGAACTAACCCTTATCGCAGTTGGTTGTGTACCAACCAATATATTAGGTCTATAACTTTGGTTCCGCCGTTTTGCAATAGACGGCAAAAGCGGCAAGTGGGGTTCGGGTTGTTGGTCATGGGTGTAATACAATAAGCTTAGGCATCTGTAAACATAATGCCATAAAAATATTAATCGATTTGTGGTTGCATCATAAGGTTATTCTCGATTAAGTACGTCAACTTACGTACCCATTTCTCGCCATTTGCGGGAAGTTTTAATTTTCTGCTTTAACATGAATAAATCTGCGGCTGTGACTCTTAAAATGCTGGGTAAGACCAATGGTGAGGGAACTATTAGTGGAAGAACGTGCAGAGAATGTTTTGACGCCATAAGAAAGGTGATTTTGATGTCTAAGATCGGCATGCTGGTGGAAGACAGAACGTTTTCGTAGCTACTGAAACAGACAAATACAGGCACAGGACATCATTATCGAAAGCAATTGATGCGTATGACCCCAACAATGAAATACAAAGGGCCACAATACAGCGATAGACACGTAAAGGTAATTTTGCAGCAGGTTAGTGCTCGACCCCATGTCGCAAAACCCGTCAAAATATACATGGAAACGTTGAAACGAGAAGTTCTGTCCCTCCCGCCGTATTCTCCATACGTTGCTCTCTCTGACTACCACCTTTTTCGATCAGTGGCATACAGTCTGGCTGACCAGCACTTCCGATCATTTGAACAAGTACAATACTGAATCGATTCATGGATTTCCACAAAAGATGCACAGTTCTCCCGCCACGGGATTCGTCTGCTACGCGAAACATGGGAGAATATAGTGGCTAGCGATGGGCAATACTATCAATCATATTTTTTTGTAAGTTTTTCACAATAAAGCCCTGAACTTCGAGAAAAAACGTCGGAAACAAAGTTGTAGATCTAGAATAACACATTCGTACACAGCGCAATATTCCATCACAGCGTCTGGGAAATTGTTACTAAAGTTTTTCAGTGCTTATAAAAGCTAATGACTAATTTGGCCCTCGGCGTATAGAAGAGGTCAATCGTTTAACCGACTCGTTAAAAAATGTTTGCGTCACGTCCTCCAAATCCGGGAAATAGAAGAATTCAATATACAAAACATATCTTGAGAACAGAATCTTCCGTCGGTTCTTGATAGAACAAGATTATAATAAATGAAAAACTTCTTTGGTGATAATAGTCAGTAAATGTCTGATGATGGCCTTGTAAGCCGAAAATCGGTTAACAATAAAAGTAATATTGTAGAACAAAAGCAAACTGGTGCTTTTCATTTATTATATGTTGAGAACATTTTAAAACCATACGTCGCTGGTAAGTTTTGCTGATACAGAATTCCTGGGGTGGAAAAACTAACACCATCATGTATGAAGCACGTTTATAGATTTAGCGAGTAAACCGACTTGTACGCTAGAAGTAGTACCGCCAATCTACACACCATTGTGCCAGCCACGTGAAGTTTATTTTTATTGTCAAGTCAAAAATTTTATTTTGAGGCTTCAGAATTAGTCTGCTTCTGGAAACCCAGCGGGAATTGCACAACCGAGAGTAAGCAATAATGTTTCACAGCATAAATCATGATCAACTTTGAGCACCGATTTTTCAGACAGTTTTATGATGTGCGTGGTATGCATAAAATTATTTCCCCAAAAACAAATACTTTAAACCAAGATGACTTTTCTCCAAATGTGTATATGACGAGTACCGTCCATCTAGTTGTTCGAAGGAAATTGAGGAAATGTAAACAGTGAGTGAAAGAGACATTGTAAATCGACTAGGTTTAAATTTTTAATTCTTAACCAGTCCAAGTCGTTTGAGAAATTTATTTACCTACCTTGTTGGTATTCCTGATTCATTTACTTGCCCTATTAAACCTTCTACGTCTAACAATTTAGAAAAGTAAAAAGGGAAATCCTGTAGAATACAACTGGAACTCGAACAAAGGTTCTCTGCTTCCCAGCGAGATGCCTTAGTCGCTACACCAGCGGAGCTTTCGTTGAACAGCTCTTCTTATGAGTACTTAAGGGGCAGCCAGAAAATTCCCTTTCCTCGGTTTCTAGGAAAATATGCTTTTGTGGACCCCATATATCTTGATGAAAAATGCTGTTTTCAAATATCTAACGATCAGGTCAATTCTGAGTTGATTGAGCATCTTGAACTTCTGGGGTATTTTTCTCAAAAACCGGGGGGGGGGGGGGGGCAGTTGAGCCAGAATATCTTAGAGGCTTTCATTTTAGCCAGTGCACAAGCGACCTGCCAAATATAAGCTGAATCGGTTGGCCGTGTCTGAGGCCTTCCCCTTGTGGTACTCTCAAGGAGTACAACACGACGGAGAGTTGCTCATGAGTCTGACTGAGAGACTTACTATTGAAATTTTGAGAGAGCTCTTTCCGGGAAGAGTCGGACAACATATTACTTCCCCCACATACGTCACGGGTAATGATCATTAGGAGAAAATTCGAGAAATTAGAGCCAATACAGAGGTTTACCTACAGTCATTCTTGCCACGCGCTATTCGCGAGTGGAACAGGGTTGGAGGGCTCAGTTAGTGGTACAAAAAGTAACCTCCGTCACACACCATTAGGTGGCTTGCGGAGTATGATGTAGCTGTAGACGAGTCTTAAGACAACTCTGCATCCACTTCATTATGACTTTTTTCTGAAAAGACTTGTTGAGCCAGATACAGATCCAGATCCTATACGAAATTTCTAAATCGAGACGGCTGGAGCCGTGGGTAAGCTTTGGAAACGATTGCAATGTATTCGTAAATGTGTTTCCTTATGAAATAGATTCACATTTAAGCTAATACGAACTTGTGACATTTGAGATGTACTCTTACAATAGTGTCAGTCTGGTCTCTTTTGCTATCAGAATGATGTGGAGCACGTTATGACGTATCAAGTGGAGTGTCAGCGACGTGCAGGAAATGATGAGCATGATGATGAGCCTTTGTGCGGGAAAATGTATTTGTAATATAATCTCAGGATTAGTCACAAATGAAATAACTCGACAATTTTTATTTTCATGAGATCTTGGATATGAGAAGATATGACAACATTTTGGTGTCGATGAAACGAAGTGTTAAGTAATTGGTTTCCTAACATTTTCTGTTCGATTTAAGGCGTAGTGTTTAGCTTTTGAAATCTCTAGCTATTTACTTGTTGGAGATTTCTACCCACTATGGAAGTGCAGCAGATTTGTACGTCCCGTAAATGTCGGTGACCGGTCAACAATATCGTAATCCTTATTTTCTGTGTGGAAATATTCCTGTAAATTATATTAAGAACAGCGCGTGTATTATGAAAAACACTACGTCGAAATTCTTAATAAGTGGAAGAAGAAATACTTTTGAAATAAAGTTTCTAGGAATGTAGTTCATCAAAGCAAGGTAACACTCCTCTACGTCTAGTTGTCTTTCATCCTACCGAACGAGGTGGCGCAGTTGTTAGCACACTGGAGTCACATTCGGGAGGGTGACGGTCAATCAGCGTCAGACTATCCAGATTTAGGTTTTCTGCGATTTCCCTAAATCGTTCCAACCAAATACCGGCATGGTTCCTCTGAAAGGGCACAGCCGAACTCCTTCCTCATCCTTGAAACAATCTGAGCTTGTGCTCCGCGTCTAACGACCTCGATATCGACGGGACGTTAAACTCTAATCGCCGGCCGGAGTGGCCGTGCGGTTCTGGGCGCTACAGTCTGGAGCTGAGCGACCGCAACGGTCGCAGGTTCGAATCCTGCCTCGGGCATAGATGTGTGTGAAGTCCTTAGGTTAGTTAGGTTTAATTAGTTCTAAGTTCTAGGCGACTGATGACCTTAGAAGTTAAGTCGCATAGTGCTCAGAGCCACATGAACCATTTTAAACTCTAATCTTCTGTCCTTCCTACAGCCATTCTGTCTCATTCTACTCCATTTCCTTTACCGAGCGAGATGCCGAAGTGGTTTAGACCCCTAACACGCATACCGGTGTAGCGACATTTGAATCTCCGTCCAGTCTGCTTGATTTACCTTTGCTGTGGTATCCGTGATTGGCTTCAGGAAATGGCAAGGTAGCTCCGTCAAGCAGGCCCATTTCCGAGGGTACATTATCTCGTTTGTACAATACTGCAGAAATGTATACATTGTGACATTGTTAAGATAACTATTTCTCCACTCACCAGAAATACCCAGTCTGGAGCTGCTATGTTAAAAAGCGAGTGTCAGAATTCACGCACCTCGATCGTTGCAGAGAACCCATTTGCGTGATGATAATACTGATTAAACAACTTGAGGGAATTTACAGAAATTTCGGCAGGAGAAAAAATACATTTTTTTCAGTACACAGATTAAAGCACTCTGTAGGAGACTAGTATAGTATTGTGGGTCAGCTAACCGCAGGCTCCTGTGTGGCTGTTCGACAGTGACTTCTTGTCACGGCCGCAGAGAGCGGACGCTCTTGTATCGACGGCGACCTAGAACTTGCTCGTCAGTCTATCGTGTTCTCCGAATACAGCGCAAATGCACGCAAAAACACCATTCCATCGACAGCTTGACTCAGCGCAAGCGCTGAAAGAGAAGAAGATCTAGAAAACACTTCGCTCAAAATATAAGGTTCGCGTGATGTGAAGAAACTTAGTGAAACTGCTTTGATGGATCGCCCCATCAGACAACAGAATATACATAGAAACAGACAATTACATAGTTTGAAACTAATCAAAAAGATAAACAGAGTGATTTAGAGTTGCAGATTTCCGACCAATTTGAGATACCGCCTTATTAGTATCAGAATGAACTGTTAGCAAACGGCACGACATTTTCGAGGTTGATGTGCCTAATATTAGAGTCGGAACTAGCGACATCTGTCGGTAAATTACCTAACGGAATAGTGCTGGTCGCAGGCTTTTCATAGAAATACAGGGATAAAGACGTAAATCCTTCGTAGCAACAGACGTCAACGAGCTGCCACTGTGGAATTTACTTTGTGTCTCAACTTTCTGCTGTATTATTCTCATTTTGTTGTATCTTTTTGGACCATGATAGTCGTCCAAGGATCTTTAATGGTATTTTCTATTGGTGAAAAGCAACAAAAGATAAATTAAAATAGTTACATGCAAGCACTCGTCTTTGCTGTGATCTCGGCGTCTTTCGAGTTTGCGGTCTACCTGATCTCGATACTGATCTCTGTACTGACTCGTGGACGCACATCAGGTATTGAGTTGTAGTGCTACATCTGGGTGGACAACCGTTCCGAACTGAGGAAACTCGATCACTCCAAGCGGTGGCGCAAATTCCGCTAGTAATGAGAAGAACACGGCAAGTGCCATAACTCGATTTCCTAAAAACTTTGCTCAGTGGAAGAAGAGTCAAAATAAGGGAACACGTGTCTCGGCTTATCCATAGATACTCGAACGTTTCTGAGAAAACGAAGCTCCGTGATGATGTTAAAAATTTCCAGGGTTGCAGGAGAAGTATGAGGTAAGGGTCCATGGTCCGGAATCAAAAGACTCGGAAGTTTTAAGTGAAAATCGTTTTGATACCTGTGACCGTGGAATGCATGTACCGGTACTGTTGTTACTAAAATTGCTGGGTAGACAACTTTCAGAGGTGGTAGTACGGACCAACACAAGAAAAAAATGTCTTCTAAACATGCGCTCTGAATGCACACGTTAAGAGCTATGAGTACTCGTTCTGTATAAGAGATGTATTTCACAGTATCGAAGATGAACAAGTGCTCATAGCTCCTCAGGTATGCGTTTTACAGCCCATGTGCACCATATATTTTTTTCTTGTTTTGGTCCATACTACCACCTTTGAAAGTTACCTACCGTACTTGTAAAATGTTAAAAACTGCTGTACCTGTACATGTATGAGTATTCCACCGTCAGAGGTACCAGAACAATTTGCGTTTATAACTTTTGACTCGTTCGTTTCCGGACCATGGTCCCTTACCTCAAATTGATACATTTATTCTTCCCCATCATACCTGACAGTCTGTAATATCATCACGGAATCATTCTGTATACAGAGTGATCTTTTCCGCCGTGTACATAGATCGATGGGGAGGATGCGGAACAAAAAAGGTCTAATGACCTTATGTCCGGAAATACTTGCGAGAGACAATTTATTCAATCATACTTTGTTCCAGAGACTGTGATGTAATACGCGCTGTACCATGCAGCCACAATTACAGTATGAATGGGTTCCTCCTAGAGGGTGGTACTGTTTCTCAAACGTCATTTTTCTCCGCTCGGGGACTGGGGGTTTGTGTTGTCCGCATCATTTTACCATCATTGGTGAAAGTGACGAGTCTGAACTGTGTAAAGATTGGGAATTTGTACGGGCGCTGATAACCGCGCAGTTGAGCGCCCCGCAAACCAAATATCATCGTCATTCGTCATGGCCTAGTGCCCTCTCCTGCCATAGTAATTGGTAAGTTTTGTCACTTCTCTTGCTGATTCACCTTGTAGTGGATGTGATAGAGCGTTGCACACAATGGTTCCGTTTTCGAATCGAGAGCTTGCCGACATGGTGTTTACTTACGGAAAGGCAAGTGCCAACGGACTGAGTGTTGTTTTGTCATCATACTTTCATCATCGCCGACGCGCAAGTCGCCCAATGTGGTGACATCTGTAATAATACGTGTTAACCGGCGGCCGAATTTACCCGAACGGGGCCTCCTGGCCAACAGTGCCTCACAATCATCTCGTTTCATTGGTAAAATTTCTGTAGTGTATCTTGATCCATGAGCAACTGTAGGTACCAGTTTTCGGTAAAGTGATCCGTTATGCGTGATTTGCCCCGAAATTATTGCCAACGAGTGAAATATTCAGCAATGTTAACACCCTTTCTATCTCGAGTGATATTCATCAGAATAAATTTCACTGTGGCAAATTTGTCTTCACGCGATGCTCGTTGTGTTTGGAATTTCCCTGTTTCGAATGTTTCTACGGTTGGTATGATCCAAGGGAATGCACCAAATATTTCTGAAAAATAAACATAAGAATAAATTATAAGAATTAATATAAGAACTGATACAGGAATGAAACATAAGAATATGAGAATTTAAAAAGGTCGTAAACCTTGGAAACATCAAACAAACATATATCACATAGTGGAACCAGTTGCGGTTTTACACTTATTATAACGCCCTTGTATCTCGTACCTCGACGTGGGTCGGTAAATGAAAAAATAAATAAATAAAAACAATAATCGAGTTTCGAACACGGGGCGCACCATTTCACCTGAGACAACATTGCGCTAAAAGGCATGTAAATCATATCGAAATCTTTGACCGTCCTTTTCTCAGAAACGGTCGGGTATCTACGGATAAGCCGAGACGAGTGTTAGCTTATTTTGATTCATCTGCCATTTAGCTAAGTTGCTGGGAAATCGGGTTATGGCACTAGCCGTGTTCTCCTCGTAAATCAACAGGCAACACTATCTTCAGCGAAATCGACTAAATCAGATACCGGACCATCGACAGCAAACGACGAACTAGTCGTTTATTCCTCAGACAGTGTCTGTTTATCTGATAGAGACTCACCAATCTTCTGCTGGCTGCCCCTGTGCACACAAAATTCATTGTCGTAGCTGAGACTCTGTTATACTGTGCTGATATCGAACATGACTATTACTTCACACCCAGAATGGAACATTCTCTGACATAGTTTTGCAGTTCTCTTCATCGTCTGATTATGTATACTGTAATAATCTCTTTGGCTATATGTATGGCAAGTAAAAGGTCAAGAAAGATAGATGGATAACCAAGCGAGATGGTACAGTCGTTAAGGCGTTGTTATATTTTGGAGATGCAAGCTGCAAGTCCTCGTTAGGACACATGGACGTTGGGTGCCCTGGTTTCTTTAAATCCCTTTAGATGAGTTTGTGAATGTTCCTTCAGTACACCATGACCGGCTCCGTGTTGGGCATCGTCCTTCATCACAGCTAGGGCTATGTTCGTTGTCACCTTGATGTCTACAGAGCATTAAACTCTAATGTACTTACCTTCCTATCTTCATTGACGTCTTTAGTGTGGACACGCACTTAGAACCACCTGAGCTCATTTGTTTAGCATCTTGTACTAATTCCAATTTACAATGTTTCCGCAAAGTAAAACTCGTACTGAGATGATGTCCAGAGGTTCTCTAAATTCACTGAATGTTTTGCCTATACGGGACGCTATCTATTTTAACACATTTTATAAGGTCGTAGGATATCTTCTGTTACATTTGGCGCCTTCGCAGTGCGATTTACACATTTAGCCACTTCCACAGCACATTTTGTAAAGCTAAGCGCCCTTTGGATTGAAAATGGTCCCAGCAGCCACACGTTAGACATATACCCATCAACGCAGTTTCTTTTAAATTTATATCCTGAGAAAAGTTATAAGAAATTTTGAAAAATAAAGAAAATATTCTTATTATTGCACAGTCGGTAGCTGTCTCCAGTAATCTGAAACGATATATGGCACAGATCTGTGTCACTGTGCCCTTGCCTTTCAGTATATGCATCTTGGAACGCGTGTAATACACTGCTGGAAAAAATAGTATACTTCTTTAACCCGCCCGGCTAGCAGCGCGGTCTAATGCGCTGCTTCCCGAGCGGGAAGGTGTGCCGGTCCTCGGCACGAATCCGCCTGGCGGATTAGTGTCGAGGTCCGGTGTGCCGGCCAGCCTGTGGATGGGTTTTTTTAAGGCGGTTTTCCATCTGCCTTGGCGAATGCTGGCTGGTTCTCCCTATTCCGCCTCAGTTACACTATGTCGGTGATTGCTGCCCAAACATTGTCTACACGTACGCGTACACCATAACTACTCTACCACGCAAACATTTGGGGTACACTCGTCTGGTATGAGACGTTCCCGGGGCGGGGGGTCGCCACTGGGGGCCGAACCGCACAATAACCCTGGGTTCGGTGTGGGGCGGCGGTGGGGTGGGTGGATTGCTGTGGCCTGTTGTGGGGTTGTGAACCACTGAGGGTTACGGCGGGACGAAGCCTCTCCGTCGTTTCTAGGTCCCCAGTTCAATACACACAATACTCCTTTTGAGGTTTTCAGTTCTCTCAAGGTTGGTTGTTGCAACTGTGCGTGTGGAGTACCTGAAACGATTACGTTTACAGATAAAGAACACAAAAGCTTCTGAGGTTCCAGGTATCGACCTATGCTGAAACACCCATGTTAGTATGTGGTGTAGTCTACACAGGAGGCAATGCAGGCGCTGACTCTTGCATCCAGTCGATTGTACAGATGGTGACTACTGCCCTGGGACCTGTTCACGTAGTTCTGTAAGAGTTGTTGGTTGAGGTGTCGCTTCTCGTCCCATCATATCCCACATGTGCTCAATTGGAGACAATTCCGGAGTTCGTGCTGGCCAGGAGGTTGCTGCACGTCTTGCAGAGCACTTTGTGTTTACGGGCAGTGTGTGGGAGAGCATTATCCTGTTGGAACAACACATCACCTTCCTGTCGCAAGAACAGAAAAAGAAACGGGTCTAACAACATTCTGCACGTACTATGCTCTGGTTGGCGTCCCGTCCAGAAAAACCAAAGGTGAATGAGAGTTATAGCTTGTCTCACGCCAGACCATAAGACCTCTTGGACGAATGCACTCTACGAGACAGCCCTCACCAGGTCAACATCACACGAGCAAACGGCCATCACTGGCATGCGGACAGAATCTGCTTTTATCGCTGAAGACCAGGGCGCGCCATTCCATCTTCCAAGTGATCCTCTGACGGCACCAGACGAGCCATGCACGTCGACGCTGGCGCGTGAGTGGAAGACGGGGTAGAGGTGGGCGTAACCATAGTTCCACTCCTAATAATCAGTTCGCAACAGTTCTTGTTGACACGTCTGGGTTTACAAGCCCTCTTGTCCGTGCTGTGGTAGCTGTATAATCTGCCACTGCTGCCCTTACAATACGACGGTCTTAGCAGGCGTCTGTGGTGTGTGGACGTCCAGAACATGATCTACAGGTGCGAGAATGTCCACGTGACCACTGATACCAGCATCATCGTACGGCTGATGCCTGTCTGGTAATTCTCCTAAAGGACCATCCCACTATTTGGAATACCACAATCTGACCCCTTTCAAACTGGCTCAGTTGGCTTTAGAAAGCCGAGTGCGTCTCCATAGCATGGTTGCCTGCTAGCTTCACACGTTTCCACCACACTAAGCCTTTTGGCTGTGAGTGTTCCCTACTAAAAGGTAGGCAGATAAGTAGGAAGAAATGAGGAATTTAGGAGGAAAGAATTGAACGTTCCGTCAATACTGAAGTAATAAGAAAGAGCAAGCCCTCTTGCCCGTGCTGTGGTAGCTGTACGATCTGCCACTGCTGCCCTTACAATACGGCGGTCTTAGCAGGCACGAAACTGGCCAGGGCCTTGTTTGAGAAACTATCTCAGTATTCGCCTCGACAGAGTTAGGGGAACCATGAAAATTTGAAGCCATGTGGCGGGATGGTATTGGATTCCTCTTCTCAAGAATAAGAGTCCTGCGCAATAACCATTGCGGTGATAGATGACGAAACACGTATGGAGTAGGCCTTCTTGCGAATTTGTACATTTTAGTGCCTTCTAAAACACTAAATGATAAATATTTTACAACCTTCGAAGGATGTACACACAACGTTATTTCTTGCTGGATACTGAACTGCCTGTAAAAACAGTAAAGCCAATAATGAAAGATGTTTGTCATACTTGAGTAGGATTCCATCCATGAGACCCAAATGACTGCCAAAACATAGAACACAATGAGCTTAGCAACAGTGCCCAGTTGCTTGTAGTTCACGTCACAAGTCAACTGCGGGTTCAAACAAAATGATACCCTGAGCAGATATCAAACCTAAGAAATAGATAGTTATTATTTACCGTCGTTCAGCAAGTACTTCTAAAGTGGCGAACAAAAATATGACAAGTAATCCAATACGTTTAGAAAATCTTTCAGTTAATGTAGCTTTTAAAAATCATAACGAAAATAATTTATAACATAAAAAATCTCAATTTTCATAAGAAGGAAAGGGGCGAAGCTTGCTTTTTCCTGCTCATCTGACGTGTTATTGGCTTGGAATCTACGAGACGCTGAAAGCATTAGCGACTGCTCATCCACGAATGCTCAAAACAACACCCAGAAGTCGTGAGGACTGGTCAGAGCTCTCTCTAAGGCTGTGTACTTCTCTGTAGTTGAGGTAACACACGCGCCCAATTGAGGGAGATATAGTGAGCGTCCATACACGCAAGCTCATAGTCACGGAGTGTTCTTCAAATAATTGCTACGTAATTCGAAAGCGGTGAGGTGGTGCATCATCTACGGGATGTATAAGTGAATAAAAGGAACACATCATAGGCCATTGAGAGCTGTTGGCAGACTTATCAAGGCTCAACTTTATCCCTTTTAAAGATCCCCTAAGCAGAATATCCCCACTATCTTCCTTGACGGTGCCCTGTTAGAAAGCTGGATGAATGATTTTCGACTATTCGTGCTCTGTCATCGGTGCGTAGCAACGTGTACTCAGCAGTGTACGTGATCTTTCCCATACTCTGAGAGCTCAACAGCATCTTTCTTGATTATGAACCGAGGTTGGTGGGTCGATGGCTTCTGTATCGCCATAGTACGGTGGTGGTTCGGGATGGTATGGCTTCTATGTGCTTTTATTGACCAGCATTGTATTGGCAAGTGATTTTCTCCTGTCGACGGCGACCACAGTCCTCATCACATTGTTGTTCAAGGCATTTGAGTCTGGTGGTGGCGATTTGTCCAGAATCGAGGTACTCCGGTACACCTCGAGATGGTGGCACGTGGAAAGCCCAGTCTCTGCACGACTTCTGACACAGACTCCCATGATTCAAGCACTCACAACTAGCCATGGCTTTGTGGAAAGACCTCGTCAAATGTCAGTACAGCAGCAGTGAGCCCAAACAAACAAAAATGTGAACTTATCACGCAGATAAAAACTGGACGGAAGACATACATACATACATACATACAGGGTGAATCCGATCTCCGACAAAATTCTGGACGTTGTTCAGGGACTTTTTCTGAGATTTTAGTATACGGGACCAGTGGGATATGGTGTCTCATTACAAAGCAATTTAATTTCTGATTGACATCATACCAGAAGTTATCTTTGTACCTACACTAAACTGAAAAAAATCTGCTCAACTCTGCAGATGTCGACAATGTGCACTGTGTGTCGTGTTCGGAAACAAACTGGTTCCATTAACTCAGCGGCATTTGCAGTTCACGACAATCATGGCCGTTTTACTCTTCGCCATCGAGATTTCATTCAGTAATGCTCGGGTCTGTCGCGGATTTGATTTTTCCAGCAGTATTAGCTGTGCTTTGACAGGGATACACAGCGCTACAGGTAGGTTTACACACGAAGACTTGACCAATATGTACATCGAGTATGGGTTCACATAATGCAATGGACCGGAGGTTCGAGTCCTCGCTCGGGCATGGGTGTGTGTGTTGTTCTTAGCATAAGTTAGCTTAAGTAGTGTGTGCGTCTAGGGACCGATGACCTCATCAGTTTGGTCCCTTAGGAATTCACAAACACAATGCGATGGAAGAGCGGCAAAACGACTCAGCTATTGTCATAGGGACGGCAATCACATAATTGTATATTTACATTTGTAAATAGGCACCTACGTGAAAGCACATCCTTCCGTATTTGGGAATTACATTCTGTAGTCTTTTTTCTCTGTTGTGAAGGTAATATCACAGAAACAAAAGTAAGTGGGACAACAAACCGAATAAATCAATTAAATTATTATTCTGTATTGACCCACCGGCGACCACAGGACCCTTACGCAGAAATTATCCCTGACAAACCTCCAAAATTTTGTCTGTGGAGTTCGGTTTCCCCCTGCATAAAACATGAACATCAATGCATATGCGATGGTGCTTCGATGTCTAAATGACACTACAGGTTTAAGGGAGTCAGCATTCTCCACTAACCCTTCTGTAGCCAAATATAACGAAACACGCAATGTGTTTGACCTTCGGCAGCCAAGAAAGCAATAATAGCAAGTTGATCACGTCTGGACATTTGGTAATAACGTCGCCATAGATCACGTTTCCGTATTTACCGCACACACATCGGAAAGATACGAATGTCACACTAATGCCTTGCCTAAATGTCGGTGCTTATATACCAGCATCGCAGTTGCCATACGTTGCATATACTCTGCAGCAACGCCCTCAAACCGAAAATTTTTGATCACCCCTTGTAATAGAACAGACCTTCCAGCAACAGTTAAAGTTGAAGACACATCCGGATGTGGGATAACAGAAACATGTCACAACGTAGCGACTAATTTCTGGAACTACGAAAATTCTAGAGCGTAGAGAGAAGTGAGATTTAGCGAAACGGCATTACTCATTCGCAATGACATTCTGTTTGGTCAGGTAGCCGTAATCAACACACTAAGATGTCTTGAAGCATTTGTTGCACTACTTGGAAGATCTAATGCAGGCTTTGCTATTGTTGCCAGCCAAAGAACCATTAACATTCCACTGAATGAGGTGGCGCAGTGGTTAAGAAACTGGATTCTCATTCAGGAGAATCGAGACTGAAATTTCTATCCGGCTATCCAGATTTAGATTTTCCCTAAATCGTTAAAAAAATGCGAAAATGTTTCTTTGGAGAGGGAACAGCCGAACCCCTGTCCTACCATTTTCCCCAATCGGAACTTGTGCTGCGACTAATGATCTCGTTGATCAGAGAACGTTAAATACAACTCGTCCTTCTTTCGTAACATCCAGTTACTGAAGGAAAGTCTACAAAATACACACATCAAAAACAGTTTTGCATCACCCCGGTTCCCAAAACTCCTGAAGATAGACGTTGACAGTCCCTTTGACTGTTCAGAGATGTCACTAAACCCTCCCAACGATGTAAACAACCACGCATGAGCAGCGCCTATTACACGGAGGGGGTCCGACAGCCGACCAGTTCCAGTCATTTCACCAGGAAGGAAGTACACAACTAGTGTTGTCTGTAATTTAACCATGCCTAGACGGTCAATACCGCGGTTTAATCGCGTCCGCATTGGTACTTTGTACCAGAAAGGTCACTCGACAAGGGAAGTGTCCAGGCGCCTCGGAGTGAACCAAAGCGATGTTGTTCGGATGTGGAGGAGACACTGAGAAACAAGAACTGTTGATGACATGCTTAGCTCAGGCAGCCCAAGGGCTACTGCTGCAGTGGATGACCGCTACCTACGGATTACGGCTCGGAGGAACACTGACAGCAACGCCACCATGTTGAATAATGCTTTTCCTGCAGCCACAGGACGTCGTGTTACGACTCAAACTGTGCGCAATAGGCTGCATGATGCGCAACTTGTCCGCAGCTCGTGGTCGTGCGGTAGCGTTCTCGCTTCCCGCGCTTGGGTTCCCGGGTTCGATTCCCGGCGTGGTCAGGGATTTTCTCTGCCTCGTGATGACTGGGTGTTGTGTGCCGTCCTTAGGTTAGTTAGGTTTAAGTAGTTCTAAGTTCTAGGGGACTGATGACCATAGATGTTTAGTCCCATAGTGCTCAGAGCCATTTGAACCATTTGATGCGCAACTTCACTCCTGATGTCCAGGGCGAGTTCCATCTTTGCAACCACGACACCATGCAGCGCGGTACAGATGGGCCCAACAACATGCCACATGGATCTCTCAGAATTGGCATCACGTTCTCTTCACCGATGAGTGTCCCATATGCCTTCAACCAGACAATCGTCGGAGACGTGTCTGAAGGTAACCCGGTCAGGCTGAACGCCTCAGACACACTGTCCAGCGAGTGCAGCAAGGTGGAGGTTCCCTGAAGTTTTGAGGTTGCATTATTTGGGGCCGATGTACGCCTCTGGTAGTGATGGTAGGCGCCGTAACGGCTGTACTATACGTGAATGCCATCCTCCGACCGATAGTGCAACCATATCGACAGCATATTGGCGAGGCATTCGTCTTCATGGACGACAATTCGTGCCCCCATCGTGCACATCTTGTGAATGACGTCGTTCAGAATAACGACATCGCTCGATTAGAGACGCCAGCATGTTCTCCAGTCATGAACCCTATCGAACATGCCTGAAATAGATTGAAAAGGGTTGTTTATGCACGACGTGATCCACCAACCACTCTGAGGGATCTACGCCGAATCGCCGTTGAGGAGTGGGACAATGTGGACCAACAGTGCCTTGATGAACTTGTGGATAGAATGCCACGACGAATACAGGCATGCATCAATGCAAGAGGACGTACTACTGGGTATTAGAGGTACTGGTGTGTACAGCAACCTAGTCCTCCACCTCCGAAGGTCTCGCTGTATGGTGGTACGACGTGCAATGTGTGGTTTCATGAGCAATAAAAAGGACGGAAATGATGTTTATGTTGATCTCTATTCCTATTTTCTATACAGGTTCCGGAACCTGGGTGATGCAAAACTTTTTTTTATGTGTGTATAGCCCGACGAGTACGAACACCTAATACGTGATTACAGTTCCCATTATGAGATCCAGAGCTCATCGCAGCCCACCGGATGGGGTGCAAAACTTTTGGGAACAATGGACGAGGTACACCTTGTTCGTTTGAATGACGGAACAAGAACACCAATTGGTCCATCCCATCAATTGCATTCCCCAGTAGACGTAATAAAGATAATGGTAACGGTTCTCCTTAAAGGTCACTTGGGAACTAGGACACGATACCCCAGAGTCTTACCTGTCAACTGTTTTCAGCATTCTATCGGCTACAGTACCCACCATGACAAGTATCCATCTCAGATGTCGTTAATATACCAGGAAGACACAATACGAAGCTTACAGTAGGTTCGTAGACGAAAATATACTGTTGTAAGGTAAAATCTGTGACACAGAATGAGACTATGACAATCTCTTCAAGCATTAGAAATCGCTGCTGAGATTGTTGCAGCAACAAGGACACAAAGAAGAACATTCTGCGTGTGGCTGGATGTCGGAAAGTGAATTCATATTGAAATGGCGTCCTCAGGAGCTACAGAGCAGACGTTACCAGGGGAAAATTACCAGCACCTTAAATTGCTAATAACAGAATTCGAACGACTATTCAGAAGTAAGAAAAAAAATATCTAGGAGGATTTCGGCTCGTTATTAAATAAATATGAAGAAAGGGCCAGGAAGCAGAATTGTTAAGCAAAGGCGTATTGGAGGTGTCATTAAACGAACAGGCTCGAAGAGCGATAGACCCAGAGCTACGTAACACCCATAGCGATCACGTGGTAAATCTATCAAATCTTGCATCCCCTGATTATGTCTGAGACGGAGCAAGACATACTGCTTGAAGGAGAAACAGATCTTGGTCCAGACAACATGCATTACCGATTGAAACGGCACCTACTGGAAACCGGAAGACAAAGACCGTCTACCATACTTATAATATGGAGTCAGACGATAAACATCTTGCTGTTAGTTACAGTCAGGTTACTGCCTATTAGTGAACATAAAAACCAAATTATCTATCGGAGTCATAAATTCTGCTCTCCTGCCTCACGAAATGCTTGACAGAATAGGAAGAAAAAAGATTAGACTGATGGATTGGAAACGAACATCGCCTTCCGAGGAACTAGTACGGATTCTGTCAGAGTATGGGGGCAGGCGATGTCTTAGTTGTACTGCCAACCTATATCAACCAAGGTTTTAGCAGGAATATATTTAAACGCTGTTTACGCTGATGCCTATGATTGTGTACAGCATGACAATTATTGAACTACATGAAAAAACGTAAATTAGTTACAAACTACAGCGTGCACAGACTTTATTCAGCATGTAAACGTAACTATAGATAGTCGGATTTAGGCTATGACATGTTCTATATGCCTGCTATCATTGGCGACGATGTCGCGCAGACCAATAGCGAAATTCTGCATGACCCGCTGAAGTGTCGAAACATCGATGCTATCTATGACCTCAGAATGGCTTTTTGCAGCTCAGCAGTGGTTTTGGGGTTCTTGCTGTACACCTTGTCTTTAATACAGCACCACGGAAAGGAGTTGCATGTGCTCATATCTGGAGAATATGGCGGCCAATCGAGGTCCATGCTAGTGGCCTCCGGGTACCCCAGAGCCAGAATGCCGTCCCCAAAGTGCTCCTCCAGGACATCAAACACTCTCCTGCTTTTATGGGGTCGAGCTCCGTCCTGCATGAACCACATCTTGTCGAACCAGGGTCACTTTGGATAATGGGGATAAAATCGTCTTCCAAAACATTCACGTACCGTTCGGTAGTCACCGTGCCATCGCGGAATATCGCGCCGATTACTCCGTGACTGGGCATTGCAAAAATGGTTCAAATAACTCTGAGCACTATGGGACTTAACATCTGACGTCATCAGTCCCCTAGAACTTAGAACTACTTAAACCTAACTAACCTAAGGACATGACACACATCCATGCCCGAGGCAGTATTCGAACCTGCGACGCAGCAGTCGTGCGGGTCCAGACTTAAGCGCCTAAAACCGCTCGGCCACAGCGCCCAACTGGGCATTGCACACCTCACAGTCACCCGTTGAGGGTGAAGAGACTTCGCGATCGCGAAATGCGGATTATCAGTCCCCCAAACGTTCCAGTTTTGCTTTTTGACGAATGCATCCAAATAAAAGTGAGCTTCGTCGCTAAACTAATTGCCATCATGCCACGCTGTCAAGCGTGCAGTTTGAACGTCCTGACGCAAACCCTTCAGAAATTATGACGATTCTATTTCCTATAGTTCAATAATTGTCACCCTGTTTCTATACCCATGTTACTGCGTAAATTAATTATACAGCGACTTCCCGAGCGATTCGCGTGCAGTCTAAAAATCTTCGTGCCCGACGTACATTTATGATAAAGAGTGATACGAAAGCCATAAGTCCGAGGGCTGTTAGAGTTGGCTTTTCGTCTTTATTGGTAAACAGATACACAAGTGACATACGTGGAATAATGTCCGACAGTTGTTACGTTCTCCAATTCGCAGATGATTCATGTTATTAGACCAGGCCGTGGAAAAACTGTGAACAAAGTAGACCACAAAAAAATATAATTATCATGTCCCAAACAAAAGCATCTACATATTTTCCCCATAGATTCCCACGGAACGGCAATGTTAGGGATGTCCTTATGGTCAGAAAACTAAAACACATCCATCGTCTGAAAAAAAAGAAAAAAATTAGCACTCAGAAGACGTGGCCAGATGTCGTTGTAACTTCGTATACACACACACACACACACACACACACACAAACACACACACAAACACACACACACACACATCATCGATGGGTTTGTAAACGATTAGAGTTGCAGTTCTCTGTGACAGACAGAACGACCACCAGAGTTCATTAATGTAGTTTGTTTTTAGTGTTGTTACCAGGGCTGTGCGACATTGTTATCAGCACCCAAAAGAGGTAGAAATGGGACTCAATGTGGGTCTCCATTTGACCGGCTGGTCGAATCGTGCACTATCCAGATTTGTGGGGCATTCTGGTGTGACATTAGCCCGATGTTGGACTGCATGGGAACGTGAGGGCAGACATACTCGTCGTCAGAGTCCCGGTTCATAACGTGTGACCACCGCAAGGCAGGATCGCCGTACTGTGCACCAAACACGTCATAACCCCTTTTACATCAGTGCCTGCCATCCGAGAACGGGTAATGGACTCAATGCAGCATTCTTTGTCATCTCTCACCGTTGGTAGGAGACTAGCAGCACCCGGACTAGTAAATTACCGTCCCTTGCATAGGCTGCTGTTAACACCACAACATAAAAATCACTGCCTTTTTTAATGGTGCCGTGAACGGGAACCATAGACTGCTGATGAATAGCGTCCCTTTGCATTCAGCGATGAATTGCGGTTCTGCACTACCCAAGATGACCCTCGTCGACGAGTACGGAGGAACCCCATTCTCCAGTTCAAAAATGGTTCAAATGGCTCTGAGCACTATGGGACTCAACTGCTGAGGTCCCCTAGAACTTAGAACTAGTTAAACCTAACTAACCTAAGGACATCACACACATCCATGCCCGAGGCAGGATTCGAACCTGCGACCGTAGCGGTCTCGCGGTTCCAGACTGCAGCGCCAGAACCGCGCGGCTACTTCGGCCGGCCATTCTCCAGTTATAACGGTACTTTGCGGGCAGGCGTGTCAATTAGCATCATATTAATTAAAATCGGGGATAAATAGACTTTATTTTGGAAGAATTAAAAAGGGGAAAGTAATACGAAACATTAGTAACTGCACAGTATTACTAAGAAGCAATATAATGAAAAGTAATAAAAAGCAAAGTAGCGAAGACTAAGCGGGACAGAAAGATATAGGTGCGCGTTTGTTTTTTAATACATATAAAAGAACATGTAACACATTATTGAGCTCTCTACCTTCAGTTATCGCGATCGGGCTAGTTGATGAAAAAGTGGTACGCGACTGCGAAATTCGTTAAGGAGATTGCTTAAAGACGGTCCAGGAACGTTTAAAATACATTACGTGTGACGAAGTGATCAGAGACGTTTATTGTCGGGTGAAGTGAAAATGATTCCGACAACATAATTCGAACTTTGTGTTAGCTGGGAAAAATACTCTTGGGAAACTATTATGGTTGTGGAACCCACGAAAGCTGTACGCAACGGGAAGCTATAGTTTACGTAAATCTGCATTTTATGAAACTGTGAAACGCGTGTGCGCGGAACATCAAGAGAATCTTATCCTTGGGCGGTTGCGGGGGTAACTGATACAAACAACGCACCAGCATAAAAATAGTTCGCTTATTAACTACCAGATATTAATTAACGGGGACCTAAAATACTAAAAACAGTGCATACACCGTTAAATTGAACCCTGCGTGTGAAAGACAATCACATCGAACATTTAGAGAGCGAAGAATAGACATTTAAGTGCCGAATTGAGAGCCTGGGTCGTGTCGATATTTGGACATTATGTGAGACGCGTTATTCAGAACACGATATCGACCATTCTAATACTGAAAAGAAGGATAGGATCATCACCTCCAATCCCGATTCACATTTCATATTTAGTTAGTGAAAAGAAAAGTGTTAATAAACAAACTACATTTCAATTTTATCCACGATTTTGGCTTCGTTATGTAGTCTTGACTACATGATAAACAATATCTGTGGAAGTTGTATACAACGTATCGACGTAAAATTTGGCCAACCAATATCGTGGGACACCAAAAAATGAAAATGCATGAAATTGTTTTTACAGCGGATGTATAATGTGTGAGTACGACGAACTGTATTGAGAAACTGAACATCCATTACGTACTTGCATGTTTATCTGCGAAAATGGTCCTTGTCGGTACATCAGCATAGAGTTCGAATAGAATCGCTGGAACATTACAAACCATTCAGATTAATCGAACATCTAAATACGCATAATGCTGGTATCACCAGGATGTGTTCTTTCTCCTCACCCCCTTGGCAGGAATTGAATTAAGAATCAGCCGGGAATAGCATTTAAATCAATTGACGACCATTGAGCTAGCGTCACGAATTTTGCAACGTCCACTGCCATGTATGAAGGCGAGTGACACCACGAGTGCTAACGTCGATCGAGGGGTGTCGTCGTGATCGTATTGAATGACAGTGAGCGGTCACACAGTGTTTTGGAGAGGCGCTTCATGGCGTATTGAGCCATCGTGTATGACTTCAGGGTCAAGGCTATCAGTGATTGGGAGAGCTCAGACGGCGCAATGGTACGTCACCGACATAGTGCCACCTCATGTGCCACCTCTCATGCGACAGTATCGTGGCGTAATTTTTCAACAGGACAATGCTCGTCCATGCAGCACATATCTCTATCAACTGTCTGTGGCATGTTGAAGTGCTCCCGTCACAAACAAGATCTCTAGATCTGTACCTGGTAGAGGGCGTGTGGTTCCATTTCGGACGTCAACTCCGTCTCAGAGCCAGCATCAGGGATATCAAGAACCAGTTACAACAATTATGTGGGCTCATAACGCAAAGTTATTTGTAAATTTAACTCGACTTTGTAACCACTGAAATAACATCACATACCCTTTCAACCTCTGAAGTTTCATTTCGCTTCCTCTTCTTCTGGGCACTTCTCATTCTTTTTGTCAGGTAGTGTGCTTAGGACTTAACGTAGGTTAGAAACTGGAGTCAGCAGAACATATTAATATAATAACAGACAAGTCTGGAAGGGCCATCAAAGCACTAGGAGTGTATCCGTGTGTGATATGGGACACAGATCGATCTTACATGACGAACTTGTGTAGCGCGACAGTCCACGCGCGTCTCGACTATAAGCAGAGCGTACCAAGATTTTCCTAATGCGAGTAGACAAAATACTTTATAAAAATCTGCATCTGTGTCTAAGTGCATTGATATTAAAACAGATTTGTGCACTACTACTTGATTCGATAGATTCTATATTGCAATTTGGTCTAGATTTCGTCGTGGCAAAATTCTTGATAAAGCAGTGCACCTTCAAAACTGTAACTGGAACGCACTATATCCTCGAACTTATTGTGGAATGATTTCAGAAAAGGGCATCTCTTTTCGTCTGAAATTATCTAGAGGTTCAAAAATTCAAAGTAATGTGTTGAAAGCAACAAAGGTATCAAGTTATGGGCACAACTGTGATGTGTCACTGACATTACAGCAACCTGTGGATGCTAACCGACGGTTGTCTGCTGATGATGCTGCCGCATACGGTAAGCTGTCGAAGTTGAGTGACTGTAGGAGTATACCAAGTTATGTGCGCAGTTCTGATGTGTCATTGTTACTACAGCAAAAATGATAACTGACAGTTGTTTACTGATGATGCTTTGGTGTACGGTAAGGTGTCCAAGTTGAGTGACATCGGGAGGATACAAGATGACTTAGACAAAATTTCTAGTTGGTGTGGTTAATGGCAGTTAGCTCTAAATGTAGAAAAATGTAAGTTAATGTGGATGAGTAAAAACAAACCCGTAGTGTTCGGATACAGCAATAGTAACTCCTTGCTTGACACAGTCACGTCATTTAAGTATCTGGGCGTAATGTTGCAAAGTGGTATGAAATGTAACGAGCATGTGAGGATTGTGATACGAAAGGCGAATGGTCGACGTCGGTTTATTGGGAGCATTTTAGGAATGTGTGGTTCATCTCTAAAGGAGACCGCATTTAGGAAGCTAGTGCGACCTATTCTTGTGAAGAATTTACTGCTTCAGTCTTGGGGATTCGCACTAAGTCGGGTTCAAGGAAGACATCGAAGCAATTCAAAGGTGGGTTGCTAGATTTGTTACTAATAGATTCGAAAAACACGCAAGTGTTACGGAGATGCTTGGGGAACTCAAATGGGAATTCCTGGAGGGAAGGTGACGTTCTTTTCGAGGAACACTATTGAGAAAATTTCGAGAACGGGAATTTGAAGCTGCCTGAAGAACAATTCTGTTGCCTCCAACATACATAGCGCGTAAGGATCACGAACATAAGATACGAGATATCAGGGGTTATACGGAGGCATATACACAGTCATTTTTCCCTAGTTCTGTTTGCGAGTGGAACAGGAAAGGAAATGACTAGTAGTCGTACGGGGTACCCTCCGCCACGCACCGTAAGCTTGATTAGGGAGTATCGATGGAGATGTAGATAGAGATATAGTAGCGCGTGGGACTACGTTGATGGATAATGCGATATTCGGCAGAGGCGGCTACTGCCCGGATAAAATACGCCGTGTTTGAAAATATTTATAATGGCTGTTGTTGTAGAATCTACTAACACATGTCCTAAAATGTTTTTTCTACCGAGTTACATAGTACAGCATGACGGTGAATGGAGGCGGGAGTGGAGGGTGGGAGGGGGGCGTGGAATCTTCGCAGATGATGGTCGGAACGTCCGCCGTGGGCAGAATGCACGCGTGGCGATGGCTTCGCATGAACCGGTGGAGTGTCCTAATAATACCGGTCACTAATTTCTTGTGGCATAATTTTCTGGGGTAAGGCATCAATCACGACGGTAATACCGATTCCTTAAAAGCGTGCAATGGCAATAATATGTAGTATTCTTCCATAATTATCTAGTAGACACGTCTTGAGCGATTTAGAATTCTATCTATTCTGTCTAAACTAGAGAGAGAGAGAGAGAAGAGAGATCAGGGCGATCATGGTTGATACCACATCGCATATTGTGTCCCAGTAAGTGTTGAAGTTTGGCAATAACTGTATTGTCGGTACTCGCAACAGCCCACGCGTAAGTCGTGTGTAAGTTTTGACATCTCGTTCTCTTAGATGAAAATATGTTGCGACAGGAAACCATTGCAGCACATTTTCTGCAGCGGCAGTATCTCAATATTAATGCAAAGTATTCGTTCTCTTCCCTAGTGTTTATTCCGTGTAGTACAGCGTCTGCTTTTTCAAGATTTGGTAAATTTGGTTCCATTATTTAACTTTGTGGCCTGATGCCCTTCATGGCACCACAGTTCTACAGTTACCTACTTAACTACAGGGGAAAATGCGTGAGCCATCTGTCTGAATAGTCGTCTCGCGTCGTGTTCTCGTATTGTAACTGTTCGTGTCTCGTGTTCTCAGGGGCGGAATTTGGGGACGAGCACAGCATACGCGTAGACGAACGTGGGAAACCGCCTAAAAATCGCATTCAGGCTGGTCAGTACCAACTCACGGTCGATAATCCACCGTGAAGGTTCGATACGGGTCTAGTTTACCTCCATGTCTCACAGGGACTTGCGTTGCATGTTACGCTATACGTGCAGGTCAATACTAACGCGATGTATAGTGACCATAAAACAACGTTCCAGTTATAAATTTTAACAGTATCATCTGTAAGCGTTGTAGGTTGTTAGTTCAAGGTCGCAGTTAAAGTATAGCTGCCGGCCGGAGTGGCCGAGCGGTTCTAGGCGCCACAGCCTGGCACCGCGCGACCGCTACGGTCGCAGGTTCGAATCCTGCCTCGGGCAGGGATGTGAGTGATGTCCTTAGGTTATCTAGGTTTAAGTAGTTCTAAGTTCTAGGGGACTGATGACCTCAGAAGTTAAGTCCCATAGTGCTCAGAGCCATTTGAACCACTTGATTTTTAAAGTATAACTCAAACAGTTTTAGATAAGCGCATGTGCGAGTACCGCTTTGTTGTTTTCCCGCTTGCGCGACTCCTGAGCGTAAAGCGTTTTGTGTTCTGCAATTTGCTGAGAGTGAATCTGTAATTTCAGTTCAACGTGTATTTAGGTTAAAGCTTAATTGCGAGCCCCCATGCGGCAAAAACATCCGCCAATGATATATTCAGTTCGAAACGATCGGATGTGTCTGTAAAGGGAAAAGCACAGAACGACCATAAGTGTCTGAAGATGATGATGACGATGTCAGAGCATTTTACCTTCGTAATTCCCAGAAGTCCATTCAGAAAGCAGGTCCTGAACTTCAGTTGCCAAAGACGACAGTGCGGTAGGTTTTAAGAAAACACATACACATGTATCCTCACCGGTTACAGTTGATACATACTTTAAAGCCAGATGACTGTCATGTACGTTATAACTTTGCAAGTGAAGTTTTGCGGTGAGAAGATGACTTTCTTGATCGTCCAGTATTGGGTGATGAGGCAAATTTTCATGTAAGTGGGAAGGTAAATGCCAATAATGTTAGTATCTGGGGATCAGAACATAGTCATGAACCTGTACAGTATCAAAGAGATTACTCAAAATTAAACGTTTCCTGCCCAGCGTCTCGATGCCAAGTGTACGGACCACTCTCTCTTTTTTTTTTTTTTCCATCGAAGCTATCCTAACAAGTGTGGCTTATGCGGATATATCGCGAAAATGGTTCTTTTCTCAATTTAAAGGCGAACCTGAAAACTTTATTTGGCAACAAAATGGAGCCTCTCCCCACTGGTATCTCTCCGCACGAGATTGGTTGAATGTCAAAGTCCCTGACTGTTGGATTGGTCGTTATGGTCAATAGGGCAGAGCTCTTTTCCGCTGGCCTAAACGTTTGCATGACCCCATGCCATGCGATTTTTTTTCTTTGGGGCTTTACAAAAGATCGTGTCTGCGCTCTGCCACTGCCTAATGATTTGCTAGTGTTGAGGTACAGAAATGAAGAGGCTATTTCTTCCATTAGCCTGGACTAGTAACCAAAGTGTGGGAAGAATCGTATTTTAAGTTGAATGTGTTCCGTGTAACTAAGCGTATACATAATCAACATTTGTGAGAAAAACCAGGTTAGTTTAACTCCAATTTGATGTATGATTCCGGCTGGTCCCAGCGGAGGTTCGAGTCCTCCTTCGGGCATGGGTGTGTGTGTTTGTCTTTAGGATAGTTTAGGTTAAGTAATGTGTAAGCTTAGGGACTGATGACCTTAGCAGTTAAGTCCCATAAGATTTCACACACATTTGAACTTTTGAACTTTGATGTATGATTCGTTGTAAATAGTCTAAACAGAATGAGACATCCTTTTATGGATACCTTGTTGTTAAGGCAGCAGAGAGTTAGGGACCAAAATAATTACTCGTGGCTCGATTTGCTGAGTATACAATGAATTAATGTCAAATTTGTTTATAAAATTACGCTATAGGCAGTGGCAGAGCGCAGACACGATCTTTTGTAAAGCCCCAAAGAAAAAAAAATCGCATGGCATGGGGTCATGCAAACGTTTAGGCCAGCGGAAAATACTTAGTACGACGTAACGACTTCAAGTTAATGTAAGAATGATTAACAGGATAAAGCTACTAAAGATTAATTTCTGCAGCAAAATCTTATCAAAATGCAGTTTCCAATCTTTAACTCAAAAAATATAGTTTCCGATAGTCAAAGACAACAAAATGTCAAGACAAGAATCTTTAAAAACAACAAATCGAAAATTATTACTTTTATAAAACCATAATACGGAATTCTGTAATGAATACAAAATGGTGCTTCCCTTCTGTTGTAGAACGCAAAAATCGCTGGCACTCTCCTGTCCAGTAATTCAGCACCGCAAAACGTGTATATGGCGTGTTTTCCTTTTACAGAAGCAACATTACGTGGAGTTCATCGGCACAGTCTGTAGCCTCCTCTACATAGGACTTAGACATTGTTTCATTACATTGCAACAGGTGTGGAGTGCACATGTGGGGTTTTTAGGTTAGAGAATTCCCTCCCTAGGCCCGACAAGACGCCTCCTGAGACGCGGCAAGGTAGCAGAAGGCAAAATGCAACAGGAAATAACAATAGTAATCTGCTAATAGTAAACTGCAAGAACGTCTATGGAAAGGTCCCAGAACTTCTCTCATTAATAAACGGCCACAATGCCCACATAGTACTAGGGACAGAAAGTTGGCTGAAACCAGATGTAAACAGTAATGAAATCCTAAACTCAGATTCGAATGTATACCGCAGAGACAGGCTGGACTGTGAAAGGGGAGGCGTGTTTATAGCGATAGGAAGTGCAATAGTATCGAAGGAAATTGACGGAGATCCGAAATGTGAAATAATTTGGGTGAAGGTCACGGTTAAAGCAGGCTCAGACATGTTAATTGGGTGTCTCTATAGGCCCCCTGGCTCAGCAGCTGTTGTGGCTCAGCACCTGAAGGATAATTTGGAAAATATATCGAGTAGATTTCCCCACCATGTTATAGTTCTGGGTGGAGATTTTAATTTGCCGGATATTGACTGGGAGACTCAAACGTTCATAACTGGTGGCAGGGACAAAGAATCCAGTGAAATTTTTTAAGTGCTTTATCTGAAAACTACGTTGAGCAGTTAAACAGAGAACCGACTCGTGGCGATAACATATTAGACCTTCTGGTGACAAACAGACCCAAACTATTTGAAACAGTTAAAGCAGAACAGCGAATCAACGATCATAAAACGATTACTGCATCGATGATTTCAGCCGTAAATAGAAATATTAAAAAAGGTAAGAAGATTTTTCTGTTTAGCAGAAGTGACAAAAAGCAGATTTCAGAGTACTTGATGGCTCAACACAAAAGTTTTGTCTCAAGTACAGATAGTGTTGAGGATCTGTGGACAAAGTTCAAAACCATCGTACAATATGCGTTAGATGAGCATGTGCCAAGCAAGATGAAAGGGAGCCACCGTGGTACAACAACCGAGTTAGAAAACTGCTGTGGAAGCAAAGGGAACTTCACAGCAAACATAAACATAGCCAAAGCCTTGCAGACAAACAAAAATTACGCGAAGCGAAATGTAGTGTGAGGAGGGCTATGCGAGAGACGTTCAATGAATTCGAAAGTAAAGTTATATGTACTGACTTGGCAGAAACTCCTAAGAAATTTTGGTCTTATGTCAAAGCGGTAGGTGGATCAAAACAAAATGTACTGAAACAGAGGATGACAGACTAAGGGCCGAAATACTAAATGTCTTTTTCCAAATCTGTTTCACAGAGGAAGACTGCACTGTAGTTCCTTCTCTACATTGTCGCACAGATGACAAAGAGGTAGATATCGAAATAGACGACAGAGGGATAGAGAAACAATTAAAATCGCTCAAAAGAGCAAAGGCCGCTGGACCTGATGGGATTACAGTTCGATTTTACACAGAGTACGCGAAGGAACTTGCCCCCCTTCTAGCAGCGGTGTACCGTAGGTCTCTAGAAGAGCGTAGCGTTCCAAAGGATTGGAAAAGGGCACAGGTCATCCCCGTTTTCAAGAAGGGACGTCGAAAAGATATGCAGAACTATAGACCTATATCTCTAACGTCGATCAGTTGTAGAAATTTGGAACACGTATTATGTTCGAGTATAATGACTTTTCTGGAGCCTAGAAATCTACTCTGTAGGAATCAGCATGGGTTTCGAAAAAGACGATCGTGTGAAACCCAGCTCGCGCTATTCGTCCACGAGACTCAGAGGGCCATAGACACCGGTTCCCAGGTAGATGCTGTGTTTCTTGACTTCCTCAAGGCGTTCGATACAGTTCCCCACAGTCGTTTAATGAACAAAGTAAGAGCATATGGTCTATCAGACCAATTGTGTGATTGGATTGAAGAGTTACTAGATAACAGAACGCAACATGTCATTCTCAATGGAGAGAAGTCTTCCGAAGTAAGAGTGATTTCAGGCGTGCCGCAGGGGAGAGTCGTAGGACCGTTGCTCTTCACAATATACATAAATGACCTTGTGGATGACATCGGAAGTTCACTGAGGCTTTTTGCGGATGATACTGTGTTATATCGAGAGGTTGTAACAATGGAAAATTGTACTGAAATGCAGGAGGATCTGCAGCGAGTTGACGCATGGTGCAGGGAATGGCAATTGAATCTCAATGTAGACAAGTGTAATGTGCTGCGAATACATAGAAAGAAAGATCCCTTATCATTTAGTTACAATATAGCAGGTCAGCAACTGGAAGCAGTTAATTCCATAAATTATCTGGGAGTACGCATTAGGAGAAATTTAAGATGGAATGATCTTGTAAAGTTGATCGTCGGTAAGACAGATGCCAGACTGAGATTCATTGAAAGAATCCTAAGGAAATGCAATCCGAAAACGAAGGAAGTAGGTTACAGTACACTTGTTCGCCCACTGCTTGAATACTGCTCAGCACTGTGGGATCCGTAGCAGATAGGGTTGATAGAGAAGATCCAACGTAGAGCAGCGCGCTTCGTTACAGGATCATTTAGTAATCGCGAAAGCGTTACTGAGATGATAGATAATTTCCAGTGGAAGACTCTGCAGGAGATGCTCAGTAGCGCGGTTACGGGCTTTTGTTGAAGTTTCGAGAACATACCTTCACCGAGGAGTCAAGCAGTATATTGCTCCCTCCTACATATATCTCGCGACGAGACCATGAGGATAAAATCAGAGAGATTAGAGCCCACACAGAGGCATACCGACAGTCCTTCTTTCCACGAACAATACGAGACTGGAATAGAAGGGAGAACCGATAGAGGTACTCAAAGTACCCTCCGCCACACACCGTCAGGTGCCTTGCGGAGTATGGATGTAGATGTAGATGTATGTGATACACACTGGAAACTACAACATTTAAAAAAAATGGTTCCAATGGCTCTGAGCACTATGGGCCTTAACATCTCAGGTCATCAGTCCCCTAGAACTTAGAACTACTTAAACCTAACTAACCTAAGGACATCACAGACACCCATGCCCGAGGCAGGATTCGAACCTGCGATCGTAGCAGTCACGCGGTTCCGGACTGCTGTAACATTTCATCAGCTTAACAGATAATATGCAAGTATCCGTAATGAGGTCAGCAGCGTCAGACTGCTACCAATAGTATTAGAGGTACAACAGTCTACTACTTTGCTGCCTAGTAAGAATGTCTTTTGTATTCATTTTAAGACACCATTGACCTTGGAAAGGACTGATCACTATTAAATTGAGCAGCTTGTCTCCGAATCACAAATGTGCATTGCACAAGAGATAGACCGTGACAATAGCAGTGAACAGTTCCAAGAATGTTCTTTAGTAAACTCTCGGCAGGGGCACAGTACAATCATACTTTAACTAAAATGTCGGCTTCGTACGTGCTTACATCGTCACAAAATGCGGCTAACCCGTTTTCCGATCAAGCATTGATACTTCTACAATAAGACGGTTTGCGCAGGGCTCCGAGTACTCCACTTATTCCCGACAAATTCCCTCAGCCCACCACGCCTGCGGCTTGCCACACTCGTCTCGCCGCCGACCACCACACCAGAGAGCCGCCCGGAGCTTGCTAAACCCCAAAGACAGGTCATTGCCCCTTGATGTGACTATCGATAAGTACCGATATGGCACACTGTATAACACATGTTAAAAGGCAATATTGTTTTATTTATTTGTTTTGATCGTAAGAATCCTCCCTCTCCTTCCACCCAACGTTTGCTACACAAACAGATTAAAAAACGTTTACTATACCCATAATCAAAATATCCACGGGTGTACTGCCGGTCTACAGTGTCCAACGGGCACTGTTGGACACTGTAGACCGGCAGTACACCCGTGGATATTTTGATTATCAAATACGCCGGGAGAAACTCAAGAATCACGTTTACTATACCGGTTGAGGGCCTATAGACCGCGTCTTTAAACACGCTGGTAGGTACAAATTGTCCTCAGAAAAATTACTCGAATTAGAAACAATTTTAACAGAAGTCAAATGCACCTCCAAAAATGCTAACTGAAAGACTGTTATACTGTTAAGATTATAAACAGCACTAAAAGAACTGAAATATCCATGCAACCCACTCCATAATGGCCGTGTGTTGTATATAAAAATCCAACGGTCTAAGGCGCTACAGTCATGGGCTGTGCGGCTGATCCCGGCCGAGGTTCGAGTCCTCCCTCGGGTATGGGTGTGTGTATTTGTCCTTAGGATAATTTAGGTTAAGTAGTGTGTAAGCTTAGGGACTGATGACCTTAGCAGTTAAGTCACATAAGATTTCACACACATTTGAACATTTTTAAAAATCCAAGCGTCCGCCTGCTTAGCTGACTGGTAACTTTACCTACAATGCAGCAGCCCAGGTTAGATTCCCATCCGGGTTGGAGCTTTTCTCCGCTCGTGGACTGGATGCTGTGTTGACCTTATCGTCGTTCATTATCACCAACGCGCAAGTCAACAAATGTGGCGTCACTTAAAATGATACTTGCAACCCGGCGGCCAAACTTACGATCATTTTTCATTTTTTTTAAATAATCCAAAAAAATCACTCCGTCGCCAGGCCACGAGTGGCCTACCGGAACCATCCGACCGCCGTGTCATCCTCGGTGGAGGTTGCGGATAGGAGGGGCGTGGGGTCAGCACACCGCTCTCCCGGTCGTAAGATGGTATTCTTGACCGAAGCTGCTACTATTCGGTCGAGTAGCTCCCAATTGACACCACGAGGCTGTGTGCACCCCGAAAAATGGCAACAGCGCATGGCGGCCTGGATGGTCACCCATCCAAGTGCCGGTCACGCCCGACAACGCTTAACTTCGGTGATCTCACGGGAACCGGTGAATCCACTGCGGCAAGGCCGTTGCCTTAAAGAATCCAAGCAGTAAGAAATTTTTAGATGATGAACAGCGAGTTATAATTACATAGATAAACTACCAGTAAAAATGACGAATAAGTTGGCAAAAGATGCTGTTACTAATTGTGACAAAGAGTAGGGGAACTTCCACTACCTAGATTCCGTAATCAACCGGAATAAAATAATAAATGGATCCTTCTGCCGACCTCCCAATTCATATAATAAAATTGCTGAAAGGGTCAAAGGAAATGTGACTTTGATTTCAAACACTTATCCGACTCATAGAATTATAGTTGGAGGTGACTTTAATTTACCCTCAATATGTTGGCGAAAATTCATGTTTAATTCCGGAGGTACGCAAAACAATCATCCGAAATTGTGCTAAACACATTCTCTGAAAAATATTTCGAGCAGTTAATTAATGAGCCCACGCGAATAGTAAACAGTTGGGAAAACACACTTGACTTAACAACAAGTAATCCTGAGTTCATAGCGAGCACCAAAACGGATACAGGGATTAATGAACACAGGGTTGTCGTAGCGAGATTGAATATTTTAACCACCAAAACCTCCAAAAATTAACGAAAAATATACGTATTTATAAATCAGATAAAAATTCACTCCTTCCCTACGGGTAGCCTGTCAGATCAGGCATGAAAACAGAAATAAGGTGTACTGAACTGTGAAAAAAGAAGCAAAATAGAAATAGCGAGCGGTCCAAGCTCAGCATGTGTAACATCGAGTGGATTGTAAGAATCACGGCGTCGTGTTAGTGTGGTCACGGTGTTGGACTGCAAAGCGGGAGATCCGTGTCCAAATCTTCCTCGTGCCCCATTTTTTTTCCACAAAATTATGAACTTTCCGTCAGGACATTGAAGTGTCTATTCTCCTTATATAGTCTTTAGGCAGTTGTCATACTAAACATTGGACACAGATTATGAGTCCTGTGGTAAGAATATGTTACCGTCGCAAGTAAATGTGATGAATAATGAGAGCAGGCGTTATGCCGCAAAGACATATTATAGAAATAAAAACAACAAATAAACAGGTGTGGCCGGCCGTAGTGGCCGTGCGGTTCTAGGCGCTACAATCTGGAACCGAGCGACCGCTACGGTCGCAGGTTCGAATCCTGCCTCGGGCATGGATGTGTGTGTGTGATGTCCTTAGGTTAGTTAGGTTTAATTAGTTCTAAGTTCTAGGCGACTGATGACCTCAGAAGTTGTCGCATAGTGCTCAGGGCCATTTGAAACGGTTGTGAACTATGTTACGAAAAAGGAATTCAAGATTCTAAACTTCCAAAACGGAACACAAGAGCCATAACATGTGATTCTTGTGTAGAACAAATAGGAGGTACGTACATCTGGACGTCCCCTCCTTACACCTCGTTGTTACAAACGGACGTTACACTGCGACACAGACACAAATTTGAATATAGCGAACAAACACGTCAATGAACGGGCGGACAGTTCATACTTTTGTGAAAAAAATATGGTGCACAGGGAGATTTGATCACGGCTCTCCCCCTTCGCAGGCCAATACCGTGACAATATAACTACGACGGCGTGATTCTTGCAAATCGCTCAGTGTTGCACATTTTGAGCTTGAACCGTTTAGTGTTTCGATTTTGCTACATTTTTTACAGTTCAGTACACATCCTTCCTTGTTTTATGCTTGATCTGCGTTCAGTTTTTGACGGGGTATCCACTGTGCCATGTTATCACTAATTCTAAAGGGTGTGTGATGGGTTTTTTCCTGGTGAGCAGTGTAGATATATATGTAAACCCACTACACGACAGAAACAAGGATAAAGAAACGGTAGAACAAAATCTTTTATGGTATGGAAACGGATGGGAAAGGTGAAGACACATACCAAATGAAACAGGCAGTGTCGTAGAGGGACTGTTAAACTCCACTACGCTTTATGAAGTAGCCTCGAAGTACAGAGCAAAGATTCGAGTTTAGCCTTCCGTCGATGTCGATCTCATTAGAGACGGCGGAGAAACTACTCAGACAGCGAAAGGGAAGGGCATTAGCTGAGGCCAATTCAGAGGAACAACCCCGTTACCAGCCAGTGTGATTCAGTGCAAACACACAAATCCTAAATGTGGATCGCTGACCTTGAGTCCAGAGTCTTAAACAATCTTCGGTTCGAAGTTCAACTGCGTAGGAAGGGGTCTTATTAGTAGAATAAATGTCGACAAAGTCAATCCATTCAAAAGAAGTTCCTTAAGTCGATAATAACAATAGTTAAGCACCTATAATCTGTTTCCAAGGACAAATTATACATAGCTTACCAGCAAACAGTGTGCAAAACAGAAAACCACAAAATCGTCACATACAATATTCGGAGTGTTGATGTAGTCCAACCTAAACTATGGCATAAACAAAACGTACGAAGAAAATTTTTAAAATCGAAGTTAGATTAAAACATCTTGGCGAATGTGTAATGATGAGAGTTGAAAGATCTACCACAATACTGACACAAAACTTCAAATAATAATATTTGATTTAGAATTCCACACAATAGCAGAAGAATGAATGTCCCAGATACGAGAGAGTTAAAATTTCATGAGGCTTTTCATAATCGTTCTCTCAAGGGTGTAGTTAAATAAGGTGATATGGGTACGAAACACGGTCCTAAATATGACAATGAGGCAGATTATCTATAATTCCAAAAAAGAAAAACATGCTGGAAGGTATTACAGAAGGAATAAAAATAATTTTCTAAATGATTTTTTCACGTTACGCTTTGCTAGCTTATACTGAGCGACCACTTTTAGCCCGGTCAACCATTAAAGACTAATACATAAAAGACCCTGACCATATCACCATGAACGAACACCATTTCATACTGCGGTGAGGACAGTTATTTCAGGACGAAAACGCCTCGGTTATGGGCTGGCCTACTCAGAATCTCGGTTTACATGGAGTATTTATGTGGGTTATTTCTCCACAGACCGCAAAGGCTCACATCAATACTGACACCGAACGAGATAGCGAAATGGTTGACAGGGTACTCGTATTTGGAGGTTAGCGGACGTCAAAATTTTGATCAGCCTTTCTGATCTAGAGTTTCTCTAGTTTCCGTAAATCACTTCAGGCGAATTCTAGAATGGTCCTTTAAAGAGCCTAGGCCACTTCCCTTCTCTATGTCTTTTCAAATGAGCTAGGTTTTTTTGTCAGTATTCACATCGACGGGACGCTGCACTATAATCTTCCTTTCTGGGGATGACAGCTACGGCAAGTTGAAAACGAGAGGCAGTGGGAAATATATACGTGTACGTATGATAAACCTCTTGCCTCAAAACCATTTCTCTCCTTCACACCTCCTCTGTGTTACCACAGATGACGTGTCACTGATCTCATTTGTACTAAGATTGCAGTACACGCGAGGTGCCCATTTGCTTCCACTGTCCAGAGTGGAATGCATAAGTTCTAATAAAAGTTCACCAACCTGCAGTATTCTACAGTAGTTGTTCCCCGCGCAGAAATCAGCACGTAGGTCGTGAATCCGTAATCTTGAGGCTGTTAGGAGCTCTTAGCGAGGAACTGTTATTTTAGAAGTAATTAAATTTCCAATCAGTTTACGGGTTGCCACACGCTTTTTATTAGCAGAACACGAGAAACTGCACAATTAATTACCACTTTAGAGTCACAAATGTTTTCTATTTCTCAAGAAATGAATGAACTGCTTATTTCCGTAATTAGTATCACACAGTTTTCAACTATATGTCCAAATAACCCTACATTGCTCATAAAGACTTAACTAACATTGACCGAGGCAGACAACATGTCTGTCCTCCTCCGACATTGCCAAACCAGCTCTATTCACAAACTAGTTACTGCAAATTAAGTCTTAACTGACACCGCAGCGGACAACATGTCCGTCCTCCGAGACTGCCAAAGTAGCTCTGATTTTACAACCGAACCACTTCGTCCGCCATACAAGTTAGGCTCGATTCGATGATCACTGAAGTGCTTCTTCGTGTGCCTTTTCGTTTTGCAGTTGTCCGTTATTCTGCTGGTTATTAATACTTGTGAAATAATGGAATGATTGCACGCTATTGAGAGATGATTTAAATATGAAATGTAAGTAAATACGCTGTTTAGTTTGTGTAATAGTAATAATAGAAGATCGTCCTTTTGGCGCGCAACTTCCGAATGCAACAGCCAATCGCGGAGAAGGACCACAATTCAGGCGGCCTTTCTCTCAATACCCGTATCGTACAAGCCATCTGTCATCGGTACCTCACACCACATTACATAATCTTGCCACAGCTGCCTTCTCAACTGCTCTAAAAAGAGCTTCTTGTAGCCGTTTGGCTGCAAAGCCAGAAATATTACACTGCCTCAACTACAGTTCTTGTTGCACTGGCTAGGGTACTGTGCCGTGCCGTTGGATAAACGCGATTCGTGTCGAGGTCCCCGACAGTAGCACACGTACCGTACGAACATCGGAATTGCTCGGTTAGGCCCCGGAAGGGCAGCCGGGCTTGAGCTGGCGCGATGCAATCGCCGTGGCGTGCGGTGCCAGGCGGCGCGCCTTGTTTTATTGGCGGCTCGGCGCGCACGCCACACGCTACGCTCCTAATGGCGCCGCGTCGACACGGCCACGCCTCCTCACCACTACACTACCTCCACCATCCTGGAACGGTTCACCGGGACGAGACGGACAGTCTTGCATTTCAGTGTCAATTCGGACCTCATGGGATCAATATCAAGATACAAAGCTACAAGGGGGGCGTTCAGTAAGTAACGCAGTACTTTTCTCCCTCGGCCAATTTCGGTTGAAAAACTGCACAATTTTTTTGTGAGATATCGTTGAATATTTTCGCATCAGCTCCTATAGTTTCGGGAGGTTCCCATAGGTGGCGGCGCAATGCGTAGCCTTCAAAATGACGTCAGTAACGGAGGTGCGTCCCCAGCAGAGAGCTGTCATTGAGTTTCTTTTTGAGGAATACCAGAACATCACAGATATTCATAGGCGCTTGCAGAACGTCTACGGAGACCTGGCAGAGAACAAAGTAAGGTGAGTCGTTAGGCGAGGCGTCTGTCATCGTCGCAACAAGGTTGTGCAAACCAGTCTGAGCTCCCGCGTGCGCCGGCCGAAGTGGCCGTGCGGTTAAAGGCGCTGCAGTCTGGAACCACAAGACCGCTACGGTCGCAGGTTCGAATCCTGCCTCGGGCATGGATGTTTGTGATGTCCTTAGGTTAGTTAGGTTTAACTAGTTCTAAGTTCTAGGGGACTAAAGACCTCAGCAGTTGAGTCCCATAGTGCTCAGAGCCATTTTGATCTCCCACGTGCCGGCCGTAGCTGTGACTCCTGGATCATGTGGACACTCTCATTCGAGGTGACTGACGGATCACAACCAAACACTCGCTTCTCAGCTTCTCCTTCTCCATGAGGACGCAAGATCTTACAGAAGTCTGTGCACCAGAGAGTAGCTCACAAAACCTCATTGCACTTTTCTTGCGCACACATGGCCTAGATCTCTCACCTTCCGACTTGCATGTGTCTGACCCAATGCAGGATGTACCCCATGGGAAGCAGACGAAGATGATGCAGCAAGACGTTGGCTTCGACGTCGACCAGTCGAGTGGTACTATGCGAGCATACAGGATCTCCCAGTAACGTTGCGTAAGACAGTCGCATTGAACAAGATTATATTGAAAAACAAGGTTTTGTAGTCAAAAGAGTGGAGAATAATATAGTGTATTGCATGCTTTCAGAAAAAAAGTTTGTTTCGTTACTTACTGAACGATCCTCGTACATCTACGTGTACGGCCTGACAGAGAAAAAGTAAAGCAGCCGGGGGAGGGGGAGGGGGGGGGGGGAGAAAACGAAATGAAACATCACGGTTTGAAAGGGTATGTTATGTCATATAATTGATTATAAAATCGAATCGAATTTACAAAGAATTGGCTCCGAGCACTATGGGACTCAACTTTAGAGGTCATCAGTCCCCCAGAACTTGGAACTACTTAAACCTAACTAACCTAAGGAGATCACACACATCCATGCCCGAGGCAGGATTCGAACCAGCGACCGTAGCGGTCTCGCGGTTCCAGACTGTAGCGCCTAGAACCGCACGGCCACTCCGGCCGGCAATTTACAAAGAACATGGCAGTATGAGCACATCCATCACTATGACGCTGCAACTCTTGTGGCCTGGATGCATGCACTAATTCGATTGTAACCTCTCCGGCAGCAGGGTGGCACACAACTGTTGTAACTCGTCCTGGATAATGGCACTGGGAAGAGTTGACGTTTGAGCTGGTACTACACATCTCCTATTGCGGATTGATATGGGGGTATTGCTGGACACGGAAATACCTCAATATCATACAGACAGTTCATAGAGACATGTACCATGTATGGACGAGCATTGCCCTATTGAAAAATTGCACCACGATACAGTCGTACAATAGGTAACACACTATTACGTGGGATGTCCGTGTATGTACGTCGTATATACATGTGCGGTGTATATTTTATTGAACATGTCCGACAGATCAGACACCACAAGTATACAGTGTGATTCAGCTGCCCTTATCAATGTTTTCTATGCAACCCGCAATGCCTTCAAATACCATGTGCAAGATCTTAATAGTCTCGCGCTCACTACTTGCAAACTACACTGAAGCGCCAAAGAAACTTGTATAGGCATGCGTATTCAACTGCAGAAATATGTAAACAGGCAGAAGACGGCGCCGCGGTCGGCAACGCCTATATAACAAATGTCTGGTGCAGTTGTTAGATCGGTTACTGCTGCTACAATGGCAAGTTATCAAAATTTAAGTGAGTTTGAACGTTGTGCTATAGTCGGCGCACGAGCGGTGGGACACAGCGTCTCCGAGGTAGCGATAAAGTGGGGGATTTTCCCGTACGACCATATCAAGAGAGTACCGTGACATGAGGAATCCGGTAAAACATCAAATCTCCGACATCGCTGCGGCCGGAAAAAGATCCTGCAAGAAAGGGACCAACGACGACTGAAGAGAATCATTCAACATGACAGAAGTGCAACCTTTCCCAAATTGCTGCAGATTTCAATGCTGGGCCATCAACAAATGTCGGCGTGCGAACTATTCAACGAAACATCATCGATATGAACTTTCGGAGCCGAAAGCCCACACGTATACCCTTAATCACGGTACGACACAAAGCTTTACGCCTCGCCTGGGCCCGTCAACACCGACACTGGACTGTTGATGACTGGAAACATGTTGCCTGGTCGGACGAGTCTCGTTTCAAATTGTATCGAGCGGATGGACGTGTACGGGCATGTGAGACAACTTCATGAATCCACGGATCCTGCATGAGAGCAGGGGACTGATCAAGACGGTGGAAGCTCTGTAGTGGTGTGTGGCGTGTGCAGTTGCAGTGATATGGGACCTCTGATACATCTAGATACGACTCTGACAGGTCACACGTACGTAAGCATCCTGTCGGATCACCTGCATTCATTCATGTCCATTGTGTATTCCGACTGACTTGGGCAATTCCAGCAGGACAATGCGACACCCCACACGTCCAGAATTTCTACAGAGTGCGCCACACTTCCGCTGGCCACCAAACTCCCCAGAAATGAACATTATTGAGCATATCTGGGATACCTTGCAACGTGCTGTTCAGAAGAGACCTCCACCCTCTCGTACTCTTACGGAATTAAGGACAGCTCTGCAGGATTCATGGTGTAAGTTCCCTCCAGCAACACGTCAGACATCAGTCGAGTCCATACGATGTTTTGTTGCGCACTTCTGCGTGCTTGCGGGGGTCGATATTAGGCAGATGTACCAGTTTCTTTGGCTCCTCTTTGGCTCAGTGTATTATTCCTACAGCAAAAAATGAACATGACCGTTTCGCAGGAAATTTAATGTAGTTTAATTTTTTACGAGGATACATTTTCTCTATGGGCCTTAGTTTTCGAATTATTCAAGAAAAACGTGAAAAAGTGACCTTAGAGGGCGTTTTTCTTGAATAACTCGAAAACCGCAGCCTCCAGCAGAAACGTATCCCAGTACAACATTTAACTAAATCAAATTTACTGCAAAGAAGTCCTTTTCATTTTTGTCTGTAGGACTAACAGTTTGCGCGTAGCTAGCGAGAGAATATGAAAATCTCGCGCTGTTTTTGAAGGCGTTGCAGGTTGCAGAAAACCTATAGGTATGGGTAGCTGAATTACTCTGTATATACACTACTGACCATTAAAATTGCTACACCACGAAGATGACGTGCTATAGATGAGAAATTTAACCGACAGGAAGAAGATGCTGTGATATGCAAATGATTAGCTTTTCAGAGCATTCACACAAGGTTGCCGCTGGTGGCGACATCTACAACGTGCTGACATGAGGAAAGTTTCCAACCGATTTCTCATACACAAACAGCAGTTGACCTGCGTTGTTTGGTGAAACGTTGTTGTGATGCTTAGTGTAAGGAGGAGAAATGCGTACCATCACGTTTCCGACTTTGATAAAGGTCGGATTGTAGCCTATCGCGATTGCGGCTTACCGTATCTCGACATTGCTGCTCGCGTTGGTCAAGATCCAATGACTGTTAGCAGAATATGGAATCGGTGGGTTCAGAAGGGTAATACGGAACGCCGTGCTGGATCCCAACGGCCTCGTATCACTAGCAGTCGAGATGACAGGCATCTTATCCGCATGGCTGTAACGGATCGTGCAGCCACGTCTCGATCCCTGAGTCAACAGATGGGGACGTTTGCAAGACAACAACCATCTGCACGAACAGTTCAACGACGTGTGTAGCAGCATGGACTATCAGCTCGGAGACCATGGCTGCGGGTTACCCTTAACGCTGCATCACACGCAGGTGCGCCTGCGATGGTGTACTCAACGACGAACCTGGGTGCACGAATGGCAAAACGTCATTTTTTTTGGATGAATCCAGGTTCTGTTTACAGCATCATGATGGTCGCATCCGAGTTTGGCGACATCGCGATGAACGCACATTGGAAGCGTGTATTCCTCATCGCCATACTGGCGTATCACCCGGCGTGATGGTATGTGGTGTCATTGGTTACACGTCTCGGTCACCTCTTGTTCGCATTGACGGCACTTTGAACAGTGGACGTTACATTTCAGATGTGTTACGACCCGTGGCTCTACCCTTCATTCGATCCCCGCGAAACCCTACATTTCGGCAGGATAATGCACGACCGCATGTGGCAGGTCCTGTACGGGCCTTTCTGGATACAGAAAATGTTCGACTGCTGCCTTGCCAGCACATTCTCCAGATCTCTCACCAATTGAAAACGTCTGGTCAATGGTGGCCGAGCAACTGGCTCGTCACAATACGCCAGTCACTACTCTTGATGAACTGTGGTATGGTGTTGAAGCTGCTTGGGCAGCTGTACCTGTACAAGCCATCCAAGCTCTGTTTGACTCAATGCCCAGGGATGTCAAGGCCGTTATTACGGCCAGAGGTGGTTATTCTGGGAACTGATTTCTCAGGATCTATGCACCCAAATTGCGTGAAAATGTAATCACATGTCATTTCTAGTATAATATATTTGTGCAATGAATACCCGTTTATCACCTGAATTTCTTTTTGGTATAGCAATTTTAATGGCCAGTAGTAATATCTATAAGCACAGGCGCCTCACTATAGTTTCAGTGTGGATGCACCCTACGTCCAAACTCTTGTGGAATTCAGCCAGAAGCTGTGAGCAAAGGGGTTAACCGGCAGTCGACATTACTAACGTGTGACAGTTTGAGAATTTGGGTTGAACGGGAAGCGTGTCACGATAGCCGAGAGAGTTAAGGCGACTGCTCACATTAGCGCCAAATCTGGTTCAAAATGGTTCAAATGGCTCTGAGCGCTATGGGACTTAACATCTATGGTCATCAGTCCCCTAGAACTTAGAACTACTTAAACCTAACTAACTTAAAGACATCACACACATCCATGCCCGAGGCAGGATTCGAACCTGCGACCGTAGCAGTCGCGCGGCTCCGGACTGAGCGCCTAGAACCGCTAGACCACCGCGGCCGGCTGCCAAATCTGGGTTCAAGCCCTGGTCCGACAGTAATTTTCACTTGTCACCATTGAATTTATTTCAGTGCCCAATTGTGATCGACGTCTTCGTTTCTCTTAAAAAAATCTTGAAAACTTTTCGATTAAGTCCCCATCTAAATGGGTTGTATTTCACCTGTCGTTTCAGCACGTTACATGTTAGAATTTACTGTACACTCATGCCTGTTAGTGGTTTTTTACTTATAGTACTAATAGTACGTTGTGAATTTATCAAACACTCCCAGGTCATCTTGTAAATTTTGACAAATCTGTGCAATCTGCTACTCCATCACTTCATTCGTATCAACGGGAGAGCAGTACACTTAAGTTTTGAGATGGAGGCCGAAGTACAGGCCCTGCTCGTCCTGTTAACTCGGATCGTATTGGCGAGGTAGATGTCAATATAAGAATGCAGCATCAAAATGTGACGATGGACCGTCAGGAATCCTGAGGATATGTAGTCCACCCACAAAAGAGGCAGCTTGCAAAACCCTCTTTCGACCAATAATTGAATAGTGCTCGTTAGTCTGGGATCCGTACCAGATAGGACTGATAGAGGAAGTAGAGAAGATCTAAAGAAGAGCAGCGCGTTTCGTTACAGACTCATTTAGTGAGTGCAAGAACGTCTAGGAGGTGCTCAGCCAACTCTAGTGGCAGACACTGCAAGAGAGGCGTTCTGCATCACGGTGAGGTTTACTATTAAACTTCTGATAGTGTACGTTTCTAGACGAGTCAACCAGTATATTACTTCCTCCTACGTATATCTCGCGAAAAGGCCATGAAGGTAATATTAGAGAGATTCGAGATCACACGGAGGCTTATCAGCTAGTGTTCTTCCCTTTAGCTATTCACGACTGGAACAGGACAGGCTGAAAATGACTGTAGTACACAAAGTGCCCTCCTCCACACACTTTAATGTGGATTGCGGAATACAGATGTGGATGTACCACATTCACAAACTCTGGACCTAGGTGAAATCTGAGCCCAATTAATCGAAAAAGTTATGTTTCAAATACAGTTATATTAACTAGAACAATATTTCGTACCGAAGTCAGTGGCCCCTCGTACCCACACATTAGCAATTTTCTCGCAAACTGCTCGTTAGCGGGTTCATGTTTACTGGGAAGTTTTCCCTTCTATTACCTTGTACTTCCTCTCGTGTCAGTTTTCACCATTAATCAGGGTACACCCTGTATACTCCTCGGCGCTGCACAGCACATGGCAGGGGGTACTTAGTAGAACTGTCCTGTTTTCGTATAGAGCGAAGGAAAGATAATTACCTGGCTCTGTACGTGCTGTAATCTCTTATCTTACTATCTACAAACAGCTTCGAACAGTTTTCGTTTCTGTGTTTTATTGTTATATCTGTCTAACGTTATTATGTACGTGGTCAGGAAATGCGGCGCACAATAAACGCAACTAGTTAAAAGGTAAAGTAAAATGGTAATCGAGTAAATTGAACAAGAGACAGTGACATGGTCAAACAACATGATTCATACTGTTCCTCATCTTGTCGCAGCGACCTACCGCATCGTTTATTATAGTGGCAAATTCTCTCAGTTACTGAATATTCATGGAGCAGATGTCACTGCCCCGCCACCGCAAGCTGGCAAACTGGCTGCGTGTGTCAAACTGCCACTTAACACCCACGCCACTCCAAAGCCAACACTAAATCTGTCTCGAGTTCGCCGACATCAGTTACACTTAACAGCAACTGCAGACACTTTATTGCTGATTAACCTTAGAATCAAAGTGTGCTTTGTGGCGGAGGGTCTCGGAATGATGGTCTTGTTATTTTATTAACCAATATAGTTTAGAAATTATTATTCGTAGAATTTCCTTTTTACCGTGATTTTCCCAGTTTTAACACAGGGCCTTGGTAGCTATGTCTACAAGAATAGTATATTTACAGATCTGTCACTTAAAATACGCTTTCTTGCTATGTCCTCCAGTCACATCAATCCAGAAACAAACTTACCTGTGGTTAATACTCTTAGAGCAGACAATATCAAACTCACAAAAGTGAAAAATACTCAGTAACCAGTAGAGCAACGAATAAAAATTAATAACCATTAGACGGGATATTTCTTGCTGAATGTGAAACGAACATAGTTTTATGTGCCATTTTTCTGTCCCCTCTTCCTCTGTACTGTCAGCTGTAGTGGGTTTATTCGAAGAAACAATTATTAAAATGTGATACGCGTATGACACAGGATTGTACATGGTTTATGATGTATTAACTGTCTACATTGACACTGAGAAAAATCGCTCTCTACGTAGCGAAATTTTATTTCGTCAGTACCTTACATTATTACTGCTGTTATCGAAAACTGGCCATAACAAAAAAAATCTACCATATAGCGCTATACGTCAACCAGTCGGGCCTAACAACGATTGGGGACCTCACTGCCTCCAGATTCTGACTGAAGTCTCAGTGACAGTCGGAGATGCAAAAGTACCTACCCAACAGAGAAAGTAGTTACTATATTCATCACAAGCCTGTTTATATCCAGTTTCAGCAATAATGAATGCTAATCGAAAGTAAGCAATCGACAAGTTTCTATACTAGTGAGGAATGTACATAATGTCTTCTTATTCTGAAAATCGTAGATGGAGAACGACTGTGTAGCTATTCAGTCTTGAAAAGTGTTAGATATCATGTTTCCGCTTCGTCTTCTCTACAGGTGGCAGGAGCGTTAGGTCCAAAACATCCCAAACATTCTACGTAGCATACAAATACGGTAACCACATTGGCAGCCAGTTCTGAACACCTTCAACTGTGAGAAATTTATCCACTACAGAAGCTCGGTACAGAAGGTCACTGTCATACATGAAAAGTATGGACCAACTGCATCCCACCAAGGCCACATGCAAGATCGTACCCTATCTCTGTACCTCTGGGCGGCAACAGTATTCCCACAACGAGTCTGAAGCTCCATGAGTTCACCCATCATGCCGTGTCCTACACCAGGACACGACTACAAAGAAACTGGTTGCCTTCCAGCATGTACCTGTGACAGATTTCCTCCCAGACAAATGTGCGATGAAAATCGCTCTACAAACTGATGCGGAATTCATCTGTGAATTGCATCTTAGAGCACTGCAGGCGTGTGGCTAGCCTTCACTCGACTGCAATGCGCAAGAGGAAGGACGAATGAACTTTGCATAGCTTGGCAGGAATTGCCTAAGATGACTGATAGTGCCGTGTGCTCGGCATTTATCGCCAGGTGGATTTTATAAAGCTGTGACCGCTTGCGCAAAGGTTCGAAAGTCGCAGAGTGGACGGACGCGATGCGATGCGCTTCCTTTCCTTACCAGCACACCTCTTACTGCGTTGTGACGTGAACATAAACCATGTTTCCGTCGCCGCATGGTAGGCCACGCGCTTGTTATGTCATACTAGGGAACTCTGCTTTATGAAGGCGAGATAGAGAACTGTCAGCCGAATGTAGTCGGGCTGCTTGAAAACCAAGCGGTGGGAACTGCAGCCGCTCATGCTGCTCCGTCACACAAATGGTGTGCCCTATAGCACATTCCCACATTCGTTTACCGTTCTGTGTCGATGTTCTTTATTCCACAATAAACATGTCTTTCACTTCACAGCCGTATAATTAGAGTTGCGCTCTGTCAAAAATACGGTTCGGTAGTTTTGGTTCAGCATATAAATCACGTAGTAAATATTAAGATTAGCGATAGAACTGGAAGGGGGAAAAAAATGAATGTTTGGCAGAAAGTGGGAGCGGACGACTTCTCTTTGTTTTATGTTAGTTTGTTTGTTTTGCACATAATTAGAACCGCCCATAGTGCAGTGTTAGTCTTTTGTGTATTTTACATCCTTACAAAATATAAACTGCATTTTACAAGTAATAAAAATCAGTTAATCGCGCAACTTCTGCGCTTTTATGTAACCAAAGCAATTAATTTTGATGCAAGTACAGTTCACACGCAGAAACATAAAAAATCTATATAATTATTGTTGTTATTTTGTATAGAACACTCTTCATTATAATCAAAGGCAAGAGTTTCCTGTTGTTGCTGATAAGTGCGAAAGTTGTTTATGAATAACAGACATGTTTTACATAAGCTCGACAAAGTAATGAAGTGACTTTGCTATGTTCTTGTTTTGCGTTTTTTTTTTTAATTTTACCTTCCTTTGAGGAAATTGCGTTTTGTAGTGCTATGTGATAAATCAGTGTATTTTTTTTTCTAATTTTTACTGCAAAATCCGTTTCTTTGCCGTTACAAATCAAATATTTTCGAATAAAACTTGAATTAAACATCGAAAATTTCACTTGTGCTACAAATACTGTTTATTTTTAAGTAACATACAGGATGATAACTATGTAGAACAAAAATGTTCTGTAAGTTATGCTGCCCTTTATGCGCGTATATCCTCACTCAATTTCTAGGCGGATCACCGCTGTCGGTTTCTAGAAGATTCTAGTAAGGTACTGATCACATGCGCAAACAAAGGTATACAACTGAGGTCACGCCCGTTATATACGCGACACACCTAATACACGGTACAGGTAACGTGGTTACGATCTTAGCAGACCAAGGAAACTACCGTCACCTTCGCATACTTATGATACTCTACGGTAGCCTACGGTGCTTCAACAACTCAATGTATAATGGATACATACTGCTATACTCCTGTCACACCAAGGAAACCGTCTGTTCCACAGGCAACTGTATTGCACATACCATTGTAATATACTGTGTAATTAAGGCATGACTTTGCTCCTGGTGTAGTGTGTCTAGTTTCCTCTCTGAGCTCTGGTGCGAAATCAAGATGGACGTATCAGTGCTGACCAGCCAAATTTGTCTCCTTCGCGTACGCGCCACGAGCGGTGTAGTCTTCGCGACAGTTGTCAAGACCCTCTGCCGACGGAAGCTAGGAGGAAAGAGTGCCCGCTTTTCTCGTCCAGTTTTGTTGATGTTTCCGAAGCTTTTCGGTCACCAGCGTTATTTTCGCACACAGCTACTCTCGGTTTGCTATTGTGGATGTATTTTACGCTGATGGCGATCCTCAGCATTCACGTTTTGGATTACTCTCGGTTTTTCTTTTCAGAATGGTGTACTGTTGTCACCGGCGACCACAAGATCATTACAGCCACTCGCCGTTTCTGAGAAACTGACTCGTCGCACTCCCACACCTGGTTAATGCGTTACTGAATAATGGTTGAACACCCTATGGCGCATTCTACACTGCTTATACACTGAGGTGACAAAAGTCGTGGGATAAGCGATATGCACATATACAGATGGCAGTAGTATCGCGTACACAAGATATAAAAGGGCAGAAGATTGGCGGAGCTGTTATTTGTACCCAGGTGATTCGTGTGAACACTTTTCCGACGTGATTATGGCCTCACGACGGGAATTAACAGACTTTGAACGCGGAATGGTAGTTGGAGCTAGATACATAGGACATTTCATTTCGGAAAGCGTTAGGAATTTCAATATATTCCGAGATCCACCGTCTGAAGAGGGTGCCGAGAATACCAAATTTCAGGCACTACCTCTCACAACGGACAACGCAGTGGCTGCCGGCATTCAGTTAACTGCCGAGAGCAGTGGCGTTGGCACAGAGTTGTCAGCATTAACAGACAAGCAATACTGTGAAGTAACGACGGAAATTGATGTGAGACGTACGACGAACGTATCTGTTAGGACATTGCGGCCGAATTTGGCGTTAATGGGGTATGGCAGCTAACAGCACGACATTGCCTGCTGCGCCTCTCTCGGCTCGTGGCCGTATCGGTTGGACCCTAGATGACTGGAAAACAGTGGAATGATCAGATGAGTCTCGATTTCGGTTGGTAAGAGCTGATGGTAGGGTTCGAGTGTGGAGCAGACCCCACGAAGCCATATACCCAAGTTGTCAACAAGGCAATGTGCAAGCTGCTGGTGGCTCCAGAATGGTGTAGGCTGTGTTTGCAAGATTGGGTCTTCTTGTCCAACTGAACCAATCATTGACTGGAAATAGTTATGTTCGGCTATTTGAAGACCATTTGCAGCCGTTCATGGTCTTCATATTCCGAAACATGTCACCGGACCACAACTGTTCACGACTGGTTTGGAGAACATTCTGGACAATTCGAGTGAATTATTTGGCCGCCCACATCACCCGATATGCGTCCCATCGAACATTTATGAGACATAATCGAGAGGTTAGTTCGTGCAAAAAATCCTGCATCGGCATCACTTTCGCAGTTATGGGGTGCTGTAGAGGCAGCTCAGTATTTCTGCAGTGGACTTCCAACGATTCGTTGAGGCCGGCCGCGGTGGTCTAGCGGTTCTAGGCGCTCAGTCCGGAACCGCGCTACTGCTACGGTCGCAGGTTCGAATCCTGCCTTGGGCATGGTTGTGTGTGATGTCCTTAGGTTGGTTAGGTTTAAGTAGTTCTAAGTTCTAGGGGACTGATGACCTAAGATGTTAAGTCCCATAGTGCTCAGAGCCATTTGAACCATTTGATTCGTTGAGTCCGTGCCACGTTGAGTTGCTGCTCTATGCCGAACAAACCGAGTTCCGACACGGTACCAGGAGGTACCAAGGTACCAAGGACTTTCGTCACCTCCGTGTATTGCAAATTGTGTTTGACCTTCTAATGGTTCAAATGGCTCTGAGCACTATGCGACTTAACTTCTGAGGTCATCAGTCGCCTAGAACTTAGAACTAATTAAACCTATCTAACCTATGGACTTCACACACATCCACTCCCGAGGCAGGATTCGAACCTGCGACCGTAGCGATCGCTCGGTTCCAGACTGCAGCGCCTAGAACCGCGCGGCCACTCCGGCCGGCTTTGATCTTCTTCAAGGCATCTATGTATCATTTATGTGGTATTAAGCGATAGATTTCACGAACAAATTGTAGTTCATAAAAGAGCAAACAACTGAAACATTACGTGTCTAATGTACTGTTTTTATATCAGATTCGAAGCAAGTTTGACAACGAGTAAAATTCTGATTTGTGGAAGAGGGGAAGAGGAGGGTTTGAGAAGGGGATACTGATCGTCATTTTCAGTTATTGCTAAATCCTTCTCTTTCTATTTTCCTCTTTTCCTCGATTGCTCTACTGGACGCTAGTATAACTATAGGACAAAGCAAGAAAACCCTAAGAAATTTTTGCATGATTTGTAAATTTTTTAAGAAAAATTGTAAAGCATGGCCACAGACTGCAGGTCACTATTAAGTAGCTTGGCGAGTGAGAGAAAGGCTAAGGCAAGAGGCGAAAATTTGTAAATACCGTAGTATTAACTGATGCTGTTGATCTGATTAACTCGAAAGTGGCGATTAGCCCCCATTTGCGAGTTAATATGTTGACACAGTATTACAATGAGCTACAAAATCATTCAGTAAAAAAGAAAAATAACAGATAAATGAAAATAAAGAATGGAAGGTGCACTAGAAACTACAATAATATTGCATGTTTGATTGGGTGGAACTATGCTATTGAAAGAATTAAAAATTTCTTCCAAGAGCAGCTTACAAGAGGAGTGAGAATTTTCTTCTCTTGGTTGAAAATGAGAAGTCCCCAGTCAAGCTATGGGGAAGCGATGAATATAACGGATTAACCTCCCATCGACGGCGGAATCATTAGAGACTGAGCCCAAGTTCACGTCGGACAAGGATGGTGAAGGAAATCGGCTGAGTCCATTTCAAACATACTGCCCCAGCACTCACCTAAACCGGTTTTCGAAACGACGAAATATTTATTTTTGGATGGTAAGTCTAGTGTCTTCATCCACTTCCCTCACGGGCTTATTGACAAAGCTAAATCCTACACCAGGAAGTCCCTCATCGTTACATCGAAACATCAACTGCGAGATCATTGCATGTAGAGAAACGGTATATTGTGCAGCAAGTATACTTCATGAAGATTTTTAAGGCTGTTACATTTGTTAATTCGTTGTTGTTGTTGTTGTCTTCAGTCCGAAGACTGGTTGGATGCCTCTCCTCATGCTATTCTACTCTGTGCAAGCCTCGTCGTCTCCATACAACTCTTGCAACTCACGCCCTTTAGAATCTGCTTTCTGTATTCATTTCTTGGCCTCCGTCTACGATTTTTAACCACCAAACTTCCCTCCAGTGCTAAACTGGTGATTCTTTGATACCTCTTATCCTGTCAGTCAATCCCTACTTCTAGTCAGGTTGTGTCACAAATCCTTTTCTCCCCAGTTCTGCCTCATTAGTTACATGATCTACACATATAATTGTCAGCAATCTTTTGTAACACCAAATTTCAAAAGCTTCGATTATCTTCTTGTCTAAACTATTTATTGTCCATGTTCACTACCATATATGCCTACACTCCTTACATATAGTTTCAGAAGACACTTTCTAACATATTCGATGTTAACAAATTCCCCTGCTTCAGAAACTCTTTCCTTGCAATTGCCCACTGGACTCGCATTCGGGAGGACGATGGTTCAATCCCGTCTCCAACCATCCTGATTTAGGTTTTCCGTGATTTCCCTAAATCGTTTCAGGCAAATGCCGGGATGGTTCCTTTGAAAGGGCACGGCCGATTTCCTTCCCAATCCTTCCCTAACCCGAGCTTGGGCTCCGTCTCTAATGACCTCGTTGTCGACGGGACGTTAAACACTAACCACCTAACCACCTTGCAATTGCCAATCTACATTTTACATCCTCTTTACTTCGGCCATCGTTGGTTATTTTATTGTCCAAATAGCAAAACTCACCTTCTACTTTAAGTGTGTCGTTTCCTAATCTAATTCCCTCAGCATCACATGGTTAAATTCGACTAAATTCCATTACCCTTTTTTTTTGGTTTTGTCGATGTTTATCTTATTCATCTGAAAACACTGTTCCAAGACCTTTGCTCTCTGTGACAGAATTAGAATGTCATCGGCAAACCTAATAGCTTTTTCCTTCTCCCTGAACTTTAATTCGTACTTCAAATTTTTTTCCTTTTATTGCCTTTAAATTGTTTGTTCGATGTACAGGTTTAATAACATCGGGGATAGGAGAGAATATTACTCGTACCAGTGCTAATATTCATCAGAATAAATAGTTATGTCGCTAGTCTCTGTAGGCAGAGAAGAATGTCCTGTTCCTCAGTTAGGTAGCTGAAAATGCATCTGCCTGAACGAGAATATTCTTATGAATGGTGTGGTTTGGGCGGCTTTATCTGAAAATTCACCATGCAGTTGTGACAGGTGAATCGCTTCCCTAAATGTATATAACAAGGCTTATTGGTGGACGTTGCGTCGGGTTGTATGTTCGGATTCAAGGAAACTATGCCCCTGAGACAAAGGTTCTGCTGGGGTAGCATTCCATAGAGCGCCGTTTGCCGGACCTCGTGGCAGACTGCGGCAGTCTCCGAGTAATGGTTGCTTCGCGTGTCTACTGATGCCGCTTAATCGAATGCACATGCTGCTGCTGATTAAATTGATCCCCGCAGCTGCAGAGTCTCGCAGATTCATTAAAGTTGCGCGAAGCGATGACAGGGAGATGTACAGGTCCCCACCGACATAAACGAGTTATTTTTTTGGCTACAGTTTGAAATATTAAGTCGAGTTCTACAATTTCATTAAAGGATTGAGGCTCTCTCGGTTTTTCAGCTACAGCGAATTTGTTCCTCTCAATATTCTCTCGATGTCTCTCACATTCACCTCAGTGGGCAAGGGTTTTGTCTTACCCTGTGTGCTCGATTTTTTTCCATAATAAGTTTTAATTATCTCTTTATTTATTATCAGCCTTAATTTACTTTTATTTTACCACTTTCAGCGAAATAAATGTAAGAGCACTCTATAGTAGTGATCTCATACTTAAGGAAAAAAAGAATACTTTGCATTCGCATATAATGTGATAAATCACTGTCACGACAGCGATCACAATTAGCAACTAAACGGTAAAAATAAAAAAAATTATAATCTTTTTATTCATTCGCTAGGGGCTAAAATTCGCGTCTGAGCATCACTATGTAGCTCTGTCTTAGTTCGCCGGCCGGGGTGGCCGAGCGGTTCTAGGTGCTTCAGTCTGGAACCGCGCAACCGCTACGGTCGCAGGTTCGAATCCTGCCTCGGGCATGGACGTGTGATGTCCTTAGGTTAGTTAGGTTTAAGTAGCTCTAAGTTCTAGGGGACTGATGACCTCAGATGTTAAGTTCCATGGTGCTCAGAGTCATTTGAACCATTTGAACTCTGTCTTGGTTCTCCGAAATCACTTACAGAAAATGATGCCAGGAAGATTCCTTTGAAAATTTAGATGCCCACTACCTTCTCCATCCGTGCCCAATCCCAGCACTTACACCAGCCGCGCGGGATCAGCCGAGCAGTCTCAGGCGCTGCAGTCATAGACTGCGAGGCTGGTCCCGGCGGAGGTTCGAGTCCTCGCTCGGGCATGGGTGTGTGTGTTTGTCCTTAGGGTATTTTAGGTTAAGTACTATGTAAGTTTAGAGACTGATGACCTTAGCAGTTAAGTCCCATAAGATTTCACACACATTTGAACATTTTTGAGCACGTACACCATCTGTAACGATTACGTCGTCGACGAGACTTTAACCCCTAACTAATGTTCCTTTCTCTCCCATTTAAAGACTTCTCTAACTAAGCATCCATTGTGGATGACAAACTGCAACCTTTATTTAAAAAATGGTCCAAATGGCTTTAAGCACTATGGGACTTAACATCTGAGGTCACCAGTCCCCTAGACATACAACTACTTAAACCTAACTAACCTAAGGATATTACACACATCTATGCCCAAGGATTCGAACCTGCGTCCGTAGAAGCGGTGCAGTTCCGGACTGAAGCACCTAGAACCCCTCGGCCACAGCGGACGGCTGCATCCTTTATTTAAACTGACCGTTTATATAGTCGCAACTGGTTACATATTATACCTTCCGATTTCGCTACATTATACGTACATAGCTACTCAGATCCGAGGTAAATTTACTCATCAATTTAAGTATCAAACCGCAACAATGACTGTCTGAAAGCAATTACAGATATCATATTTTATGTATATAATTTTTAGACAAAAGTAACGGTACGGAAAAATACCCTTCGACTGAATAAAACTTAGTTGCACATGTCGAATTACACAGGAAGAATGGCTATACCAAGTATAACAGATAACCCCTTGCACAACCACCTGTTCATGTAAACCTTCATTGCAGAAATAAATTATGATACCTATATCGAAATCAGCGTGTACTTATCTAAGAGAAACGACCTCTTATGCACATAAGGGAATCCAGTGTTAGTAGTATACCAAAATCAGAATATTTTTGGGTGGGAAAAAACGGAAAAACTGTTTTGTTTGTGAGGGTGACTTGAAATAACATTGTGAAGGAAAAATGCACATAAATATTCATATGAAACAGCTGTGAGTACTGTGAAGCCAAAGGTTAGCTTAAGTATTGCATGACATTATAAGTATAGAAAAAAAGAGTTTATCTTTATTGCACCTTAAAAATACTTAATTGGTGAAAATTATGTGAGCCACAATGTTTAGTTTGCCTCATAAGGAATTCTGCCCCTCGAGGGATGGTCTAACTACTTAGGCGAATATATTTATGATTGTAAACCTTATTGTGTTTTGTCTATTTCTGTATTTCATAATTATCTCAGGGAGACCTGTTGTTACAGCTGGTGATATCTACCAAATCGATTTCTACCGCCTCTGTAAATCTGGAGTCTTTGCCTCCTAGTGGATTATTCGATGTACTGAATAATTAAAAAGCCTTAAATCTTTCCAGTGGACAGCAAACCGGACCATGACCCATTCGTTTGAGCCGGCCGTGGTGGCTGAGTGGTTCTAGGCGCTACAGTCTGGAACCGAGCGACCGCTACGGTCGCAGGTCCGGATCCTGCCTCGGGCATGGATGTGTGTGATGTCCTTAGGTTAGTTAGGTTTAAGTAGTTCTAAGTTCTAGGGGACTGATGACCTCAGAAGTTAAGTCCCATAGTGCTCAGAGCCATTTGAACCATTCGTTTGACGGCCAGAGTTCTTGCGATTGAGTCATCCGGGTACACCTTGCCGACTGAGTCATACTAGACCTGCCTCTTTCTGTTGAGCCATATTACTGTATAACAGGAGATGCGGAGTTCCGCAGTTGTGGGCCTACTGGGTTACATATACTTTTGATGATTGGAACAGCCATCTTTTAATTTTCGTATTAATTAGTAGATGTAAACCAGACCTTATTCGCAATGCCGGCCGGTGTGGCCGTGCGGTTCTAAGCGCGTCAGTTTGGAACCGCGTGACCGCTACGGTCGCAGGTTCGAATCCTGCCTCGGGCATGGATGTGTGTGATGTCCTGAGGTTAGTTAGGTTTAAGTAGTTCTAAGTTCTAGGGGACTGATGACCTCAGTAGTTAAGTCCCATAGTGCTCAGAGCCATTTGAACCATTTTTATTCGCAATGAATCCGGCAGACTCAGAACGGACTATAAATCGTGAATTCTTGTGGACAAATAATACAAACTGTAATCTTTATGTTCGCAACAATTTTGTTTCTGTCCCCAGCCTTAACATTCCATCTCATAGGCACATATACAAGGTGGTCAGAAATAATCTGAAAAGCTTGTTAGAGTGTTGCAAGGTAGGTTCTGCTGATAAATAATTGTTAAGAAAAGAATTCGATCCGTTGCGGAATTTCTGACTTAACTAGCATTGCAGTTAACCAATCAAGCCGTCGCGCGCGTAAATTCCAGCGGCCCGTTAGAAACAATTAGCGCCAGTTGTTCTCATAGCGTAGTTGATAGCGCACGAGACTGCTAAGCCTGTGGCTCGGGTTCGATCCTAATTACCGTCCCATGTCTTATTTTTGTATTGCTCTCTCGTTCGGTTTTAGGAAGCCGTAGGTAGAACACGTTTAGCGACAATGTCACTGGCGGGTCGCTTGAATTTGCGCGCGCAACGCCCTGGTTGGCTAACTTCAGTGCTGATTAACTCGGATAGGGCGTAACGTAGCGAATTTGTTTCATAACAATTATTTCTCAGCACAACCTACCCTGGAACACCCTTACAAGCTTTTCAGACTGTTTCTGAAGACCCCGTATGTCATGCCGCTGATAATACACTGTCCAGTGTCATTACTGCGACCACCCCCAAAAGCCTGAATAACCACAGCGACACTTACAGGAAGAGAGTCAGTGAGGTTCTCGAAGGTTGTGACAGGGATGTGGAGCCATGCCGACTCCAGTCCCATGGCCAGCTGCGCTATGTTTCTCAGCTCAGCAACCATGGCGCGAATAGCCTGGCCGAGGTGGTCCCATAGATTCTCGATTGGGTTTAAATACGGAGAGATTAGTGTCCCGGGCAGCATGGCGAACTTATCCTGCTGCTCTCCAAACCACACACGTAGACTGCGAGCTGCGTGACACGTTACGTTCTCAAGCTGGTAGATGCCATCGTGGCGAGGAATGGTTCAAATGGCTCTGAGCACTATGGGACTCAACTGCTGTGGTCGTAAGTCCCCTAGAACTTAGAACTACTTAAACCTAACTAACCTAAGGACATCACACACATCCATGCCCGAGGCAGGATTCGAACCTGCGACCGTAGCGGTCGTGCGGTTCCAGATTGTAGCGCCTTTAACCGCTCGGCCACTCCGGCCGGCCGTGGCGAGGAGAAACAAACTACAGATACGGACAGACATGGTCCCCAGGGATAAATGCATACTTGTCTCGATCCATTGTACCTGCCTGAATGACGAGATAGTTCAGGGAATGCTACGAAAACATTCCCCAGTACACAAAGCTCTCACCTCCGACTTGGACCCTTTCGACGATCGTTGCAGGGTGTTTGCTTTCAGAGGTTTCGCACCGTACACGCCAACGGCCATCTGTCGGATGGAGTATAAGAAAACTTGGTTCCAGTGAAAAGCCACCTGTCGCCATTCAGTGGATGTCCAGATGCGGTACTGGCATGCAAATTCCAGCCTTCGTTCCTGATGAACAACAGTCAGCATGGGTGCATGAACAAGCCGCCTGCTACGGAGGTCCATACGCGGCAACGTTCTTTGAACGGTCGTTGAGGATACGCTGTTTGCCATTTCGGAAATGCTTCCATCCTTGGCCCGAAAACCAATGATCGTGCCCTTTTGGATGTCAGATAAATCGCCCCATTCCTGCATTACAACAAGCACTGCGCTGTTTTCCGCGTTTTCACGACACGCTTTACAAATAATTGTACCCTCCACTGCTAGTGCTGCCACCTGCCGACTTAAGAGTGGTTATTGCACGTTGACGTCGAGCATGGACGGTGGTCACATTAATCTGACTGGACCATGCATAATGGGCATCCTGTTCATGATACAGTTGTCAAAACCATTTCTTTATAATATTTTAATATAGAGTGTCCGCAGAGAATGTCCGTAACGGAGAGCTGGACAGTCATTCATATGATCAATTACTGTATGAAGTTCAGGTACTATGTACAGCATGTTTGCTTAATAACTGGAAAAACTTCGCGGATAATGTGCAAACGAAATATAAATAAATAAGACGAAAACTATTGTTTCTAAGCGACAACAGTTTTCGATAGACAGAATTAGTGAAATAGTTTAACAAAAAGTGTAAGCATCGCATTTCGGAATCTGTTTGGACGAATAACAATGTATAAAATCGAAAAATACTGGCCAGATATTATTTAAATACGCCGTTTTACTGTTTGAGACACACAGTAGAAAAAAGTGCATGAGAGGAATGTGGAAACCCGTGCGATATTCGTAGACTTAAAAGAAAGCACATATTGTTGAGCTAACAAACCAAATAAGCAGGCAGACATAGAACTGGGGCCCGAGACCAGGGTAACAAGCTTCAGAAGGTGATAAATTTACGAACAAAATGAAACAAGGATGCAGAGAACGTAAAAGCGAGAAAATAAAATAGATTCAGGTTTGTTTTGCTGGACCTCACAGTTTAGTGACGCAGCACGAAGGTTGTCAATGTGAATCGGCTGTAAGTGGCTGTCTCTGGGAAGTGTCATCTTGAGGTCTCATTTCACAGCTTCATTGATCTCACTGATTCTATGTTGCTGTGCTCAATAGAAACTACGGTGCTTATCTTTTCTCTGGTACGGATCGACAAAACCACTAACTCATAAATTTTCAACAGCGTTAGCAACCTTTATGTACCCCATTCATTTAAATATTCCATCTGTTTGAGTTATGTTTCAGTGTGGAGCACAGAACGTGGCTGAGTACTGTTTACTTCTGTAAATAATCGATTAGAACCTAAGAAAATAAGGGATATTACAAAAAACATCAAAATTTGATTCGATTTTGCTAATAAAATAAAAAAGCCACATAATCGTCAAGTTCGAAATTGACAGTTGTTTACAAGTTTGACGATTCCAGTAACGAGATGGCATTGCTTACAACATTTTATATTGTTAAAAACACAAGGATAATAACTCAAATAGCGAAACAGACACAGTATTTTATGTATTCAACTGTTTTGAGATAATTATTAGTCTCGAGGCTATGGATTTTCGATAGTGATGCACATTTGAAGCTAACGGAGTGGAGGCGAGCGACGAGCAGTTACTAAACCACGTGGCCATCTTCCCCACATCGCTGCAACCGACTGAACAGTTTTATAGACAGTGTTGTTTCGACGCTGGAAAATTGCAACAGAAAACAGAAAAGTGCAAGATCGGTTGATTTAGGGGGCCAATCGACTTTCAAAAGCGTGCCTGAGTGTTCGTCAAACCTATAAAGTATGCTTGCAGGCGTGTGGACACAGCTGTTTGTCATACTGGAGGACGGGAATGTCCCCAGCGTACTCATCAAGGAGATGTTGAAGAAAGGGCAGCACATGATCAGCGAGGAGGCTGAAATAGATATCTCCATTCACGTTCACAGTGTCCGGAATGAGTGGGCCAAAGTCATGGTACGAAAGCCAGCAGCAAAACATCACAGAATCATCCCCGGCCTGAACTATGGCTTCTACACAGTGCTTTCGGTACACTCGACGCCTCGCATCATTTATAAAGAGGGGAATCACGATTCGCTGGACCCCACTAGTCCCCTCTAGTCTTCCACTATACAGTTTTTGTGTTGTTTGGTCCGTTGGAGACGTGTAGCTTCATGTTCCGCCGTGCGCAAAGACATTTTACGAGGTACCCGACTTCAAATGACCATTGCACCCTTTTCCCCTCGTAATATTCACCCGCAAATTGTTTGAGGTGTACCTGTGATGTCAACAACAGTTCCTATCGCGTTTGAAACAGAAGACTGTCATTAACAAGGCGTGACACTAGTCTCTTTCCCCTCTCAGATAGGAACTTTTTACGTCCTCTGTTCTTCCAGTTTGTTATATGGTTTTGAGTGGTACAAAATTACTTATGGACACGTAGGACAGCTCGCGTTCGTACACCAACATACCGAGCAACTTCATTCACAATATAGTCACGGGTATGTCCGCCACGACAGCTTTTTTTTAACCATTCCGTCACGACTCCACGTCGACCTATCTTTCTGCACTCCCTCAGTACAGGCAAGCGGAACATATACAATTACACACCACTTCAGTGCCATTATTTACGTTATAGGTGCAGTGTCACATGACCGTCGTGCACCTTTTACACAGCGTCTACAGTAATGCAAACCAGCAGTCGTTCTCGGTGTCGTAATTTTCTCAAACGTTAGTACAATTTATTTTTAGGAGGTTCTGCACCACAGCTGTTATATACTCAAAAAAAATTCGTATTACTGCCTTGAGCTGCTGGTAAAATACTTTATTGACACACCCAGCTTCAGTCGTTTGACCATCATCAGGTTTATAAAAGGATTTACATCATCATGGTAGGCGAAATATAAAATCGTTATCATGCGGTAATAAAACCATGAATTATACATTGTTATCATACCCGAATTTATAGTACGATATGATAACAGTGTATAATTCATTGTTTTATCACCTGAAGATACACTATGTGTTCAAACGTATCCGGACACCTAGTTGAAAATGACTTAGAAGTTCGTGGCGCCCTCCATCGATAATGCTGGACTTCAATATGGTGTTGGCCCACCATTAGCCTTGATGACAGCTTCCACACTCGCAGGCATACGTTCAATCAGGTGCTGGAAGGTTTCTTGGGGAACTGCAGCCCATTCTTCACGGACTACTGCACTGAGGAGAGGTATCGATGTCGGTCGATGAGGCCTGGCACGATGTCGGCGTTCCAAAACATCCCAAAGGTGTTCTATAGGATTCAGTTCAGGACTCTATGCAGGCCAGTCCATTACAGGGATGTTATTGTCGTGTACCCACTTGCCATAGGCCGTGCATTATGAACAGGTACTCGATCGTGCTGAAAGATGCTATCGCCATTCCCGAATCGCTCTTCAACAGGGGAAAGCAAGAAGGTGCTTAAAATCTCAGTGTAGGCCTGTGCTGTGACAGTGCCACGCAAAACAACAAGGGGTGCAAGTCCCTCCATGAAAAACACTATCACACCATAACACCACCACCTCTGAATTTTACTGTAGGTACTACACACGCTGGCAGATGACGTTCACCGGGCATTCGCCATACCCACACCCTGCCTTCGGATCACCACATTGTGTACCGTGATTCGTTACTCCACACAACGTTTTTCCACTGTTCAATCGTCCAGTGTTTACGCTTCTTACATTAAGCGAGACGTCGTTTGTCATTTACCGGCGTGATGTGTTGCTTGTGAGCAGGCGCTCGACCATGAAACCCAAGTTTTCGCACCTCCCGCCTAAGTGTCATAGTACTCGCAGTGAATTCTGTTGCAGTTCGGAATTCCTGTGGGATGATCTGGATAGATGTCTGCCTACTACACATTACTACCCTCTTCGACTGTCGGCGGTCTCTGTCAGTCAACAGACGAGGTCGGCTTGTAGGCCCACGCTTTTGTCCTGTACGTGTCCCTTCACGTTTTCACTTCACTGTCACATCGGAAACAGTGGACCTAGGGATGTTTAGGAGTGTGGAAATCTCGAGTATAGATGTATGACAGAAGTGACACCCAACCACCTGATCACTTTCGAAGTCCGTGAGTTCCGCTTAGCGCCCCATTCTACTCTCTCACGATGTCTAATGACTACTGATGTCGCTGATGTGGAGTACCAGGCAGTAGGTGGCAGCAAAATGCACCTAATATGAAAAACGTATGTTTTTGGGGGTGTCCGGATACTCTTGATCACACAGTGCCACTATTTATGTTTGTCCTAAAATGACGCTGTTAGTACTTTATGAACCTGATGATAGTCAGACGACTGAAACTGGTTGTGTAATTAAAGTATTTTACCAGCAGCTCAAGGCAGTAACACGACATTTTTCAAAAGTTAGTACAATTGTTGATGGTGTTGTTCTGTATGTTTCTGAAATATTAATAGTTATCGAAAACAAGAGATCGAAGTTAAGGTTACACATGGCTGCAATAAGAAGAAGCTCCAGAGATATGACACACTGCCAGTTATAAAGAGAAGAGTGAAGGTGCCCCAAGGTACGATAGATCAGCCAGGAAAACGTTGTGATGGTACTCAACCGTAGAATAATATGATTTGAAGGTGAGTATTAGAAATATCTGACTGAAACACATTTAGTCGGGGGAAAGAGAAACCAGGGACGGCACAGATGCAAGTTGTAGAGGAAAGTAAGAACAGCAGAGGTCTCACTGGTAATTACGTCAGAACCAGAGTCTTCTCCGAAGATGGATGCATAAGACGGCATGCGTTGTGAACAAAAAAGTAATGTTAATTACGAGATTTAAACTGTACGATATGAGTATCCATAAGAATATGCAATAAATTTCAAACGCTTCTCATATTGACCATATGCGTATGTTAAATAAAATATTAGATGAATGTCGCTTCTCTTTTAGAGCCCAAGTAGAATATTCAGATGGGTTGCAGGAATCTATACGCAAAGAAAATGATATTCATTTCTGTTTTTCAGAAGCCATGGTGTCTTTTAGTTCAACGAAAATTCTGCGTTTTGTTGTTAGCGAACCATCAGCGGCCAAAACGTTATCTACGTGAAGCACAATTTGGCAGGAGACCGAGAGTATCACGGCAAATGGACATTTATGAAGATAGATATTTATGGAGGCCTAATAACAGAACAAAATCAAAATAAGTCGTTCAAGATCATTGCACAAGGTGCAAAGAAATTTTTCACATTTAAATTGTGCCTTTAAGACTGATCTACTGCGACTTACCATCCGTCTACGTAAGCAGACGTTTCTACAATGCTTTTTTTTATGATACGGCCTTCCCGTCTATGTCATATTTTCTAGCATCAAGGAAAGTTGGTCCGACACTGAGGTACATGCACTTTTGTTCATAGTCCGGCATGTGTGTGTGCGTGTGCGTGTGCGTTGACATGCGGGCGGGAGTATACGCAAATGCACTGGCTGTTGTGGTATTTGTACGCGTATTTTTTCCCATTCTTAAAGTGCAATCAAAATTAAGAAATTGCGCGTGGAAATTTCAGCTGTGCTGTTGATATGTGCGGTTATCTGAATGCTGTCAGAGAGCATAGGTCATGCTCTATATAGCAACCTTGGGTCATGCTGATCTGAAAAGTTACTTGTGCAGACATCTCATCAGTTATTTTCGTAAATCTCTTCGGGGGGATGTTGAGATCGTTCCTTATATAAGACCGTAGCTATTTCTTTTCTGGCCTTACCCAACTGAGCTGGTATGTCGTCTCTGATGACTTTACTATCGATGTGAAACTCTAAACTTCCTTATCGCTGCATATACAACATATCATATTCAAAATAAAACGAACCAACGATTAAAACTTTAAGATATAAACTCCAAAAATCATGCGAATGTAGTCAAAGCATATATATTAAATTTACATTTCTAGGTTGATGTTTCAAACTTTTAGAGTAACGAAAAGCAAACAAAACAAGCTACATAAAAATTCTTTCAGTTGTGAATCATAGCTGCAATGATTTCTTTATTGTTGTGAATATAAAATGACTCACTGCACTATTGAAATCGTACAAATAGGTGGTGCAAATTTTCGCGTTAGTAACGGTAACTTCTTGCATTTTGTGGGACAAGAAGCTGAGTAGCATCGTGGTGTAGTGGTTATGATACTAAGCTATTGCATGGACAGTCCTGAGTTCAAAACTCACCTGGACTGTATAATTTCAATTTCTATAGTCGGTTCTACTACATTCTAGAAGTATCCGCAACTGGCAAGAATCATTGTACTAGAATTTTCTGTAACTGTATGTATACTGTATGTGTTGTGGCCGGAGGCAGTTCACTCCGCGTTCTTGTATGCGCAAGTGCTGAATAAACCGTCGTTAAGTGAAGTTAGTGTTCGTCATTCATCTAATTACACCTCCTTCTACGTGACATTATTCTGGTAGAGACACTGGGTATTGGAACTTGCGATAACGCACATTATCGACGACACAGTGGCTCCCATCAGGCCACGACAGAGCCGCCGTCTACGTGCCGAGAAAACCGAGTTCGAGCCATATTCAACAGATCGCAATATACTGGAGGCAGAAGAAGAAGAGGACGTTACGATAACAGAAACCGTGTGCCACCACATGAGACATCGTTCCGGGTTCTCTGGTTACGATGGCCAAGATCCAAACAAGCTGAAGGTATATGGGCGTATAGCCATATTTAACAAATGGGATGATACCGTGTGTTTGGCTAAAGTGTTTTTCTACTTGGAGGGCACTGCCAACCATTGGTATGAGAACAACGAGGAGAAGTTCACAAGCTGGGAAGTATTCCGGGCGGAACTGCGCAAGTATTTCGGCGACACACAACGGCAGAAGTGCAAGGCTGAAGATAAATTAAAGTGCAGGGCACAGCGCCCAGGAGAAACTACAGCATCCTACATTGAAGACGTCTTGGAGCTGTGTAAAATAGTGGATCCTCGAATGAAGGAGGAAGATAAAGTTGCACATCTCATGAAGGGTGTTGCTGAGGACATGTATCAAGCCCTACGCCTGAAGGAGGTTTCGACAGCAAACGACTTCATAAAATGGTGCCAGTATATCGAGACAGTGTATCAAAAAAGAATTACACTCAAGAAGTTTGAACGGCTTCCAAACGTCGTATAGATGTCTGTGATGGAGGAAGCAACTGATTTCACAAGTGTTCTTCGTCAGATAGGAAGTTCAGAATCTCTCTCGTCCTTCATTTCCCTTTAAAACGGTGAAGAAGTCGAGACCCAGGCGGGGTTATGTTCCGACAATGCCGCATGAGGAACCTGTTTGGGCACCAAGGAAGACTGACGTCTGGAGGACCCAGGATAATAACCAACCAGTATGTTTCCACTGAGGACGACGGAGACATGTGCTGCGCTATAGTCGAGAAAGGCGGCGGATATTTGATGACACTCGCGCCACAAGACAGCAGACCGACGCCAACTCCGGGACGACTAAGATGAACAAGAAGATGTGGGTGCAGGACGACGTAGGTCACCATCGCCGCAAGCTAGCCGCTGGAGAGGACGCTCCCCAACACGCCGATCAAGGTCTCCATCACCGTTTAGAAGCTCCAGCCGATCACCTAGTCGCCGCAACCTGGAAAACTAAAGGTTGCGACCTTTCTTGGAGGTGAGGCCGCCGAAGAGAAAAATCCTCCGCCGTCGATCACTGCAAAAATGATAGGAAACTACATCGATATCCTCATGGATGGCCGACCAGCCCAAGCTCTTGTGTACTCTTCAGCATCATATTCAGTCATTTCGGAGAAGTACCGTAGCCAGTTGCAGAAAACCGCATTCATCGACAGCAAAACATCTCTGCTGAAGGTGGCTAACGGGAAATATGTAAAACCTACAGGAAGATGTACCATTATTGTGGGTATAAGTGGCATACACAACCCTTAGAATTCATCGTGTTATTAGAGTGTAGTCATGACGTTATTCTCGGATGGGACTCCTTGAAAGCTTCTCAGGCAATTATAGATTGTGGTCGCTCGAAGATTATGCTAGACGAGATGAGATACTGTGGACAGGAAGATACGCATCCGACTGTGTGGAGACTATGTTTATTTATTTTTTTATTTATTTACACGTCAAGTTCCGTAGGACAAAATTGAGGAGCAAATCTCTAAGGTCATGGGACGTGTCAGTATATGAAATTACAACATAAAAGTAATAACAGATAAAAATAAATGTTCATGAACCTGAAAAAAGTCAGACCATAAGTTTAAGTAAACGCTATAAGCAATACAATAAGAATCAGCTAAATTTTTCAAGGAACTCCTCGACAGCATAGAAGGAGTGACCCATGAGGAAACTGTTCAATTCCGATTTGAAATCGCGTGGATTACTGCTAAGATTTTTGAAGTCGAGTGGCAGCTTATTGAAAATGGATGCAGCAGTATACTGCACACCTTTTTGCACAAGAATTAAGGGAGTCCGATCCAAATGCAGGTTTGATTTCTGCCGAGTATTAACCGAGTGAAAGCTGCTTATTCTTGGGAATAAACTAATATTGGTAACAAGAAACGACAATATGGAATATACACTCCTGGAAATTGAAATAAGAACACCGTGAATTCATTGTCCCAGGAAGGGGAAACTTTATTGACACATTCCTGGGGTCAGATACATCACATGATCACACTGACAGAACCACAGGCACATAGACACAGGCAACAGAGCATGCACAATGTCGGCACTAGTACAGTGTATATCCACCTTTCGCAGCAATGCAGGCTGCTATTCTCCCATGGAGACGATCGTAGAGACGCTGGATGTAGTCCTGTGGAACGGCTTGCCATGCCATTTCCACCTGGCGCCTCAGTTGGACCAGCGTTCGTGCTGGACGTGCAGACCGCGTGAGACGACGCTTCATCCAGTCCCAAACATGCTTAATGGGGGACAGATCCGGAGATCTTGCTGGCCAGGGTAGTTGACTTACACCTTCTAGAGCACGTTGGGTGGCACGGGATACATGCGGACGTGCATTGTCCTGTTGGAACAGCAAGTTCCCTTGCCGGTCTAGGAATGGTAAAACGATGGGTTCGATGACGGTTTGGATGTACCGTGCACTATTCAGTGTCCCCTCGACGATCACCAGTGGTGTACGGCCAGTGTAGGAGATCGCCCCCCACACCATGATGCCGGGTGTTGGCCCTGTGTGCCTCGGTCGTATGCAGTCCTGATTGTGGCGCTCACCTGCACGGCGCCAAACACGCATACGACCATCATTGGCACCAAGGCAGAAGCGACTCTCATCGCTGAAGACGACACGTCTCCATTCGTCCCTCCATTCACGCCTGTCGCGACACCACTGGAGGCGGGCTGCACGATGTTGGGGCGTGAGCGGAAGACGGCCTAACGGTGTGCGGGACCGTAGCCCAGCTTCATGGAGACGGTTGCGAATGGTCCTCGCCGATACCCCAGGAGTAACAGTGTCCCTAATTTGCTGGGAAGTGGTGGTGCGGTCCCCTACGGCACTGCGTAGGATCCTACGGTCTTGGCGTGCATCCGTGCGTCGCTGCGGTCCGGTCCCAGGTCGACGGGCACGTGCACCTTCCGCCGACCACTGGCGACAACATCGATGTACTGTGGAGACCTCACGCCCCACGTGTTGAGCAATTCGGCGGTACGTCCACCCGGCCTCCCTCATGCCCACTATACGCCCTCGCTCAAAGTCCGTCAACTGCACATACGGTTCACGTCCACGCTGTCGCGGCATGCTACCAGTGTTAAAGACTGCGATGGAGCTCCGTATGCCACGGCAAACTGGCTGACACTGACGGCGGCGGTGCACAAATGCTGCGCAGCTAGCGCCATTCGACGGCCAACACCGCGGTTCCTGGTGTGTCCGCTGTGCCGTGCGTGTGATCATTGCTTGTACAGCCCTCTCGCAGTGTCCGGAGCAAGTATGGTGGGTCTGACACACCGGTGTCAATGTGTTCTTTTTTCCATTTCCAGGAGTGTACATATTGAGAAGCCAATGTCAAAATACCCAGACTCGTGAACAGAGGTCAACAAGAGGTTCGTGAACTCACACTACTTATAGCGCGAACCGCCCGTTTCTGAGCCAAAAATATCCTTTTAGAATGGGAAGAGTTACCCCAAAATATAATACCATACGACATAAGCGAATGAAAATAAGTAAAGTAAACTAATTTTCTAGTCGAACGATCACTCACCTCTGATACCGTTCGAATAGTAAAAATGGCAGTATTAAGTCTTTGAACAAGATCCTGAACGTGGGCGCTCCATGATAACTTACTATCTATCTGAACACCTAGAAATTTGAACTGTTCAGTTTCAGTAATCATATGCCCGTTCTGTGAAATTAAAACGTCAGGTTTTGTTGAATTGTGTGTTAGAAACTGTAAAAAAAATGAGTCTCACTGTGATTTAGCGTTAGCTTATTTTTTACAAGCCATGAACTTAGGTAATGAACTGCTCTATTTGAAACGGGGCCATTGTTGGACACAACATCCTTTACTACCAAGCTAGTGTCATCAGCAAACAGAAATATTTTAGAGTTACCCGTAATACTAGAGGACATATTATTTATATAAATAAGGAACAGGAGTGGCCCCAACACTGATCCCAGTGGCACCCCCCACTTGACAGTACCCCACTCACACCCCACATCACAACCGTTATCAACATTGTGAATAATGACCTTTTGCTGCCGGTTGCTAAAGTAAGAGGTGAACCAATTGTGAGCTACTCCCCGTATTCTGTAATGGTCCAACTTCTGGAGCAATATTTCGTGAAACTTCCTGGCAGATTAAAACTGTGTGCCAGACCGAGGCTCGAACTCGGGACCTTTGCCTTTCGCGGGCAAGTGCTCTACTGGCGGCAGTAAAGCTGTGAGGACGGAGCGTGAGTCGTGTTTGGGTAGTTCCGTTCGTAGAGCACTTGCCCGCGAAAGGCAAAGGTCCTGAGTTCGAGTCTCGGTCCTGCAGACAGTTTTAATCTGCCAGGAAGTTTCATATCAGAGTGAAAATCTCATTCTGGAATATTTTGTGATCAACACAGTCAAATGCCTTAGTTAAATCAAAAAATATGCCAAACGTTCGAAACCTTTTGTTTAGCCCATCCAGTACCTCACAGAGAAAAGTGAATATTGCATTTTCAGTTGTTAAACGACTTCTAAAGCCGAACTGTACATTTGATAGCAAATCGTGTGATATAAAATGATCAGTTATCCTTACATACACAGCCTTTTCAATAACTTTTGCAAACACTGATGGCATAGAAATAGGTCTAAAATTATTTACATTATCCCTTTCTCCTTTTTTATAAAGTGGATTTACTACTAGGTACTTAAATCGCTCAGGAAAGTGACCATTCCTAAAGGAAAAATTACAAATATGGCTAAATTCAGGGCTAATATTTGCAGCACAGTAAGTGTGCTGGATGAAGTGATCACTCCTGCAGTCAGCGCTAGAAAGGTAACTGTCACGTGTCATGCCATGCATCAACCCATGGATCTTGTAGTGGAATGTAAGAGAAGCGTACCACTGAAGAATAACTTGGTCATCCAAGCCTCTGTCGTCTCGTTTAAGACAGGATTCGGTGAATTGTGGATAGTTAACTGACGCTGAGAACCGCAGATCCTTCCAAGACGCATATGCGTAGCAAACGCTGAGCCGTTAATTGAAGAACAACCTAGCGTCATAGGACCCTCCCGTGCCGAGTCTGTGGGCGAAATTAGCGCTACCACTATGAGACAAAATCTTCTAGCTCGACTATCACCAGATCTTACTAAGGAACAACAAAAGAAGCTAGTTGTATTCTTCACAAGTTCTCTGAATGCTTCAATCCACAGGTGAAGAACAAATTAGACAAATCGACGGTGAAGCACTGGTTTAGCACTGGAGACCATCAACCAATAAGCCAGAGAGCATACCGTGTGTCAGCAACGGAACGTCGAATAATTCGGGACGAGGTAGAGAAAATGATGAGGAATGACATCATTCAACCTTCGCAGTGCCCATAGTCTTCTCCAGTGGTCCTCGTCGGGAAGAAGGATGGCAGTTGGCGCTTTTGTGTTGATTACAGGAAGCTTAATAAGAGAACTAAAAAGGACGTTTACCCTCTTCCACGAATTGACGATACACTAGATTGTCTGAAGGGGGCTAAGTTTGTCTCAACCATGGACATGTACTCGGGATACTGGCAAATCGAAGTAGATGAGGCTGATCGTGAAAAAACTGCATTCGTCACCCCTGAGGGCCTGTATGAATTTAAGGTAATGACGTTTGGTTTGTGTAGTGCACCACCAACTTTCGAACGGATGATGAATAATCTTATACGTCACCTGAAGAGGACGATGTGTCTTTGTTATTTAGATGACATTATAGTGTTCCCAGAGACATTTGATGAACATATAAAAAGACTGAGGGCCTTTCTTAAGTGTCTCCAACAAGGCAGACTGAAACTTAATCCAGGAAAGTGTCTCTTTGGAACAAAAGAAATCAAAATACTAGGGCACCTTGTGTCAAACGAAGGTGTGCGGAAAGACCCAGAAAAGGTGAGATCTATAACGGAATTTCCTATTCCTAAAAGTATTAGAGATGTGAGAAGCTTCCTCGGATTATGTTCTTATTACCGTCGTTTTATCAAAGACTTTTGGATCAAAGTCAGGCCACTCCAAGAGTTGTTAAAAGCTGATGCTAAATTTATCTGGGGTGGTGCTCAACAAGATTCTTTCGATGTGTTGCGAAAAGCTCTGACGACTGACCCTGCACTTGCTCTGTGCTCTGTGAGAGCACCTATAGAACTACACACAGATGCCAGTGGGTACGGGATCGGTGCTGTTCTGGTGCAAATTTCAGATGGAAAAGAGAAGGCTATAGCCTATGCTTCTAGGACATTTACAAAAGCCGAGAGAAACTACGCAACTACAGAAAGAGAATGTCTTGCTCTGATCTGGGCCATGTGCAAATTTCGACAGTATCTCTATGGAAGGCCATTCACTTTGTCAGCTGACAGGACGACTCGCCAGGTGGGCACTACGTCTTCAAGAGTATGACATTACCATAGTGTACAAAAGTGGAAGAAAACACCAAGATGCCGACTGTCTCTCAAGAAACCCTGTGCAAGACCATTAAGACTTTGAAGAAAATAGTGGCTGTCTTGCTGCACTCCAGGATCTCTCTGCTGAGCAGAAGGACGCCAAGATATCTCAAATTATGCTTGTCTTAAATCGGTCAGAGGATGTGAAATGACAATTTAAGGTAGTTAATGGATTACTTTGCAAGAAAAACTTCGATCCGTTTGTAAAGAGGTGGCTACCAGTGATTCCTAAACACATGAGCTTAGATGTTCTACAGAAATTCCATGACACACCTGAGGCCGGACATTTAGGATTTGTTAAGACCTACGATAGAATCCGCAAGAGATTTATCTGGCCAGGTTTATTTAGGAGTGTCCGTCACTATGTGTCACACTGTCGAGAGTGCCAGAGGAGAAAGGCAGTTCCTCAGAAACCACCTGGCCGACTCATACCAATTCCACCAGCCGTAACGCCTTTCCAGTGTGTTGGAATTGACCTCCTCGGACGATTTCCAACGTCTGCTATGACAATAGATGGATTATTCTTTGCACTGATTATCTTATACGCTGTGTCATTACAAAAGCCGTGTAAACAGCCGAAACATCCGAGGTAGCCAAATTCATCGCGGAAGATAATGTATTAAAACACGGTGCCCCAAGGTGGTTAATTATGTATCGAGGGAAAGTTTTTCAATCGAATCCTGTGACAGAGATAAACCGTCGTTGCAACATTACTCATCACATGACGACTACCTACCATCCGCAAACTAACGGGTTTACTGAACGCCTTAATAAGACCTTGGCCGACATGCTATCAATGTTCGTCAATGTTGAGCAGAGCAACCGGGATGAGGTTCTACCTTTCGTGATGTTTGCCTACAACACCACCAAACAAGACCCCACAGGATTTACGCCATTTTTCCTGGTGCATGGGCGTGAGGCGACTACGACTATGGACATTGTGTCTCCGTTACATCCTGATGACGTGGACGACGACTACATCGGCCAGGCGTTAACCAGAGCTGAGGAAGCCCGGCAATTAGTTCGACTCCGCATGCTGCAGGCTCAAGAAAACGATCGCCGAAGGAATGACGCGAGCCACCGCAATGTTGTCTACCAGCCTGATGACCTCGTCTGGATCTTCACTCCTGTTCGGACGGTTGGTCTCTCTGAGAAGCTCTTCAGGCGCTACTTTGGACCTCATTAGGTTGTAAGACAGTTGTCTGATGTTACCTATGAAGTTGAAGATTTCGACCCCGACGCAAGACGACGAAAGATCAGAGATACAGTCCACGTCCTTCGAATGAAGCCCTACAAGAATCCTGCCACCCAGGGTAAATTCGAAACTCCAGCGACAGGCAACAAGCGTAAAGGTGACGAAGAGCGTAGCGGCAAAGGAAGTTCTAAGAAGATCACCGCCAGAGCGAGCATCAGTCATCGGGAGTCGGAATATGCAGAACCGATGACTCGTTCCCGGACTAGGAGGACGTAGCACCGAAATGCTGTTCTCTTAAGCAGGGAGCAATGTGGCAGAAGAAGCTGAGTAGCACCATGGTGTAGTCGTTATGATACTAAACTGTTGCATGGAACGTAGCGAGTTCAAAACTCCCCTGGACTGTACAATTTTAACTTCTATATTCGGTTAGAGTACATTCTAGAAGTATCCACAAATAGTACGACTCATTGTACTGGTATGTTCTGTAGTTGTATCTATACTGGCCGGAGGCAGTTCGCTCCGCGCTCTTGTATGTGCAAGTGCTGAATAAACCTTCGTCATGTGAAGTTAGTGTTTGTCATTCATCTAACTACACCTTCTTCTATGTGTTCACTGCACCAGCAAAGTAAATTACACGGAGACATAGTGTGGTGTCACCGCCAGACACCACACTTGCTAGGTGGTAGCCTTTAAATCGGCCGCGGTCCGTTAGTATACGTCGGACCCGCGTGTCGCCACTGTCAGTGATTGCAGACCGAGCGCCACCACACGGCAGGTCTAGAGAGACTTACTAGCACTCGCCCCAGTTGTACAGCCAACGTTCATAGCAATGGTTCACTGACAAATTACGCTCTCATTTGCCGAGACGATAGTTAGCTTAGCCTTCAGCTACGTCATTTGCTACGACCTAGCAAGGCGCCATTACCAGTTTATAGTCAGTGTAATAGTGTCTAACAAGAGCGATGTTCTCCAATTGTGGATTAAAGTTAAGTATTCTACCAGTACCTTCTGTTTTGCTAGTCTTATTTCTCTGACCTGTTCCAGACCTCACGCCAGTCTGTGTGTAAGTAAACGCGTGCATTTCGGCTTCCTCTAGCAACACGGTGTTGGCTCTTCTGCCAACACATCACATAGCAGGTGCCTATTAGGGTAAAAATGACAGGAGAATATATCACTCAAAACTGAGTGTGGATGAGAATTGTTAAACCACGCATCTAATTGAAGTCTGGAGTTTTCCACGCCATCTGTCTGAGGTCACAATATCGGAGTGAATTTGAAAACGGTGGGTAGGTTGGTTGGTTGGTTGGTTGGATGGTTTGGGGAAGGAGACCAGACAGCGTGGTCATCGGTCTCATCGGATTAGGGAAGGATGGGGAAGGAAGTCGGCCGTGCCCTTTCAGAGGAACCATCCCGGCATTTGCCTGGAGTGATTTAGGGAAATCACGGAAAACCTAAATCAGGATGGGCGGACGCGGGATTGAACCGTCGTCCTTCCGAATGCGAGTCCAGTGTCTAACCACTGCGCCACCTCGCTCGGTACGGTGGGTAGTGCAGCAAATGTGTCTGTCACATTAGTTGTCACTTTCACAGTTTCGCATATAGTAACGACTATCAATAGGGAATGTAATTTTTCTTTTGTGTGTGAGGTATCTGCAGGGCTAAATGGCAAGTTGAGGACAGTAAGTATAGTAATTCGATGTAGTGAAAACATTTGATTTTGTGAAGCACATTATCTGTACTTACCAAGTATTTGTTGAATTAAGGGAAGCGCGTATCGGTCATTGTTTTTCAATCTAGCGAACAGAGTGGCATATTCTTGTATTTGCCAGTAACATGACACTAAAGTCAGTTGATTTAAAAAATTCTGTTGGCAGATGACATACGTGTTACTGTGAAATAACATCAGTCTATTGTTTATAGAAAGAGATTGCCGGAAACTGCCAAAAAAATAAATGACATACAATCTTCCAAAAAGATAGGCTCTTGTAAAGGAGGTATTTTATCTCCAAAAGGTGAACTGATAATCAGAGAAGGGGATCGTTTAAAATTCTTATGACTGAGAATGGATAAAGTTTTTGGAAGTTTCACATCCAGCAACTAGTCCAGAAACTGAGTTTTGCTACAAGAATAATCTTCACGGTTATTGACAACGAAACAAGAAAACTTGTTTACTTTGTTTACTTGCATTCTCGTGTTTTCTAAGCATATTTTCAGGCAACTCTTTGATTACACCAAGGATATTCTTAGCCAAAAAAAGTGCAATCAGAACTAGTTAGGGTGTCAGTTGGTGAACTTCGTATTAATCGTTGTGCCAGCCTCTCTGAATTTTTAACTCATTCACTTCAGAAAAAACCTCCCTCGCTGGCTTGTAATTAATAAAATGGAATTCGTCAAACACAATTGCAGCATTCACCTGGTGAATATATGGTTGACAAACGATTTGCACTCGAAGAAGACTTCTTTCGGTCGCAGGTTCGAATCCTGCCTCGGGCATGGATGTGTGTGATGTCCTTAGGTTAGTTAGGTTTAAGTAGCTCTAAGTTCTAGGGAACTGATGACCACAGATGTTAAGTCCCATAGTGCTCAGAGCCATTTTGAAGACTTCTTTATCCGTTATACAGGAATATGACAATTTTTCAGATCCATTATCAATAGGCTTCCAGTAACCTTTCGTTGGATTTTCCCCTGCTCATTATTCAGTATCTAATGACACATTCCAGACTTGAGTAACTTTGGCTACGATAGTCTCATGGAACGTGAGAAAATAAAGTACGAACGCATGTACAATCTCGTATGTTGTATCTGCAAAGCTCTCACTTGAATCAAAGTGAGAGAGAGTTTTGTAAACGCTAAACCGAACGTGACCATCAAAATCTCATTAATAACCACATTATAGTAACATTACATGCAAAGGTCACCCAGTCACTAACATAAACAATGAATTTAAGATAATCCACTGATCATGAAATGGACTACTACGAAAATTTCAAATTTACGTTATAACCTCAGTATCTACCTGTGAAGTGCAAAAAGTTTCATAAATTTCACTTCGATTTAAAATTTGCTCTAGTTAATCAAAAACATTTTTCAATAATGAATGTGTAAGAATATTTTCATTCATAGTAAATATATAATGACACCATAATAATCTTTGTGCTTGCTCCATGTCCACCATGGCAAACATCGGTGACAGACGTTTTGTTGGCACAAGCAACAATAATATTTAGTTTTATACAAAATGTTTACCATAGTAAAAAATTTATTAATTTTCTGATTTAGAATCCGGAGAATTTTAGCAATTTATTTGGTGTATAAAACATGACTTAAGTAGAAAGAGGATAGTGTACCTAGGAACACACCATGTTTTTTGGTCGCCACTTCAGTCTAGTGACTGATTTTACAGGTACATGTAGGAATGCGCACTAGAGACCTCCATAAACAGTTTCACTATTTTCTGCACTATTTGTTGTTGTTAGACATGAGGTTGTGTTTTGCACTGCTTTTGTAAATATTTCGCGTTCTGTATATTTAAGTTCAAAAACGGCTCTGAGCACTATGGGACTTAACATCTGAGGTCACCAGTCCCCTAGAACTTAGAACTACTTAAACCTAACTAACCTAAAGACATCACAAACATCCATGCCCGAGGCAGGATTCGAACCTGCAACCGTTGCGGTCGCGCGGTTCCAGACTGTAGCGCCTATAACCGCTCGGCCACTCTGGCCGGCTTATATTTAAGTGCTGTATAATATATCACAACTGTGTGGAATTTACTATTAATTCTTCAGGTACAGAATTATGTGGTGAGTAAAATGCTATTTGTTTTTAGAACTGTTTATACAGGATGACCATTAATAAAATCGACAAACAGCAGAGACAGATTTCTCACTGGAAATGGGGGAAAAGACCTGTGTACATGTGTCTGGAAATGCAGCGTTGCCACGGTGCATGACGCTGACGAATGAAGGTTTTCTGTGCGAGCCCTGATTTCTCTTATTTTATGGTGATGGTCATTTCTCCCTATGTAGGTGGGTGCCAACAGAATGTTGGCGGGAAAAATTTTGTCGCTGTTTTTTGCACCAGACCATCACTATTATGGGATTTCTGTCATCCGTCCTCTTTACCGACGAAGCAACCTTTGCCAGAACTGGTATTTTGAATTTGCATAATCCTCATTTGTTGGCTACAGACACGACACGTGGTCAGAGGAACTTCCATTCGTCAGCGCCATCTACCGTGGCAACGATGCATTCCCGGACACATGTTTTCCTCCATTTTCAGTGAGGAATCCGGCCCTGTAGTTTGTCGGTTTTACTAATGTTCACCCTGTATAAAATCGTGCACCATCTTGTACCTGGAAACAGAAGAAAGACTTTTACCATGGAACATGTGACACTTGCAAATGAACTGAGTTTCTTTAACGTGTTAACAGTTTTAGCTATTTTTAAAATGAAAATTCGTTTAGTTTCTGATAGCCTCTATTTCAAAATGTATTTAACTTGTAACTGGCTTTTGATATTACTTCTGGTTAATTTGATTTCACTTGCTGACTACTGGTGTGTAGTAGAGGAATAATATAACAGGTAGACTATTAAATACAGTATTGACAAAATTTTCAATTGCAACGCTTTTAAATTTCAGTAGAATATTTTCTCCTAGGTACTTGACTACGTTGTAGCTCGGAAAACGTTTTCATATTTTGAAAAAAAAAGTTTCAAATGGCTCTGAGCGCTACGGGACTTACCATCTGAGGCTATCAGTCCCCTAGAACTTAGAACTAATTAAACGTAACTAACCTAAGGACATCACACACATCCATGCCCGAGGCAGGATTCGAACCTGCGACCGAAGCGGTCGCGCAGTTCCAGACTGAAGCGCCTAGAACAGCTCGGCCACATCGGCCGGCTTATATTTGGAAAAACTTTAATTTTTGTAATTTCAAAAAAATACTACAGCACATAAAAAGGGAATGCCATCGTTTAAAAATGGAATAACAAAATATATTAAACCTATATCACAGGGCTGACAAGAGGTGAAAGTCTGAAAAGTACCAAGGTACAAAACTCTTCCCGACCATATTTTAGCATTAATCACAAATATTTTCACAGGTCTCACTGTCTTCCATTGGTAACATGAAGAATAATTAAGCACGTGTGCGTTAGTTCGCATGTTGTGAAGGAAAACTCAGTCAGAGTTTGCAGATGAAAGATTCTTTTTGTCTCGTTAAGAAGATTTCTTGGTGTATGGCTGCCGATCAACATATTTGTGCCGTGTCTGAGTGTCCTTGGCCGCAACTTGAGTTGCCTACCACAGCCCAGACAGTGCACCGTTTTCTCCGTAATTAGAAGGCTTAAATCATGCCGTCACTTACTCAAGTGCTTTTAAGTGGGCCCAGCGAAGACACTGCCCCGACTGTTGACTTGGAGAACTTCCCGTCACCGCATATTTAGGTTCTCTTTAGCAGACTAACGTTAAAACTACACGTGTCGAGTACAATGGAGTCTTCGCATGACAGACAGGGGAAACACGAAACACTTTTTTTTGTTCAGAAGACCTACATACAATTAGGGACGTGACAATGAGATACATATTCGTTTAGGTATGTTTTTCTCTACCCGTTAACACAGAAGAAAATTATATGAATTTTTTTCCCTGTATTATAGTCCATTAGGTATCCAAGAGAAAGACCTTCAACGTGGGTTCAACAGCCTGATGTTAGTCGAGATATGCACTCAAATTTTATAGGAGCCTAATGAAAGTGAGTGTTTGCAGTAGTGCGCGCTTTACTACGCAGTACTTAAAGAATGTACTTTTAATATCAAAATCATTCTCTGTCTTGTCTGCACCGAAAGGATTCTACTGTTTCTAGGCGCTACAGTCTGGAACCGCGTGCCGGCTACGGTCGCAGGTTCGAATCCTGCCTCGGGCATGGATGTGTGTGATGTCCTTAGGTTAGTTAGGTTTAAGTAGTTCTAAGTTCTAGGGGACTGATGACCTTAGGAGTTAAGTCCCATAGTGCTCAGAGCCATTTGAACCATTTTTCTACTGTTCCTTTTGTAAGTAGGCTGTTTAGGTTTTTATGTTGGTAACGCCACGTACCGCTCTGTATGAAAATCACTGACTGTGCTGTGTGCAGTCTGTGGCTGATTTGCATTGTTGGAACATTGTTATTGTAGTGTTGGGCAGTTATATGCGAACAGCGCGTTTGCGCAGTTGGAGGTGAGCCGCCAGCAGTGGTGGATGTGGGGAGAGAGATGGCAGAGTTTTGAGAGAGAATGATCTGGACGTGTGTCCATCAGAGACAGTAAATTTGTAAGATTGGATGTCATGAACTGATACATATATATTATGACTTTTGAACACTATTAAGGTAAATACATTGTTTGTTCTCTATCAAAATCTTGCATTTGCTAAGTATGCCTATCAGTAGTTAGTGCCTTCAGTAGTTAGAAGCTTTTATTTAGCTGGCAGTATTGGCACTCGCTGTATTGCAGTAGTTCGAGCAACGAAGGTTTTTGTGAGGTAAGAGATTCATGAAAGGTATAGGTTATTGTAAGTCAGGGCCATTATTTTGTAGGAATTTTTGAAAGTCAGATTGCGTTGCGCTAAAAATATTGTGTGTCAGTTTAGTGTTGATCATAATAAGTAAAGAGAGTAACGTCTGAGTACGATCAGTTTTGCTCACCTGTTTGAAAATCAAATGACGTAATGGGTTTATCACCACAATAATTCATTAATTTTTCAAAGGGGACGTTTCATACTTTTAAAGAAATTTCGCAATCGTATAAATGTGTTGCATGTAAGTAGATGAATCCTCAGCTTGTAAAATAGCAGCTCATATGAGATTCTTAAATAACGACGGCGCGTATGGCGCTGACAGTTCCGTTTGGGACTGAATGTTTTTTTGTGCTTCAACTGAGCTGCCCACAAATTTTATCCCAGAAGGTTGTATACATGGAAGAATTCTGGAGATACTAAAAGGTATCAGATAGATTATATAATGGTAAGACAGAGATCTAGGAACCAGGTTTTAAATTGTAAGACATTTCCAGGGGCAGATGTGGACTGTGACCACAATCTATTGGTTATGACCTGTAGATTAAAACTGAAGAAACTGCAAAAAGGTGGGAATTTAAGGAGATGGGACCTGGATAAACTGACTAAACCAGAGGTTGTACAGAGTTTCAGGGAGAGCATAAGGGAACAATTGACAGGAATGGGGGAAATAAATACAGTAGAAGAAGAATGGGTAGCTTTGAGGGATGAAGTAGTGAAGACAGCAGAGGATAAAGTAGGTAAAAAGACGAGGGCTAGTAGAAATCCTTGGGTAACAGAAGAAATATTGAATTTAATTGATGAAAGGAGAAAATATAAAAATGCAATAAATGAAGCAGGCAAAAAGGAATACAAACGTCTCATAAATGAAATCGACAGGAAGTGCAAAATGGCTAAGCAGGGATGGCTAGAGGACAAATGTAAGGATGTAGAGGCTTATCTCACTAGGGGTAAGATAGATACTGCCTACAGGAAAATTAAAGAGACCTTTGGAGATAAGAGAACCACTTGTATGAACATCAAGAGCTCAGATGGAAACCCAGTTCTAAGCAAAGAAGGGAAAGCAGAAAGGTGGAAGGAGTATTTAGAGAGTCTATATAAGGGCGATGTACTTGAGGACAGTATTATGGAAATGGAAGAGGATGTAGATGAAGATGAAATGGGAGATACGATACTGCGTGAAGAGTTTGACAGAGCACTGAAAGACCTCAGTCGAAACAAGGCCCCCGGAGTAGACAACATTTCATTGGAACTACTGACGGCCTTGGGAGAGCCAGTCCTGACAAAACTCTACCATCTGGTGAGCAAGATGTATGAAACAGGTGAAATACCCTCAGACTTCAAGAAGAATATAGTAATTCCAATCCCAAAGAAAGCAGGTGTTGACAGATGTGAGAATTACCGAACAATCAGTTTAATAAGCCACAGCTGCAAAATACTAACACGAATTCTTTACAGACGAGTGGAAAAACTAGTAGAAGCCGACCTCGGGGAAGATCAGTTTGGATTCCGTAGAAATTCTGGAACACGTGAGGCAATACTGACCTTACGACTTATCTTAGAAGAAAGATTAAGGAAAGGCAAACCTACGTTTCCAGCATTTGTAGACTTAGAGAAAGCTTTTGACAATGTTGACTGGAATACTCTCTTTCAAATTCTAAAGGTGGCAGGGGTAAAATACAGGGAGCGAAAGGCTATTTACAATTTGTACAGAAACCAGATGGCAGTTATAAGAGTCGAGGGACATGACAGGGAAGCAGTGGTTGGGAAGGGAGTAAGACAGGGTTGTAGCCTCTCCCCGATGTTATTCAATCTGTATATTGAGCAAGCAGTAAAGGAAACAAAAGAAAAATTCGGAGTAGGTATTAAAATCCATGGAGAAGAAATAAAAACTTTGAGGTTTGCCGATGACATTGTAATTCTGTCAGAGACAGCAAAGGACTTGGAAGAGCAGTTGAATGGAATGGATGGTGTCTTGAAGGGAGGATATAAGATGAACATCAACAAAAGCAAAACGAGGATAATGGAATGTAGTCGAATTAAGTCGGGTGATGTTGAGGGTATTAGATTAGGAAATGAGACACTTAAAGTAATAAAGGAGTTTTGCTATTTGGGGAGCAAAATAACTGATGATGGTCGAAGTAGAGAGGATATAAAATGTAGACTGGCAATGGCAAAGAAAGCGTTTCTGAAGAAGAGAAATTTGTTAACATCGAGTATAGATTTAAGTGTCAGGAAGTCATTTCTGAAAGTATTTGTATGGAGTGTAGCCATGTATGGAAGTGAAACATGGACGGTAAATAGTTTGGACAAGAAGAGAATAGAAGCTTTCGAAATGTGGTGCTACAGAAGAATGCTGAAGATTAGATGGGTAGATCACATAACTAATGAGGAGGTACTGAATAGGATTGGGGAGAAGAGAAGTTTGTGGCACAACTTGACCAGAAGAAGGGATCGGTTGGTAGGACATGTTCTGAGGCATCAAGGGATCACCAATTTAGTATTGGAGGGCAGCATGGAGGGTAAAAATCGTAAGGGGAGACCAAGAGATGAATACACTAAGCAGATTCAGAAGGATGTAGGTTGCAGTAGGTACGTGGAGATGAAGAAGCTTGCACAGGATAGGGTAGCATGGAGAGCTGCATCAAACCAGTCTCAGGACTGAAGACCACAACAACAACAACAACATAACATCAAGAAATGAAGTCATGTAACGTTAACACACTGCTGAGTATCGCTGATGCTGATTACGGATAATATTCAAATCTCCAAAACGTATGCAGACGGGCTTTAATGTGTACCATCCGAGAGAGCTTTCCAGTTCCATCCAGTTCGCCAAATCTGATATTCTCTGCTTTTCTAACAGTGCCACCGCCATGGGAGAGCCGATGTCAGTGTAGACTGAATTTTGTGTAAGGAACTGGGTACATGGTGTTTTATTGTAACTGAGATCCCACACTATGAGCAACGAAGAACTCTTTCGCTCTTTCCATAAAATGATTTACTATATTATTCATGACGTGAATCTGTATCAGTTAAGATTGTATTATTTGCAAAGAAAACAGCCTTGCCATTGCTTTTGCTTCCCAAAGCATGTCATTCATATATGTCAAGAAAAGAAATGGTCGTAATATGGTACCCGGAGGAAAAACTCGCGTTATAATGTCGAAATATGACCAGAGCTTGTTCTTTATTATTTGAAAACGTAATGCCACCATCTGTCTTTTACTGCTTAATGAGACTGAAATTGTTTGAATGCCGTACTCCTGATTTCATGATGCTCTTTTTTTGTGATATAAAATGGTCGTAGGACTGCTTGTAGAATTTTCAAGCTGTGTTCTTAAAACTTTCGGGGACTACCAGCTCTCCGGCAGCTTCGTATAAGTAGCGTGAAGGGAAGTGTGACGGCACGGGGAATATCCTCCGCAGCTCTTAATTTTGTAGGGTCTGGAGCGTCTCAGGTGACAAAAGCCATGCATAGCGATACTCGTATATACAGATGGCGGTAGTATCGGATACACAAGGTACAAAAGGACAGTGCATTGGTGGAGCTGTCATTTGAACTCAGGTGATTCACGTGGAAAGGATTCCGACGCAATTATGGCCGCACGACGGGAACTAACAAGCTTTGATCGCGGAATGTTAGTTGGAACTAGACGCATGTGACATTCCATTTCGATAATCGTTAGAGAGTTCAATATTCCGAGATCCACAGTGTCAAGAGTGTGCTGAGAATACCAAATTTTAGGCAATGCCTCATACCCCGGACAACGCAGTGGCCGACGATCTTCACTTACGTGCCGAGGGCAGCGGCGATGGCGCGGAGTTGTCGGTGCTAACAGAGAAGCAACACATTTTGAAATGGACGGAGAAATCAATGTGAGACGTATGACAAATGTATCCGTTTGCAGTGAAATGTGGCTTTAATGGGCTATGGCAGCAGACGACCGACGCGCGTGCTTATGCTAACAGCACGACATCGTCTGCAGAGCCTCTCCTGGGCTCCTGACCTTACCGTTGGACCCTAGACGACTGGAAAACAGTGGCCTGGTCAGATGAAACCCGATCTCAGTTGGTGAGAGCTGATGGTAAGGTTCGAGTGTGGTGCAGACCCCACGAAGCTACTGATCCACGTTGTCAACAAGGCATTGTGTAAGCTGGTGGTGGCTCTATAATAGTGTGAGCCGTGTTTATATGAAATAGACTGGGTCCTCTGGTCCAACTGAACCTATCACTGACTAGAAATGCTTATGTTCGGCTACTTGGAGACCATGTGCAGCCATCCAAGGACTCCATGTACCCAAACATGGAATTTTTATGGGTGACAGTGCGCCATGTCACGCGCAAAATCGTCCACCGCCAACACTTACGCACTTATCATCGGCTATATATCCAACATGGATCAACATTTTTGCAGAGGACTTCCCGCGACTTGTGGAGTCCATGCCACGTCGAGTTGCTGCAGTACACCGGCAAAATGAGGTCCGACACGATATTAAGATACCCTACTGGCCATTAAAATTGCTACATCAAGAAGAAATACAGATGATAAACGGATATTCATTGGACAAATATATTATACTAGAACTGACATGTTATTAAATTTTCACGCAGTTTGGGTGCATTGATCCTGAGAAATCAGTACCCAGAACAACCACCTCTGGCCGTAATAACGGCCTTGATACGCCTGGGCTTTGAGTCAAACAGAGCTCGGATGGCATGTACAGGTACAGCTGCCCATGCAGCTTCAACACGATACCACAGTTCATCAAGAGTAGTGACTGGCGTATTGTGACGAGCCAGTTGCTCGGCCACCATTGACCAGACGTTTTCAGTTGGTGAGAGATCTGAAGAATGTGCTGGCCAGGGCAGCAGTCGAACATTTTCTGTATCCAGAAAGGCCCGTACAGGACCTGCAACATGCGGTCGTGCATTATCCTGCTGAAATGTAGGGTTTCGCAAGGGATCGAATGAGGGGTAGAGCCACGGGTCGTAACACATCTGAAATGTAACATCCACTGTTCAAAGTGCCGTCAATGCGAACAAGAGGTGACCGAGACGTGTAACCAATGGCACCCCATACCATCACGCCGGGTGATACGCCAGTATGGCGATGACGAATACACGCTTCCAATGTGCGTTCACCGCGATGTCGCCAAACACGGATGCGACCATCATGATGCTGCAACCAGAACCTGGATTCATCCGAAAAAAATGACGTTTTGTCATTTGTGCACCCAGGTTCGTCGTTGAGTACACCATCGTAGACGCTCCTGTCTGTGATGCAGCGTCAAGTGTAACCGCAGCCATGGTCTCCGAGCTGATAGTCCATGCTGCTGAAAACGTCGTCGAACTGTTCGTGCAGATGGTTGTTGTCTTGCAAACGTCCCCATCTGTTGACTCGGGGATCAGGACGTGGCTGCACGATCCGTTACAGCCATGCGGGTAAGATGCCTGTCATCTGGACGGCTAGTGATAGGAGGCCGTTGGGATCCAGCACGGATGTTCCGTATTACCCTCCTGAACCCACCGATTCCATATTCTGCTAACTGTCATTGGATCTTGACCAACGCAAGTAGCAATGTCGCGATACGATAAACCGCAATCGCGATAGGGTACAATCCGACCTTTATCAAAGTCGGAAACGCGATGGTACGCATTTCTCCTCCTTACACGAGGCATCACAACAACATTTCGCCAGGCAACGCCGGTCAACTGCTGTTTGTGTGTGAGAAATCGGTTGGAAACTTTCCTCATGTCAGCACGTTGTAGGTGTCGCCACCGGCGCCAACCTTGTGTGAATGCTCTGAAAAGCTAATCATTTTCATATCACAGCATCTTCTTCCTGTCGGTTAAATTTCACGTCTGTAGCACGTCATCTTCGTGGTGTAGCAATTTTAATGGCCAGTAGTGTATATCCAGCTACTCTTGTCACTTCAGTGTATACTTCCCTTATCGCATCACATGTCTGCAACGCCACCAGGTGAGCAGTGATTGCCTGTTCAGTGTATAATCAACCAGCAGCAAAAGGTCAGTGCTAACAGAACTTCAGAGATTAAGTGTTGTAAGCATCTGGTCACGTTCAAACTCAGATCCTGCGTTTTGCCCACATCGTGAGCGACCGTCTCCTACATAACTACTGATAGCGTCATCGAAATAATGGTCAAGTGCGATACGACACCATTCCATTCTCACGTGTGATAGGACTATCTTAATTCAGATAACCATCGGAGGACTTAAATTTCATTTGTTACAGGAATCACGTGAATTCAGACTGTTCATCATGGTATACTTATACTGTATGGCTTTTCGTATCCTGTAGTCAGCTATCAACATTTTATACAATCCTATTTCCTAGCTTTTCTGCAAGGTTCGAAGGAGAACTTCTGTGAAGTTTGGAAGGTAGGAGACGAGATACTGGCGGAAGTAAGGCTGTGAGGACGGGTTCTGAGTCGTGTTTGGGTAGCTCAGATGGCAGAGCACTTGCTCACGAAAGGCAAAGGTCCCGGTTTCGAGTCTCGGTGCGGCATATAGTTTTGATCTGCCAGGAAGTTTCAACACATTTGTTATTTGTTTCCTTGTCCCTAAGGTGGGTAGTAGAGAACTTCACTTAGAATGCTAACTGAACATATTTGTATGTCTACCTGAACAGGATCACATGGCTTATATATATATACCTAGTTCTCTGGAGGAGGGGGGGGGGGTTAGAAGTTAGGAGGTCTAGTCACCAGATGGAAATCTCGAAAGACGTATACATGTTGAGCGAGGGATAGGTAAATAAGAGATTTATCTCATTCGAAAAACTATACAGATATTCACCTTGAACTCTAATAAAGCCATCGTACCATGTGCATAGCACCGTCCCTCACACGTAAGTGTAGTGTTTCACTATGGCACTGTATTACACAGTCTTCTTATTAACGAATGTCATTGATAAGTGCGGTTTGTGGAAATGTAGTGTTTCAGGTTTCTTAATTAATCCATTCCCCAGTTGAAGTAGAGATTTGTCTTTAATTTTCCTTCCTTTCCTTAACAGTCCCGGATTTAATACTCGCATATGTAGCTGTATCGGTTAAAAGAAGCTCTATAACTAGCGTTTTATTTTCGGATATTACTAGTGTACTGTAAATGGTTTGACATTCTGATTCTCTCTCTCTCTATCTTCTCCTCTTCCTCCCTCCCTCCCTCTCCCCCGTCTCTCTCTCTGTGGTGTGTGTGTGTGTGTGTGTGTGTGTGTGTGTGTGTGTGTGTCGGGGGGGGGGGGGGGGCAGGGGTGAAGTAACAAGCGGAGCTTCTTACGCATATATCGCCTCTCACAACTTATATGCGATCCTCTTCTTCTTTTACCGTTATCCCGCACCTACACGGGGTCTGCATGGTTATTATTTGCGGCACGATACCTTTTCTGTCGCCATCATCTTACCTGACCTTGAATCTTAAATTGCGTCCGTCGCAATACTTAACATTCAACGAGTGTGCACTATGGAAATTCTAAAGGGTTATTTCAAACTTCTTGTTTGTCTTCTATTATTAATTATAATGAAACAGAGATGCAAAATTAGTACTAAGTTGTGACTGCTTATGTGTTTGTGGGTTACGTACCACTGATCTGTTATGGGTTAAAATGAGTTCTCAGAATTAAATTTCAACAAAAGAGAAATTCTGTTACTGTTTTTTATCGAGTTTTTTTCTGCCACTCATGTACGTATTTCACTTATTTGGTCGCTGATGCATTTTGTGCTAAGTGTCTCAAAACACGCAAACATCTACATGTTTGGTGTATAATACCATGCACATGACATTATAAAACTTAAAACACTAATTATATTATAATAATCAACGATTAAAAAAGATGTAGTCACGAACACTTCTGTTCTGAACCTCCTCAAAGCTGATAAACTAAAATGTATGATATCATATGACAGGCTAAAATATTTTTACATCTCCTGTAATTAAAAAAGTGGTGACAGCCCTTGAATCCCTCCGCCACACACCGTCAGGTGGCTTGCGGAGTACGGATGTAGATGTAGATGTAGAATCGACTGTACATGTAGCTCCTTGAAGTATTGGTATATTCCTCAAAGTTTTTGTTGGCCAGCTCCCACAGAGCAAACCAGAACTATCTGAGATCAAGGCATAAATGTCGCTTGGGCACTCTGAAGCTCTCCTAGATCAAGGAACATTGATGTGAACTGTGTTAACAGTGATGAGGTGGAAACTGAGCGATTCAAATTTAAATGCTGAAGCATCATACCTAAGTACAGAAAAAAGGAATGAATGTCAGAGTTTGTGTTCAGTCTATAACAAGGTCAGTTGTCTAAGGACAGGGCAGGAGGACGCCCCGGTCCTTACTGAAGGGACTATGCGGACAACGGCATAAGTTATATAGCGAAACCGTTAATCACGACTGCAGGATTGTCATTTAAGCCAAATTCGTCCCACGCCAGACTTCAAAGTGTAAACCACTAGCCATCTCAGTTGCTCCTCATAACAACTAAGCACACTGGCTTCGAGTTCGTGCTCTAGTTGTGTAATATCAAATGAAAAGAAAATTAACAAGAAGTGATCGAATGATGTATTATTTTCGGCTCGACTTAGCAGTGACTAGGAGAATTCAGTCTGAAATGTCAGAAAAACATGCAATGATAAGGCGGGTGCTGGCCTGAAAAACGTAGGAATAACGAAAGGATGTTTTGATAAAAGAAATGTGTAATACAAGAGCACAATGCATATATCACTGTTTGCGTGGATTACGTGTAAGTCTTCATTAGATGATTAGCGAATGGCAATACGACTTCCAGGTTGGCCTATTAATGCATCGTAGCACGTCAGTTTTGTGTGTAATATTAATGAAAACCAGCACAGCTGTATTGATCCACGTTTATTGTGTCTCTGCCGATTTCGTCACACTGCCGAATTGTGCCAATATCGTGATTTAAGAAGTCTGGCTGACTTATATAAAGTTAAAGGCAAAGTTATGGTAATGACTATCACACATTAAACATTCTGCCGACTGCCTGGCACAAGCACGGCGAGTATCAAGTGCTTGCGACACGGCATGCTGTGAATGCAGATATCGAGGTTCTCATTAATCATTAACATCAACATCAGTCAACTGTTGGAACTCAAAATGACATCGGCGCGAAGTGGCCGCGCGGTTTGAGGCGCCACGTCACGGATTGCGCAGCCCCTTCCATCGGAGGTTCAAGTCCTCCCTCGAGCATGGGTGTTTGTGTTGTTCTTAGCATAAGTTAATTTAAGTAGTGTGTTAGTCTAGGGACCGATGACCGCAGCAGTTTGGTCCCTTAGGAATTCACACACATCTGAACATGTTTTCTCAAAATGATACTGGTTATTTCATGATATATATGTATTAGTGTATTCCATCTGATTTGACACCGAAAAGAAGTTTGAAAAAAAAATATCCTTTGGAAGAGAGACAAAGTAATGTTAATATTACTTAGTACCGTAAACGATAAGACGTGGAGGGCATCTTTATCAACTGTCAGAGGACGCGGCCGGATACCTTAGTGTGATGCGTTCATAAACAGCGCAGCGTCACTCATCAAACACGCTTATCACCGGAAGAGACATATTTATTTAAAGTGACCAAACAGTTCTTTCTTCGGTAGATTGTAAAACGGTGAAATTCCGCTAACGTGGGGCAGCGATAGTGCATGTTGTTCACGTTCGTCGTTTCCAATATCGGTATCGGCATTTATCTGGACCCGCGGAGAGGTTGGAAATTTGGAGAAAGATCCAAATAAGCCTTCTATTTTGTACACGATGATTTAGGTACTGAAAAGTACTTATTTTATTTATATACTTCAAATAATCAATATTTTTATATTCCTGAAATTATCAGCCTACAGTCGTATCTTTCTTTTTTTTTCAAAATTGTTTTGTTCTAGATTTGTCTATAAATCGCTTTTTCTTATTTACAAGTGTATGCTGTCATTCTTCTTAGCATTGTTTTAATTTGAGAACACATATTCGTCACATGGAAGACCAGCAACCAAGCTTTTCTTGCACTAACACTGGTTTCGTGCCTGCCGGAGGGCTCGACATAATTCGTACATATGCTTTACGACTTTTTTAATGATCAGCACTCTGGGGAGGCTAAGCTAGATTTGTGCTACTGCCAAGGATTTTACTTCCGTGGTTGGGTTCGGACAAAGGGTTCAAAAATGGCTCTGAGCACCATGGGTCTTAACATCTGAGGTCATCAGTCCCCTAGAACGTAGAACTACTTAAACCTAACTAACCTAAGGACATCACACACATCCATGCCCGAGGCAGGATTCGAAACTGCGACCGTAGCAGCCTCGCGGTTCCGGACTGAAGCGCCTAGAACCGCTCACCCACCACGGCCGCTTCGGACAAAGGGGTCTCAAGCTGGTACGGATAAATGAGGAAAATTAGTTCTTAATATTACAAAATAAATATTAAGGGTGTTATTTATTGAAAGGATATTATTCATAAATGTTGGTGTAATATCGTCTGAGGTGTAACATCAAAGACGTTACATTTTTAAGAACACAATGTGAATAGCAATTATTTTTTAAACAACTAGCAGAAGAATTAGATACTTGTATATGTTTATGACGTAATTTTCTAAGTTTCTACAATGATAAATCTGATCTGTTTGTCACATCTTGTGATTTGAAATTATTTGCAGGAAAGCGAACACATATCGCATAGTAATCTTCCGCCAAGTTGGTCAATATTAATGTTCGTGTGTGCTGTAGCATATTTCATTGCTTTAATGAGAGAGGTGGCGCAATGGTTGGCACACTGGACTCACATTCGGAAGGACGACGGTTCAAACCCACGCCCGGCCTTCCTGATTTAGATTTTCAGTGGTTTCCCTAAATCGCTTCAGGCAAATTCCTGGATGGTTCCTTTGAAAGGGCACGGCGCGTTTCATTCCCCATCCTTCCCTAACCGAGCTTGTGCTCCGTCTCTAATCAAGTCATTGTCGACGGGACGTTGAACATTAATCTCCCCTTCGTCCTCTTCCTCCTATTTTATTGTTTTATATTCAATACTGAGATGGGGATGCAGTCGATAGTAGTTTGTAGGTTGTATTAGCAACAATAGAGATGGCTAAAACATGAAATATATTATGGAAGAAACGAAACCAAAATGCTACCTCTCAGCTTCGCAACCTATTCCTCTTATATTACACAAAAAACTAGTAGTACGCCATGTTCTATACAAGTCCTGTATATATAAAGTTTTTACGTGACCAGTTATTGGATTTATGCAGGAGTATGATTACAATGAAATACGAGGGGCATATTGACGGAAATCTAATAGTTATGAGAATGTAGTCCACGTGAGCAGTGACAATGTTATGATATGGTCTTTGCACAAGGTGTCACTGACTTAAACAACTACTTTCGAATTTATCACCAGATAAGGATGAAAAATTTCGTTGGTATTGAGGCAAAGGTTACAAGTGACAGTTCATATGTATGAGGTGTAAGAGATGATATTTTGAGATTAAATGGGGTAGTGCTACACAGTTTTCCATTTCCAATAACGTCGATGCTGAAGGAAGTTGAGCTAACTTCTCCTCTTCCACGATACACATTTTTTTAATTTTTAAAATATATAGTGGTACTAATATCTGATGATCACTTAAGAACAACACAGCAGACCTATATGAAACTTGTTTTCAGATGCCTGCTGAAGTTAACGATTTCAGTTGCTGTGTGGATTAATATTGCCAAACAAAAATAACTGCCAGATTTCCATGTCCGTTATTCCTTTGGCAACGTGATTTCCTAAAGTACAAAAAACTTATCCACCTCTGCAGTTGATGTCGCTGAAGGACGCTAGTTTCATAGCGCTCAACTCAGAGACAGTCGATCCGAATCCTCTTGGTGGGGGAAATTCCCACCTCGGCAAACAACGGAGGAGAGGATTGGCGTAAATTTACTCGTCGCCTGACCTATCATCAATTTTCTGTATTAAATACCGGTCACCTCCGTGTTATCTTTTGGAATGAGGGCATGTGACTGCTTTTGACACTTCGCTCATAGTACGAGAACTTCAGTTTTGTGGATCCCTTGGCTCAACTCGAGAAGGGTAGGGTATCCGCCAGCCAGAAGTTTCAACCTCTCACTTTTCTTCATTCCTTTCTGGTTCTTAAGAATAAAATTGCAACACTTCACTAGAAAAGCACTCATCAGAGTTAGCCACGCGATGCAGATACGCATGACAGAGCAGACGAAGGAAAAGGCAAACCACCTCTACTGGCACCTTGACCAGGATTATATCTTATGATTCCTGCTTTGTACTAAACACTCATTTCCTGAGTATGAAACTGACTGTGACTCATAACTTACCACTGGCTGAGCGAGTAAGTGCGGTGTTTGGTGCCCTTCAGCTACATAGGGACTGCAACCGAGCGAGGTGGTGCACTAATTAAGGCACTGAACGTTCATTTCCGAGGTGGTTCCATCCAAAAGAGCATGGCCGAATTTTTGGCCATCCTCGCACGTTCTGATCCAGTGTTACGTCGCTAATGACATCGTCGTCGACGGGATATTGAACCCTAATCTTCCTTCATATTTAGTAACTGGAATAAAAGGTACATCCATAAAAAAATATCGATCAGAAAACTTAAGTTTCATAACTGCATCGAGATGTGTACGAAAATTAAATGTTTCGAAATTAACGAAAAATGCAACATAATAATAATAATATTCGGCGAGAAAGGTAGATATCGGGAGCACTCTCGACTGGCACGGTCTTCCAGACGTTCACGACGCTCTGAAGATTACTAGAATCAGTTGCTGTTCTATGTGGGCCGTTTTACTGAATGAAGCAAACACATAAATACACACACACTCGCGAAGACCCCCCCGCGCCTCCCCGCCATACACACACAACCTAGATTCGTTGTGAGCTATATAGTCTCTATGTTAGTTTATCGACTCACTTGAAGCTACAATATGTGTTCGAATTGTACCAGTAAGTAATTTATATACATCGGATCAGAAAACTGTACAGATAATATCCAAAGGGAATGTGTGGTCAGCGTACACATCAGTCGGTGGAAGAGGGGCTGCAGAGGTATTTGGATACTCTCTAACTTCGATAAAGATTATCTCAAATTTCTGGAATGTAGTTAACAGGTTATCGTATGTAAGAGAAGCGAAACACTTTCTACCACTCCCTTAACGACGAGCAGAAAATTCGAAGAAGACAGTGACGGATGAGGCCCGGTTGCTTCAGCCTGTTGGGGAATAAGTTACTCACGGGACGAAGTATTTTATCTTCTTGTGATAAGGGAGCTCTGTAACGGAGAGCACAGATCAACGTAACAGGATCCAGCTTAGGGCACTTAAATAAGCGGAGAATAATAACCAAGACATGTGCTATGCGCCGAGTCGAATTAGGTGGCTGAAGCGGCATATTTTGAAATGAAAATTAAAGACTGAGTGGAATACTGCAGTTTGTTTTCATGTTGGATTAGTGGTACCAGGAGGCTCAGTGCTAGCTGAAGTTATCTTTCGTTAGTTTATAGCAGACCCACCAGTATACCTGAATACTGATGTAACAGCAAAGGCGATGCATCGACCCCATACTTTGATATTTATACTATGACCGCTGGAAACACTGACCGGGAAGTACACAACAGAAACGTTTTACAGATGCGAGCTATTGAGCTCACAGAGGCTGCTACCTGCAACATTCTCCCCAAAAAACTGGGACGGAGCTGGGTGCTTCAGTTACGTGCTGTGCATTTCACGGCAGCGTGAGAAGCGCGTGCGACAATTAAAGGTGCGCCTTCCTGGGAACCGGGTTCCTCTGTAACAGCTGCCGACTCGCAGCTTGCTTTCCCCGACTTCCGTACAATTTTGGTGTCACGCTTAACTGTGCTAACTTGATCTACGCATCACAGAAACGCAGATGAAAATTCACTTGTGACACGAATAAATACTGAGATCTGAACTTTAAAACCGCAGATGTTTTTTGCTGTTGATAATAAGATCTCTTGAGTCCTTACGCTGCGTCATGTTCCTCTTCAAAGTTCTTCACTGGTCGACGTCTCGATCCCTCTACTGGTATAACCTTCAAAACTTCACTGGTATCCCTAGAATGTATAACACCGTCAAAAGGCAGTTTTTTTCTTTATTATTATTTCAGTTCCCCATGAAGGGGCGGGATGACAGCGGAAAAAATCGCTCTTAAGCCGAAGTTACTTAACAATAGAACAGATGGTTTAATATACCTAAAAACAGATGATAATAAATCAATTTTGTAAATACATATTGGCGGACAATATTTACGATTTTTACATAAAAATAGATGTTAATAAATGTTTTTTTAAAGCACCGCGGTGGACAATACTGATTGTTTTTTAAAATATTAATCGTGATTCTATATTACAGTGCAAATGTAGCCACTAATGATGAATGATGCTATTTTGTAAGATGATACTGGTGACGCATGAAAACAATCATCGTTATAAGGGAAGTGAAACGATGAGTATCACTATAGTGCCCTGCAAAACTGCAAGCAGGTATTAAAAATCAGCCCGGTGGAGAAAGGGGGACGGAGAAAAATTTAGGGATTATGTGAGGTAGAACGTTGTGACTATGGCTGGAAAGAGGGTTTTTATCTCGGGCCATATTCCATCGTTGGGGAATGGGAGTTGCTTGAAATTCCGGCGGGAGAGGATGCATAAGGCATGAAAGTGAGTGGAAGGTGGAATATGAATGTGGGGTGCAGCAGGATACGTCGATTGGTGATTAATGGGTGGGACATCGGATGCCAGGATTGTGTTTTACTATTAATGTATTGGATTCGAAGGTCCTCTGGGGAGAGAAGAAGATGTGGGAAGTGGACCAGTTGGTATAGGACACGAGTTGGTGAGGGTAGGCGTGTGCGGAAGGTGAGACGGAGTGCATGTCTGCCGGGATTTCAAGGGACTTGTAGAATTAAGGGAGATGGAGATACACGCATCGTAGGCGTAGGTGAGGATGACGGTAGAAAATGTAGAGCACAATTTAGTTTTAGTAGTTTTAGTCGGTTTCGGGCTTTGTGTTGGATTGTAAGGAGGTGTGCATTCCATGTTAGTTTTCTGTCGAAGGTTAGTCCTAAATGCTTTTCTTTGTTAGTCAGTTGGTTGTACTTGACGTTCCCACGTATTATTCAAATCGACCAAGATATTCAGCTGGCTTTGGATCGAAAGATAGTGTCACGTTCACTTATTAAAGGCTATTTTCCCTTGCCTTTTTGGAGAAGTGGACTTACTGGGTAAAATCTTCTTGCTGTTATTTGTGGATCGTCGTCATTGGGTAGGGACTGAAAGCGCGGGAAAATAGCATTTTATAAGTGAAAGCGATATTGTCTTTCGACAGCGGTCAGTCATCAAGGAACACAAGTGGAGTCCTGAAGAAGATCCCAGCAGAGTGATCGAAATGAAGAACAGTGAAGAATTTTGAAGAATGAAACGCGGCCTAACGGCTCAGATGAATTTATTACGAATGAAAAGGGCCATGAAAGCCTCCTGACTTATAATTTTTTTGTTGCGTTTCTCTTATTTTTTCGCAAAGTGGCTATGCTTCTTTGTATACCAAATATTTAACATATTTCACCTTTTTTTAGTTTCATCCTATAAACAGCACAATTACTGTTTTGGCTTCAAGCCTTTCACAGTTCCATAATCTTTGTTGCATTAAAAAGGGCAAAGAGGGGAGGAAACATGGGTCGTTCTCTTGTTCACAAAACCTGCATTCGTTTCAGATGGTTGGGATGACTTTAAACATAAGCATGGCCGCACCTAAAAACTGTTTTCGATTTCTCTGAAATACGGACAAGTTTTTCGGGCATTGTGTCTCCCCCTTCTGTCGGTCGCAGTTTTACTAGGCCGTAAATGAATAGTGGTTTACAGAGCCTACATATATTTCTAAAAATTTCAAACTTTACTCTTAAGTAACTACAGAAATACATTCCATATACACTGTTTTATAAATCTGCTTGTCAAAATTGCGAGAGTAACCTACTCCAAATTAAGACGCGGGACTCAAATCAATGTACAGCCATCCTGATTTCAATTTTTCCTAAATCTCTCTAAGCAGATGGTAGGTCTGTTCCTTCGAAACGGTCATGCGCGATTCAACGACCATCAGCTTGTGTTATTGACCGCGGGCAACAACTATGAGGCAGATATTCTGTATGTTGTTTCCAACGGTAGCGGATGAGTATTCCAATTGCTATTGGCCTTGTTGCTGATAGGACGTTGAATGCAATTCTTCCTACGTGGCCTTTATCTCGTTTCTTCACGGGGGCAGGATGTTAATTATTGGATCTGGGAATGTTAGTGGTAGAGGACGGCGGAGTTCCCTACCTGTTTTTTTTTTTAATCGTTCTTCTCAATCTTCTTTTTGAATAGTGGAAGTCGATATGTGCAGCCATCTGTTTAACCAAGGTACAAGTAAAGCCGAATTCTCAGTGAAGTTCAGTACTGCTCACTGCGTCTCCAGTTATGAACAGGACACTGCGACTTCCGTACATGTTCAATCTGTTAACATACATCGAAGAATGTTGCAAAAATTACAGTCATCATGGTAAGTTGCTCGTGAAACAGGCGTACACCACAGCAACGCTATTGGAATACTCATCCGCTATCGTTGAAAACAACATACTGAATATCTGCCGCGTAGTTGTTGCCCACGGTCAAGAACACAAGCTGATGGCCGCTGCCTAAAAATTGTGGCTCGCACGTATACCGAGGAGAGTGCACAATTACTGCGCCCGCCTTTTTAGAGGCTCATTTACATTTTGTGTCGAACCAGGAAACACACAATCTATCCCCGCCATCACTTTATCCTCTGTGCGTCCATTACGTGCAGCAGAACAAACCCCCAGTACCGTGGTGTGCAGAGAAAGTGGTTTAGGAAACGTCCGGAATGAAATCTGGATGAGTCGCGATGTGTGCTTGTTACCGACGACTGCAGAATTTATATGACACCTTGAAACTAGGTGCATCATCGTAAGAACCCTCCTCACACACTGTATGGGCTTAGAAGGGCTGCCGTCGAAGAATGGAACCGGCGTGAGCAGCAACGTCTCGATCGCCCCAACCATGTTACATTTACATACATACTCTACAAGGCACCGCACGGTGCATGGCGGAGTGTACCAGCTACTACTACTAGCCATTTCCTTTCCTGTTCCACTTGCAAATAGAGCGCGGGAAAAAGGACTATCTATAATGCTCCACACGAGCCCTAATTTCTATCTTATCTTCCTAGTTCTTACGTGAAATATACGTTGGCGGCATTAGAATCGAGCTGCAGTCGGTCTCACTTGCCCGTTCCCTGAATTTCCGCAATATGCCTCGTCAAAAAAGCGTCGCCTTCCCGCCAGGGATCCCCATTTGAGTTCACGAAGCATTTCCGTAATACTTTCGTGCTGATCGAAACTACCAGTAACACATCTAGCAGCATATCTCTGAATTGCTTCGATGTCTTCCTTTAATCCGACCTGGTGGGGAACCCAAACACTCGAGCAGTACCGAAGAATGGGTGGCCCTGGCGTTCTGTACGCCGTCTCCTTCATTAATGAGCTACAGTTTCTCAAAATACTCTCAATAAAATGAAGTCGAGTTTTCGTCCATCCGACTACCAACGAGATGCACTCGTTCCATTTCATATCGCTTTGCAACGTTACGCCTAGATATTCAATCGATTTGACTGTGTTAAGCAGCACACCACTACTGCTATAATCGAACGTTACAGGATTGTTTTTCGTACTCGTCCGCATTAACTTACATTTATCTACATTTGGAACAAGCTGCCATCCTTCACACCAACTAGAAATTTTGTGTAAGTCATCCTGTGTCTCCCTGCAGTCACTCAAGGACGATACCTTCCGTACACCACAGCGTCATCAGCAAACAGACGTAAATTACTGTTCACCGTGTCCGTCAGATCATTTATGTATATAGAGAATACGAAAGGTTCTATAGCAGTTCCCTGAGGTACTCCTGACGAAACCCATGTATCTGATGATGATGTTTGGTTTGTGGAGCGCTCAACTGCGCGGTCATCAATGCCCGTACAAAGTCCCAATTTTTACACAGACCAATTTTTTTGCACAGTCCAGTCTAGCCACTGTCACGAATGATGATGATGATGGTGATGATGAAATGATGAGGACAACACAAACACCCACTACCCGGGCAGGGAAAACCTTGTATCTGATGAACACTCGGCATAGAGGACAATGCACTGGGTTCTATTGCTTGTAAAGTCTTCGAGCCACGCACGTATCTGGGAATCTAATCCGTTTGCTCGGACCTTCGCCAGCAGTCTGCAGTGGGGCACCGTGTGAAACGCTTTCTGGAAATCTAGGAATATGGAATCTTCCTGTTTTCCTCCATCCGCGGTTTGTAGGACAACACGTGAGAAACGGGCAAGCTGAGTTTTGAACGAGCGGTGCTTTCTAAATCCATGCTGACTTGTGGACAGGAGCTTTTCTCTCTCAAGGAAATTTATTATATTCGAACACAGAGTATGTTGAAGAATGCACGCGATGGAGCAACACAGCACTTAATGTTATCCAATAGCAAATTTTTATTACAAACGTGAGTTATGTGTACAGACGGGCGTTATTGAGGTTACTGTATTGTTTTTATCTCACAGTGACGTTATATTTTTCGTTTCATAATGCTTATTACTCCATTCTCTTAAATGTAAACGTGCACACACTCACTTGTCAGTAAGTGTTACAAAATATTTTTGGAACATTTACTGTGCCGGTATTAATGGATGCTAATATGCTCACATAAAGGCTTTTTCCCAACTGTGTTTCAGCCCCGTTAGTAATAACAGCGACGAAACTATCTTTGCTGTCGTTTTTCAGCTGTAATTAAAAGTACGACTCGGTGCGGTATGATATCTTACATCAAGAAATACAGGCATGTAGACATTCCGAACTAACGACTTCAGCTCAAGCAAACTCCCTCACGCTGTTAATATATCGTGTTTTAGTAGCATGTGTCTGAGCTGTTACAGTCACGGAGTGGCCGAGCGGTTCTAGGTGCTTCAGTCTGGAACCGCGCGACCGCTACGGTCGTAGGTTCGAATCCTGCCTCGGGCATGGATGTGTGTGATGTCCTTAGGTTAGTTAGGTTTAAGTAGCTCTAAGTTCTAGGGGACTGATGACCTCAGATGTTAAGTCCCATAGTGCTCAGAGTCATTTGAGCCATTTGTTACAGTCATCAGTGTTTTGCAATAGTTACTTCAGCTTGCAAGAATAACAGAAATGAGCATGCGCCTTCAATGTGACTTTAGTCACAGTGAACATCGCGTGATGAATGAGCAGATTCTGCATTCAGCCACAGGTAATTAAATGATGGAAACAAGAAACATTCTCTTCGCCCTGTTACTCTTTTTAATACTTGCTTTTGGCTTTGTAACTTTGCACTCTTCTGTTTGACAAAATCGTATTCATCAGTAGGTGCCGATTTTTACGCGTATAAATATCACCCATATGCCTCCCACATGATTAAGTGGGCAACTCCAAGGTACAGTTAAAGTAGATGTGATGCAATATTTCAAGGTAAAACTGTTAATTTTCAAATGCTCATTACTTTTCTTTTCGTGAGTAATTTTTTGAGGGACTATGACTTCGAACAATTGCATGATTTTGATACACTACTTATCTTTATCAGATACATTAACGAGGTTACTCAGCTAGTATATCTGAACGTAGTTTCGTCTATATAATACTGCGACTTAGTTGAAAAATAATTATTTTAGAAGATTTGATGACCCAGATGTGACTAAATTGTACAACAGAAAATAATATTGTGCATCTAAAACGGAGAAAATATAGAAAGTTCGGTATTGCATTTGTATATCAACATTTTTGTAGATAAGCTGCACAGTTCAAATGTTTTGCATATTACCATGAAACATTTATTGTGTAGGCAATCTGAAATTATATGGTTGACGTATTCTGCTGTGGTGGTTTCATATCTGAACATGACCAAATCACTGAGTTTCATGTTTTCAGATACAGTTGCCTCCAATTACACTTTTTTATAAATCTTCGTCACAAATTAAAAGAAGAAAAAGACATTCAGCGTCAATGTTCTGCTGGATTATTGTGGACTTTTTTTCAGTAAATGCAAGTGGAGCTAATTGTATAATATTTGGATTGAGCCCTCTGGAGTTCCACGTGTGCTAAGCACACCTTGTTTGATTGCGACAGTAAGCATAGTTGCTTTTAAACTGTTCTCCGTAGTTTCCAATTTTCTTAATAACAATATTTTATTTACAATACTTCATTAAATCAATAACGACAGTCACTTGTATCTTAGTGGAAGAATACTGTGCCAGCACGTTGTCATTGACTTAGACTTAGGCCTCAGCAATAGATTTTCAAGTTATATATCGCACTATTTCGTACCAGTTACTTCTGAAATACTTTCCGGACCAATATAATTGAAGGTCACAAGGGAGAACAACTGATGATTACACCTGCTGTGCAAAAACGACACTAGTTTTAGTGGCTGTTTGATGGATAATTGAGAATCAAACTGCTAATTATATTAGTTCTGAAAACTACTCTGCGAAATTGCATGTTCATTGAGCTCTGTGTAGTGAAATCAGAGGCTTGTTTCCAACACCTATCTCAAGATAAAACAACGGTACACAGTTGCCACACTAACGAGGAAAAGAAGCGACGTGTGAGAGTACCCCTCATTTCTCCGAGTCATTAGCTTTAATTTAACTGGCATGAAAATTTGCTCTTTGATGAGCGCCGTGATATGAAATTCACAGAGATGTCAGTAAAGCAGGACTTCGCAACCTGTTGACCCATCTGGATTCCCCACCCCTTTTCAGTGGTGCGAATCAAAAAGTCACGAATAAAGTTCTGAGTTTCGTGAGTCACGTTCATTTATTTTGGATGGAAAGTATATCCTGAGTAAGTTATCCATATCTGTGAAACTTTTACTGCGAGGACAACGTATACTTTGCATGTTACAAACCGTTTTCTAAAACGGCTAAAGCTGAATCTGCATCGTCCTCACGAATTTTCCTGCTCTTTCGAACCATTTTTTGTTGTTGTTGTTGTTGGAAACACATGGCGTTCGAACTGTCATGTGCAGTAGCATAAAATTAGCATCACTTACTATCTAATAGCCAAAAGATATGGAAAATGTTTTGTGTTTTATCATATAAAGCGAATAGCGGCCACTGATTTCTCTCCTCGACTAGAAAATCTGTCTCGGATGTGTCGTAATGCACCTTAATTCGCTCTTCACGATTAAGACTATTAGCTGAGCTTATATAGTTCGTGATTTAGATTACAAGTTATGTAAGTGGCTGAATGGATAAAATAAACAGTCCTGTATCGAGGGAGATACCACAGTGATAACGTTCTGAACTAATATTTGGTGGGATAGACGATCAAATCCCCGTTTCAGCACCTACGTACAACCTTCCCGTCATTTCTCTGAATTATTTGAGGTGAATGTCGGGATGGTTAATTAAGAAAGACCACTGCCGATTCCTTCCTCTATCATTGTCTCGACGAGGAAATGCTTTTCCTAATAACGGCTATGACTTGTGGACTTTCCTGTAAGCTTTCCTTCTAAGTTTCACAACTATTTGCGTAACGCAAATGTAGGTCTGTCCCTTGATTTCTGTTCCTGAGGTTACGTATAGCAAAGTGTGGTGTAAAGAGTTGCAGTAAAAAGTGCGGTTTGGTCTCAATTACGTCGACAGCAACAAACTAGAGCGGGATGTAGCCGTCGGGAATATTATACAGAAATTTAGAAATAAATGCGCTATAAAATCATTTTGTGGTCTGCAATACACAAACAAATTCAATGTTAAATTTCGTGTGATGAAGTGCAATGCTAATACACGTTTTGTTGATTAATATGTCAGCTACTCGTTACAATTTTCTTTCGTGTAGCACACGAGTAACACACGCAAATAATGTTATGAGCTAGGTGTCAATTTGTGTAACCAGAAAGGGACCGGACTAAGATTCGACGTCTGAGCCAAGTGAACAGTTTTCACACCAGTAAATAAGCTGCTACTTGCTTTGTGCAGAATTAAATAGAGCAAGTTATTTATTTCATGTGAAATACACTCCTGGAAATTGAAATAAGAACACCGTGAATTCATTGTCCCAGGAAGGGGAAACTTTATTGACACATTCCTGCGGTCAGATACATCACATGATCACACTGACAGAACCACAGGCACGTAGACACAGGCAACAGAGCATGCACAATGTCGGCACTAGTACAGTGTATATCCACCTTTCGCAGCAATGCAGGCTGCTATTCTCCCATGGAGACGATCGTAGAGATGCTGGATGTAGTCCTGTGGAACGGCTTGCCATGCCATTTCCACCTGGCGCCTCAGTTGGACCAGCGTTCGTGCTGGACGTGCAGACCGCGTGAGACGACGCTTCATCCAGTCCCAAACATGCTCAATGGGGGACAGATCCGGAGATCTTGCTGGCCAGGGTAGTTGACTTACACCTTCTAGAGCACGTTGGGTGGCACGGGATACATGCGGACGTGCATTGTCCTGTTGGAACATCAAGTTCCCTTGCCGGTCTAGGAATGGTAGAACGATGGGTTCGATGACGGTTTGGATGTACCGTGCACTATTCAGTGTCCCCTCGACGATCACCAGTGGTGAACGGCCAGTGTAGGAGATCGCTCCCCACACCATGATGCCGGGTGTTGGCCCTGTGTGCCTCGGTCGTATGCAGTCCTGACTGTGGCGCTCACCTGCACGGCGCCAAACACGCATACGACCATCATTGGCACCAAGGCAGAAGCGACTCTCATCGCTGAAGACGACTCGTCTCCATTCGTCCCTCCATTCACGCCTGTCGCGACACCACTGGAGGCGGGCTGCACGATGTTGAGGCGTGAGCGGAAGACGGCCTAACGGTGTGCGGGACCGTAGCCCAGCTTCATGGAGACGGTTGCGAATGGTCCTCGCCGATACCCCAGGAGCAACAGTGTCCCTAATTTGCTGGGAAGTGGCGGTGCGGTCCCCTACGGCACTGCGTAGGATCCTACGGTCTTGGCGTGCATCCGTGCGTCGCTGCGGTCCGGTCCCAGGTCGACGGGCACGTGCACCTTCCGCCGACCACTGGCGACAACATCGATGTACTGTGGAGACCTCACGCCCCACGTGTTGAGCAATTCGGCGGTACGTCAACCCGGCCTCCCGCATGCCCACTATACGCCCTCGCTCAAAGTCCGTCAACTGCACATACGGTTCACGTCCACGCTGTCGCGGCATGCTACCAGTGTTAAAGACTGCGATGGAGCTCCGTATGCCACGGCAAACTGGCTGACACTGACGGGGGCGGTGCACAAATGCTGCGCAGCTAGCGCCATTCGACGGCCAACACCGCGGTTCCTGGTGTGTCCGCTGTGCCGTGCGTGTGATCATTGCTTGTACAGCCCTCTCGCAGTGTCCGGAGCAAGTATGGTGGGTCTGACACACCGGTGTCAATGTGTTCTTTTTTCCATTTCCAGGAGTGTATATATTAACTTGTCACATGTTAAAATGCCCTGTCTTGTATAGCGTATCGTGCACTGCACACACCCAGATTGCATCCGCGCGGTGGGTTAGCCACCGTGGGCTCGTACACGGGCCAGACTGATTATGACACTTAGGCGGTTTCCCATGTTCGTTTAGGACCTCAGATGTTAAGTCCCATAATGCTCAGAGCCATTTTTTTTGCTATAATGTTTTTGTCTAGACTAGGAACCTAATTTGCTTAACTCAAGTTGCTAATACAGCCTCTTGAAAGTATCATGTCGATAAAAGGACTTGCAGCGTGCTGGCTTTTGACGTCACGCAGACGTTCGAGTGTCATCTAATTAAGTCAGTGATAATTTGTTTTGACCAGAAGCATACATTTATTTTCCCGTTCTCGTGATCTGTGGACATGGCATAACAGGTAAATAAACTGTTCTCAATATAATTGCGACCAGGGTGCAAAATCATTTCGTGGTAGTGCAAAAGTTCAGCAGTATTGTCCCTCAAATTATACAGTCCTGCTTATAATGAGAATAACCAATGTGTTTGGATGACTGGCGTCACTCTCTCTTTGTGCATTGACATAACTAACATATAAATGGGCTGGAGGAGTATAACATCTATATCCTTTATAACGATTTTACTTAGAATAAATTTCTTCGTAGCAAAGCTTTCATGTGTCACTGGTGAAGGCTGTATGAGTTCTAACATTCTGGGAAACAGTGGTGTGTAATCGCGCAGGTAAGTTCCGACGATGTTCTTCGTAAACTTACACCATATCAATCGTCTCTTGCTTATGAATGAAGGAAGATAATGGTTTGATGTACCAACAACGACGAGATCATTTGATACGCAGTACTAGCCCTGTTTTCTTTCCGAACGCATTATCACAGCATTTGCCTTAAGCGAGAAACTTTGATCTGGATGGCCTGGTGTGACTCTAAACTGCCGCCCTCTAGAATGCATCACTTATTGCTTCTAGTTAAAACAACAATGAAATAGAAAGACTAGAAACACATGTCTTATGTACAATTCTACCTACAATGAATGGACCTGAAACTGAATACGTCAGATCAGGGCTTCCCAGCATTTTCAGCTGGTGGACCCCTTCTTCAGTCGAAAATCCATGGCAGACCCCTAGTCTGTTCCCAATGACACCCCCCCTCCCTCTTCCCCCCTCCCCCTCCCGCCCCCCCCCCCACCCGAAGTATCAACAGTCTTTGGTTTAGAGATGAATGAAAACAACTTGAAGGTCAAAAATCTGCTTATGATATTGGTAGTGCATTGACAAAGCAAGTTTAACATTTAATGATGCCTGGGGCCGCACACTTGCCAGCGAGTGTTGTGATTGGTCGGCAAAGCTCCCTTCGCGCATGCGTAAAAGGTTTCAGCGCATCTACCGCCGTGGGCCGGTGCACAAACGACCCCCGTATTGTTGCGAAACAATCGATCAGAGAAGCCGCATTCGCCGGCACTAAACTGTGATGCGTTCTCACTCAGGAACCGCAAAGGCTGCTTGGGAATACGACCTGAAGTAAAAGTCACATTTTTTTCGCACAAAAAATAGTGATGAATTTGATTTTCACATTGTTATTCAATAATTTTACTCATTATTTTACACGATTTGGTGAAGGGTGGCCGCGGACCCCCTAGAAAGAGCCGGCGGACCCCTAAGGGGTCCGCGGACCACACGTTGGGAAGCCCTGCGTCAGATTGATTTAAAAAGAAAACGAAATTAATGTTCTTATGAAGGTGTTCGCCGAGGCTCCTGAAAAAGAAACCTTGTCATCAGTATAAGTTTCCTCTGTATTAACGCTCTGAGTCCACGACAAGTTACGAAATATTTTACTCACGTTAATAGAGTTAATGGTGAAGAAATTGGCTGATTCGATGAGGAAACTATTAACGGTTCCATTGTTACAGTACTGTTACTGTAGAATACTAAGTATAACACCAACCGCTTTCGATTCAAATGGCTATTTACAGAGCATCTATTGTCGCTATTCAGTGAGCATTAATTACAAATAAATTTTCCGAATTTATTTGTAATTAATTCTCAAAAAAATGGTTCAAATGGCTCTGAGCACTATGGGTCTTAACATCTATGGTCATCAGTCCCCTAGAGCTTAGAACTACTTAAACCTAACTAACCTAAGGACATCACACAACACCCAGTCATCACGAATTAATTCTCACTGAATATTGTATGCTCACAATGTAACGTTTATTCTTTGTAATATAAATGCTTGTATTGTTACCTTGATTCTTTGTAAAAAAAATCCACAGTCAAATCAAAGCAATGTATATATTGTAATCCATGAACTTCTTTGGCACTGCTTTACACCAAAATATAGCTGCATGCTCAGTCACACATTATTGCAACTGTAAAATTGATACAAAATTGCAGTGCGTCATATGATGTTAATATAATACTGTCATATTATTCATTTTATCTCACCTCTATGTTGCTCCTTGTATATAGCACAGTATTTACATAATACCATGTAAGTACCACTCACACAAACTGGTTACTACATCTGTCAACTTCATCTGTAATATTATATGGTCATAGTGTAAGGGTAATCTTTCTGTTTTAATTGTTCATGATGTGACTTTTATTCTGTATAAACATTCATACTGTGAAATCAAAGTAATCTATATATTGTAATATCCCTGACAGAGAACATCTCTGGCACTGTTGTATATGTGAAACCGCAATCTTTGTGTCAACTTCACAAGTGGCAAATACTTTTCGGTGTGTGTGTGCGTGCGAGTGTGTGTGTGTGTGTGTGTGTGTGTGTGTGTGTGGTGCTTTGCACAATATGGTGATAGACAAATCATATTTCAAAAATACAATCCTGCCACTTCTCAACAAAATTTCGCGGAATTTTCGATGTAAGTACTATAACCACTTAAATTCGCATATTTGTTTACTCTGTATTACATCGTTTGAACGTTAGTTATGGTCACATAGGGCGCTCCCAACATTGTTTTCTACCGTAGGCCACCAACATAACGAGAATATTTCGCTACAGTGGGAGATTAAAAATTGAAAACTGACGATTATGTAAAGTGCATCTTGTGAATCTTGTGAACAGCCGTCTGATGATGAACTTGTCAGTTCTAAACCAGTTACGGCGCTATATACTCAAATAAATAGCATTATTAATAGTGGCTGGTTGCTGTCTTCTTCTTTGTAAGAATCAACCTACATTAATTGTACACAGCCACGGTCTCCCCATGTCAGTTTTAGGCAAAATAGCACTTACCAACATTTTCTGTTCAGTAGAGAATAAAGCCCCTTTCTACAGAAAAAACAAAAATAAGAGATTTCCTCGCTTCCATTAAAGACCCCGTAGACAAACTTCATGCGTTACTACCTGATTCGAGCCAACAACCAGTCAAATTTCCCAGCAGTACCATATGATATCCCTGCCTCTTGAACCTATCATCCGATAAAAGAGTATAGTTTGCCAAAACGCCCAGCAATTTTAAAATAATATAAAGCAGCAACAACAAACCGCAGTAGTCACCTTGATGAAGACTGCCAGCAATAGTAGCCGATACGTTGGTAGTTTTATTACATACGACGCAGTCACACACCCATAAGGATTTGAAATAAAAATTACACAACGGATCACGACGTTTAATACGAAATACTGAATAGGAAGCTGAAGTCTTTGAAAGTGGGCTGTTGGGAATGTATACAAGGGACCTAGCAACGACGAAGAGACAATTAGTGGACGAGCGCTGCCTTACCGGGGGCCGGAGCGTCTGCGTCAGTAGTAGTGACAGCGATGAACGCTGGCGGGAGACTGAGCGGCCCGCCGGAGGGAAGGCGCCTCTGGTGTGTGGCGGCTGGCGGGGCCGCGGCAGGGGCGCACACACCTTGCCCTCTTATCTCCCACTGTCGGAATGACGCGCTCCAGAATGCTCTAGGCGCTTAGTGGGAAGGACTTAACGCCTCGTCCACGTGTAAATGTCTGGAGACTGATCGCTATCTCAGAGGACCAGGGTATAAGAGGATATCTGGAGTGAATTTGTCAGAAGAACCTCCATTATATTTGAGTGAAATGGTTTAACGAAATTACAGGAGAATGATGGTTGTGACAGCAGGACACAATTGTTCTTCTGAACCGTAGGACTACGAGTCCTTTGCGTTAACTATTGCGTCACCTCGCTCGTTGTACCTATTACATTCTGTCTCTAATCAAATAACTATCTCTAGGCTGCCTTCTTTTTTTCTCTAGCTGCGCGGGGTAGCCGTTTGGTCTGGGGCGTCTTGCCACGGTTCGCGCGGCTCCCCTCGTCGGAGGTTCGAGTCCTCCCTCGGGGGCCGGCCGGAGTGGCTGAGCGGTTCTAGGTGCTACAGTCCGGAACCGCGCGACCGCTACGGTCGCAGGTTCGAATCCTGCCTCGGGCATGGATGTGTATGATGTCCTTAGGTTACTTAGATTGGTTTAAGTAGTTCTAAGTTCTAGGGAACTGATGACCTCAGCAGTTAAGTCCCATAGTGCTCAGAGCCACTTTGAACCTCCCACGGGCATGGGTGTGTGTGTTGTCCTTAGCGTAAGTTAGTTAAAGTTAGATTAAGTAGTGTGTAAGCGTAGGGACGGATGAGCTCAGCAGTTTGGTCTCATAGGAACTTAACACAAATTTCCAAAAAATTTTTCCCTATTTAAAAACCAGTTATTGTAATTGCCTCATTCATGCATATTTTTGTCAGGCAGTGTACAAATGCTGCATTAAAAAAATCGTAGCCGAGGACGGCCAATGATAGGCATGGCAGTATGGGATGGGAATAACCTCTTGGTAACGTTAATCCTCAGTGTCAAGCGCAACGGCTGAATGAACCCGGTTGGCGGTAAGAAATCAGATAAAATATGAGGCAAAAAAGCCAGTCCTTAACTCTAACTATATGGTATACAAACGAGAACTCGACTGAGCACTATGGGACTCAACTGCTGTGGTCATAAGTCCCCTAGAACTTTGAACTACTTAAACTTAACTAACCTAAGGACATCACACACATCCATGCCCGAGGCAGGATTCGAACCTGTGACCGTAGCGGTCGCGCGGTTCCGGACTGTAGCGCCTAGAACCGCTTGGCCACTCGGCCGGCCTCGACGAAGTGTATTGGTTTTAAACTGTTGTTTGTAACTCATCTATTCAGCATCTTCTTACTTTCAGCCTCATGTACGTGCAATCTCGCATATCCTGACCATCTCAAATAACTTTTTGCCAGAAAAAAATAAAAAATGTATTAGGCTAATGTTGATGAACAGGGGGAAACTAACGTCACATTTTTCGTAACTTTATTCACTACGGAGATGTGAGCAGCAGTACGTCTTTTTTAAATAGCACCTGATATTTCTTAGTCTGAAATTCGCTTCCTGTCTTCAAGACCTGTTTAAAAACATAATACAGTGTACCACTGACGTCATTAAATGGTAATAAATGGCTCTGAGCACTATGGGACTTAACTTCTAAGGTCATCAGTCCCCTAGAACTTAGAACTACTTAAACCTAACTAACCTAAGGACATCACAAACATCCATGCCCGAGGCAGGATTCGAACCTGCGACCGTAGCGGCCGCGCGGTTCCAGACTATAACGCCTTTAACCCCTTGGCCACCACGGCCGGCTGACGTCATTAAAAGCAAGACACAAAACTCACTATGATTCTCCTGTACGATCACTCAGTGACGATACCCGGGGTGCGTTACCTCGTCCACTTCCAGAGTTGACAGTAAATAAATGAAAACATAAGGAAAATGCGCACTTGGATCCAGTCAACGGTCTTTGGTTGAAGGACTATGTGAGAAAAATTTACACCATTGAAGATAAGGTAAAAATTGTTCTCATGTGCGAAGTATTTAAGTTACCAGAACAGTAATTATAATAATGTTTCCTCATTTACCGTACGGGTACACGTGGTGCGGTACTGACTACCTGGAAACGATATTTTGTGCTTCTGCGTAGATGAGTAGCATTTCTACCTTACCTTCTCGTCGCTGTCGTACGTTGCACTCACACAAATCTAAGACTGAAGACGTTTGACTGAATGTCTGATTGCATTTTTCTTGTGTTTCCATTTGTTTACTGTCAGCTCTAGGAAGCTGACAAGTTATGTTACCTCGGCCATACTGACTGCGTGTGCAAGGCACGACTGCAAGATATGTAAACAGGAAGACGCAACTCTCAACTGTTTTCGAGAAAATCGAGTTTGAAAAATTTAGGCGTGCTTATATACTTTGTAGGGTCGATAGTATTCAGGGAATCCGCATCTGCGCATGTAAGCGCTTAGTTTCATAAGCAGAAGGACTGTGGATCGAATCTCACAGAAAATTACTGCCAATGGTCTTCCTTTGCGTGCAAGAGACAACTTGCTCGTTTGGACCTAGGGTGAAAAAATTACTTGATGGGAAAGCACGTAAATACAGAAACATTACGATAATATTCGGAAAACTCACACTAGCATTGTACAAGAATTTTCTGGCAGACATCTTGAAGCCATACATGAGAGAAGAACAGTTTCTTTTGCTCCTCGATTCACGGGGAGGGCAAACGAACCCGGGTTTGTACGACTAAACCTTTGAATATGGTGAGGGTCTGTCAACGTGCATCCTTGAAGAAATTCCTCCAAAATGTACTGCCCTGGTCCAGCCTTGCGACGTTTAATTTTATAGGCAGGTGAAGAATCTTCTAAAATGACTGCAAAATACAGAGATAGTTTCTAGAGATGATTGCATAAAAATTCAGTCAATCTTACATCATCAGTTGTCTGCACGAATATTCGTTGATAAGCTTTGATACGCCTGGTACGCACACGCAAAATCTCGGCACCGAATTCATTACAAGCGCCGTACGTCGCATTAATTATTATTTTCCATGTTTCTACAATCGGTATCATCCTGATCCGTGCACTGCTCCAAAGGTTACACTGTATACTTGCTACAGATGTGGATGAAACAAATAAATAAAAATGACTATACTGATTTGAGTGAAAGTTCTAGATTTTATTTCCAATTTCCTTGAGAAAATTTTTTCTTCTTTTTTCAAGGTAACGATTATGAAACTAAAAAATGAATTATTAAATGCTGAAAACTTGTTCAGTGATACAAAATCAGTTGTGAGAATTACGCGGGAACGAAATAGAAGGTACCAGCAGCGAGATTCAATCCAGAGTCGTCGGACTTACGGAGCTAAACGTTTTCTCTCAGCTACGGACTTCTTCAACATTGGCGACAGTACAAAACTTTCAAACTTGGTATTCTCGAAAACATGTGAAAGTTGCATCTTTCTGTGGACGTATGTTGAAGTTCTAGTCGTGCCCTACACAACCTGCCGGTAAGAATCAAATCGGTGAGGGGAAGTTCGCACGGTTCCCTTGCGAGTACTAGTACAAGAAAGTCGAAGCAAGTTTTGTATTACGTTTTTACTAAAGTCATGTTTATGCGAGTGGTACACTGTGATACGTTTTTGAACAGATTTTGTGAAGAGGAAGTGGACTGCCGAATAAAAAACATAGGGTGCTATGTAAAAAATTAAAAAAAGAGACATACTCCTTTTCATATCTTGATAATAAACGAGGTTACAAGAAAGGCAATCATAGTGGTTAATGTCGCCCCAGCAGCTAAACATTGTTTGCGTGAAACATTTTTTTATTCTGCTTTTCAACAAAAAGTTACACGGAGTTGCCAATATAAAGGGACATTGTACTGTAGTATCAAACGACACACAAACATTCCAGAAACCACAATGTTTGCAACCCTGTAATGCTGCTCATTGCTAAGTACATGTGTAGACCTATCAAAATTGACCTTTGGTTTCTAGATTCTATATCAGAGTTGAAATCTCATGTATTTTTCCGATATACTCACCACACATTGGATTTACGTATTTCATCTAGGATTGCGTATCAGTGGGAGAATTGCACAGTAAAAGCACGTTTAATGGCCACATGCATGTCTGAGGCGAGATTTGAATCCGTGATCTACGCATTCTCAGGCCTAAAAAGTGAAGCACCTGGAAGGGGAGGAAGAAACATCGGACCACTGTCATATCCGAATGCACCACAAATATGGATATTGCACGATTCGACCAGTCGGGTAAATGGAGACCCACAATGAGGCCCCTTTCAAACTGTCAGGTGATGGTAACGCTGTCTCACACTAGTGCGCGGCATCTCCATATCCTTCAAAGTGATCACTCAACTTCTAATGCTGTTCACGCCAATTATAAATACCCTACCAAGCCTGGAAACAATACTAAACACTAATGCACAGTGATGGCTGTTGTACCTGTCAGAGGGAATTGCAATTCTAATCATTTACACACCCGCCAATGGTGTGTAGAAGTAAGAACATATACTGACATCAGACCGTGTCTTCTGTGTGCCTCATTTCTTTTGTAGGGAAGTGTAAATACTCGCAGATATGGTTATTCCCAGTACCTTGCTTTTGAGGCAGGTAGAGAGCTGGGTATCGCTCTCTTCTGGCCCAGAAACCCAATTGGCAGAATTCTGTAATTATTCGTTTTAGATTTGAGTTCCAGTAGATCGAAACGGTCCCTTCCTCTATCTGATTGGCGTATCCTTACTTAAAAGCACATTTTGTATACTCTACATATGTCATCAGCACATACACAATGTGATCAAAAGTATCCCGATATCCACAAAAACATACGTTTTCCATATTAGATGCATTGTGCTGCCACCTACTGCCAGGTAATCCATATCAGCGACCTCAGTATTCATTAGACATCGTGAGATAGCAGAATGTGGCGCTCCCCGGAAATCACAGACTTCGAACGTGGTCAGGTGATTGGGTGTCACTTCTGTTGTACATCTATACTCGAGATTTCCACACTCCTAAACATCCCTAAGTCCATTGTTTCCAATGCGATAGTGATGTGGAAACGTGCAGCAAAAAAGCGTACAGGCCTACCACGTCTGTTGACTGGTAAAGATCGCCAACAGTTGAAGAGGGTTGTACAGTGTAATAGGCAGACATCTATCCAAACCATCACACAGAAATTCCAAACTGCATCAGAATCCACTGCAAGTACTAAGACAGTCAGGGGGGAAGTGAGAAAACTTGGATTTCAAAAAGGTTCAAATGTGTGTGAAATCTTATGGGACGTAAATCCTAAGGTTATCAGTCGCTAAGCTTACACACTGCTTACCCTTAATTGTCCTAAGGAACAAACACACACACCCATGTCCGAGGGAGGACTCAAACCTCCGCCGGAACCAGCCGCACAGTCCATGACTGCAGTGCTTGAGACCGCTCGGCTAATCCCGCGCGGCACTTGTATTTCATGGTCGAGCGGCTGCTCATAAGCCACACATCACACTGGTAAATGCCAAACTACGCCTCGCTTGGTACAAGGATGGTAAACATTGGACGGTTGACCATTGGAAAAACGTTGTGTAGAGTGATGAATCACGGTACACAATGTGGCGATCCGATGGCAGGGTGTGGGTATGGCGAATGGCCGGTGAACGTCATCTGCCAACGTGTGTAGTGTCAATAGTAAAATTCAGAGGCTGTGGTGTTATGGTGTGGTCGTACTTTTCATGGAGGGGACTTGCACCCCTTGTTGTTTTGCGTGGCACTATCACAGCACAGGCCTACATTGATGTTTTGAGCACCTTCTTGCTTCCCACTGTCGAAGAGCAATTCGGGGATGGCGACTGCATCTTTCAACACGATCGAGCACCTGTACATAATGCACGGCCCGTGGTGGAGTGGTTACACGACAATATTATGGGTGTAATGGACTGGCCTGCACAGAGTCCTGAACTGAATCCTATAGAACACCTATGGGATGTTTCGGAACGCCGACTTCGTGCAGGGTCTCATCGACCGACATCGATACTTCTCCTCAGTGCAGCACTCTGTGAAGGATGGACTGCCCAATAAACCTTCCAGCATCTGACTGAACGTATGCCTGTGAGAGTTGAAGCTGTCATCAAGGCTAAGGGGGGCCAACGCCGTATTGAATTCTAGCATTACCGATGGAGGGCGCTACGCACTTGTAAGTCATTTTCAGCCAGACGTCCGGATACTTTTGATCACATTGTGTACGTAATACATGTCAGCAGTAAGTGTAAGTGTCTCGATTTCAGTATTAAATAATATTTAACTTAGCTTTTTCTGAAAGTTGTAGCCCGTTTCCCTTTGTCCTGGGGTTTATATGAGATCTACAGGTTTTTTTTTTTTTTTTTTTTTTTTTTTTTTTTTTTTTTTTTTTTTATAAAGCATGAAATAATATAAATTGTAATTTCAGATTGTGAACAGTTTATTTCGTTTCAGTCAAGTGGAACATATGACACATAATTCCGCCATCTTGCCTATGTCTTTTTTCGCATATGCCAAGACTCTACTTCTTTGAAAAATACGCATCACACAATGAGCATATATCAGCTGTGACACTGTCTGCACAATACTGAACTGAATCCAGCAGGTCTCTCGCGAACTGTTCGTACTGCTATTTATGAACTCTCCAGAGGTTCTAGTACAAGTTAACATTCTGGAGTCGTCAGATTATTAAAACTGTCATCCCACTCTTTACGTGTGCTATTACATTTTAAATCAAATACATTGTTGTCGGTTGATATAGCTGTAAATATATATTTAATTCATGAAATTTATGTAGGTTGTAAAAATGACATTCAAATCACATTGTTCTTTTGATTTACTATTCTTGTTCACATTTTGCATAACATCGAATTTACAGAATATTGCATTGATTTTCCTTCTATTTTTCGTGTTTTTATGAATAAACAACACGAAGTGATACAGTGAATAATGAATCTTTGCTGGAATTGTTGCAGAACAGAAACGGATATTTTGTGAGTAACAGCATATTTCTACTCACTTCTGTTCTCGAATGTACGCAAAGTACATGTTTTGAGACGGGTATGAATGTCATTAACGAAATAATTAATCATTTAATTAGTGTGAATATCATTTTGAATCATTTTAAGACTCGTTCCGTGCTTCTGTTGAACACTGCTAAATATTACAAAACATTCATAAACATACCTAGTAACTGTTTATGGTCAGATATTTTTTATGAAATTAGATTTTAGATTGAGTAACTTAGTTTGAAGTAGATTATTCCCCTTGAATTGCCCTGTTAGAAGATCCAGATTCAAAGTCCTTAGCGCCTTTATGTTGTCGTTTCCAACGACAATAAGTCTCTGGTGAAGGCTTTTACAGCCAAAAGTCAATTACAAGCACAAACAAATGCCTTAGATCTTGCACTGTCTGTTCTGTCATTCTCAAATACAAATTCGTCTAGTAAGGACGGGCGGCAGAAATAATTGAAACCTAGCTATCTTGCCGTTTCCTGTGATGTATCGTGGTATTTTACCATGCAGCTCGTATAATTGAACAATGACCGGCCCCTGAACGCTTGTGATCAGCTTAGCACATACTCTAAGCCGACCCGTAAGTCAACAGAGGAGGACATGGCATAGAAAATTAGAAGACCCGTTAAAATTGTATCCCCGATTTCAAGATATTTGAACTAACGACTGTTTAGTTATCGTTTCTTTTTCCATTGCAAATACTAGTAGTCGTACCATCTTGAGCAACAGTCACACAAGGATAAAATTTAATTGAGATGATCTTCCATTTCAAGACATTTCCTTTCTTGATGACTCAGTCTGTCAGATGATATTTATAGCTTCATAAACACACTCATTTCATAACTGACACAAAATTAAGCTTTCTTTTCACACCCATTGCTGCAGTGTGAGAAGCGAATATTTATTTATACTGGAGAGAAATGGTGAAACCTTCTTCAGCAGTGGCAGCAATAGCATTTCAGTGCCCGACGCAGTCCTATGAGCTTGGGAACACATTGTCGAACAACTGGTCGATTTTTAGGTGCTAAACGTGCTAAATTTCTCATTTCAGAGTAATCATACGTTAAATTATATAAAAGTTATTTCGTGCAGTCTGATTCCTTCTGGCTAAATGTAATATCCTATAAAAGCTCGAGTTAATATGCGTGCACGTCTATTGATTTTTGCCGTTCACAGACTAAGTAGTATGCGGTATAGGGTTGTGACCGTATACTTCCACCATTTAGTCCTTCCTACGTCCTATGAGACATCGACACCACTATTCACATATACAAAGTTATGCAGCACCATCTGCTACACAGAATGACCTTTCTTATCTCTGTGGACAAGTGGATTCAAATTAGATGTATCCGCTTCACTCCCAGACTTGACATTACCTTAAATCACAATGTTATCCGCTAACACACGCTAATGAGATGCAGCACATCTAGTGCACACCTTATATTGACTTGTAAAATAAGCGTGCTGGTGTAGCTGCAGAGACGTTGCTAGGCGCCGAGTTTTTGGTCATTGATATGCAGCTGTATTTTAGACTCCATTTGTGTCCATTCAAAGAGTATTTCTGGCTTCTCGAACTTGAGATTTTAGATATATGGCAACTGATGTAAACTATTGCTGTTGACTGACCTGTTTTTGTTTATCCCGAAGCAAATCTCATAATACACAAATACGAAAATTGCTATGATGAAATTCTGTACGCCTTGCAAAGCAGCGAGAACGTAGGCAGTTCGGGAATGAACCCCGTCGTACGTCTGTTCTTCCCTCAGAAGATATGCTGTGTCTGTGTGGCTTTTGCAGATATTACCTAATGTGTGTTGTACTAGAGCCCACTAGGTACGGGAGAGATCAGTTAAGTCACAGGAAAGGTACTTAGGGTCGTTGAACATGACACAGAAGGAAAATATAAAAACTGAGATCATCGTGAAATATGACACAGTAAATTCTTTGTGACTTTTGGACTTTCTTGTTACCTGCTTACAACTATATTACTAAGTGCTGTTATTCAGTATCCTCAAACTCAAATACAGACACGTATTTTGTCTATTGGACAGAGGTGTACATAACGATACGAATCATAATAGCTTCTTTTTTCTCAGTAAGTCTGTATCTAAACGTTTGTTGTTTGAGTATTTACAAATATCGTACTATGAAAGGCTATGTACTATTGGGGTAGTCGACAGTAATAATAAAACACGAAACCTTCCGTAGTTTTACGCTAATCATTACTCCGTCCAATATTCATCTGACTACGAGACCCATCATAAATCCCTCATTGCCAGAGCCAATCATCTTATTAGACCAACAATGATCTTATAAAATTGCCACTATTAACTAAGAGTTATCGTAAGCCTTCATCGTTCGTGGTATATTAAATAGGCTTCAAGAACGTAAGTCACAGTCCGGCATTTCACTGGCAGTTAATAAGAAAGAAGTAGTATGATGGGAATGGTGTTGAGGTGTGGGGCACTGTCAATAGTAGGATGTTAATATGATCAGCTGAGACACTCAACGAAGGGTTTCCAACAACAGATTGTCCTAGTGTAAGGCAGAACCGAATGAAATATATATGTGATACTGTTAACTTCCTACTGTTAGACATGTAAACATTGGTGGGGCGAAGGAAGAAGGAAGACTAGGTTTTAAGTCAGGTCAACATCGAGGCCATTAGAGACGGCGAACAAACTCGAATTGTGTCTAGGATGGAGAAGGAAATCGGTTGTGCCCTTTGAAAGGAACCAACGCGACATTTGCCTGGAGTTATTTAGGGAAATCACGGAAAACCTAAATCTGGATGTCAGGACGCGAATTTGAACCGTCGTCCTCCCGAATGCGAGTCCACTGTGGGACGATGTATGCTCCGTTTCATACCATTCTATTTATCTTATTGCTACTCTTCTACTACGAATTATTGACAGGGCTGTAGATACATAAGGCAATCAATTGCATACTATGGTACAAACACTATTCGTTTCAAGGAAGTGTTCGGAATTAATAAATCTCAAACTTCTAGCTCTAACCTGAAGCGTCGTATGAGCAACATATGTATCATCTGACTTGAACATTATCAATCATCAGTGGCAACATCTACATCACGAAATTTTGTGTATGTTACCTCCCACATTATCGCCGTCACGCATAAGTACAGCTATGTGAAAAAATACCACTAAACTTTTCTGACGGCAGTTCAGGATTGTGTACAATTCCTTTACAGACTGTATGTGTGCAATTCACTGAACTTGTGACAACTTCATTCTGACCGTGATGGTTCTTGCTAATGAACAACTGCTATGTTAGCTGCACTGAATCGTATCAATGGGATAGCGACCATGAATTTATAAAATATTTTAACGCTCTATAACAATGTTTTTCAAACAAGTTGGCTCCACGGGTCTCTTAACCAATCATAAACAGCCACTGCTCATTACGCACATGACATCAGACTCCAAGTGTGGAGTAAATAAGCTGTCGGAAAATAAATGAATTAGAGTAGTTATTTCTTTATTAACTGTTGACATAACACATTTTAATAAGCTTTTAATGTTATTACATCTTATTCTTGCTACGAAATCAGTGGGAAGGATGAGCTTGCTTCTTCATTATCGGTTCAAATGGTTCAAAAGGCTCTGAGCACTATACGACTTAACTTCTGAGGTCGTCAGTCGCCTAGAACTTAGAACTAATTAAACCTAACTAACCTAAGGACATCACACACATCCATGCCCGAGGCAGGATTCGAACCTGCGACCGTAGCGGTTGCTCGGCTCCAGACTGTAGCGCCCAGAACCGCACGGCCACTCCGGCCGGCTCATTATCGGTTCCTCAAATCTTGGCACAACATTGGAAACTGTAACTCGTATCTCTTTCTCCACATGCATTCGCGATTTATACTTCATGTTGATGACTGCCAGTACTCAGAAACCTGACTTAATTAAAGATGATGTTGGTAAAGGCACGAAAGCTCGTAAAGCCTTGTTATCCATTTCCGGACAGTCCTGTTTCACCAAGCTCCAAAACTTATGCAGTGATGAGGAAATGAAATTTAATTCCAGTGTGGAGCCTGAAGAAATATATCAGTTAAAATCAAAGGGTATTTGATCCAGTTGTGTAGATGAACTTCTCTGGGAAAAGTACTTCAGAAAGTAATCACTGAGTCCATTTAAATGATCCACAGACTTCAATTCTTTACTTAACTGAAAAAACATTGTCTTCTAAAACCGCGGAAGGAGCAGGGAAAACGTAATGTATATCTTTATTGCCCAGTTTCCTTTTCCACAACAGTAGTTTCTCGCTGAAAGCTGAAACTTTGACTGACAGTTGTTTAATGTCCCTCTCATTACCTTGAAAGGATACATTCAATGAACTGAGAATTCAAAGATATCACAAAGAAACGCCAGCTCCGAGTCACTGTTTACAAATTTCTCGGAACTGAAATGTTTCCCTCGAACAGTTTAAGAGTAAATTTCGTTCCTAAGTTCACACATCCTTTTCAACAAAATCCAACATGTAAGCCAGCGAGAGCTACTGTAATAAATTAGGGAAAACATCTCGACTTACGTGGTCAACTTTTAATGAACTTTATCATTTCGATCACCGACTGAAGAACCTCATGAAGGACGGAGCTCATGATTTTCGATGCCAGTACTTCTCGTGAATAAAACCGTGAGTCTAAATACCATGCAAAGCTTCTTTAATAATAGCTCGCAATCCGGTGAAACGGCCAACCATACTACGAACTACAGCTGTACACGCGTCTACACAATTTTCCCAATGCTGCTTTCTCCTATAAAAGGGTGTAGTATATCAAAGACCTCTGTTGCTTTGTTCCAATAATTGTTTTCCTCCAGAAGAGAAAACCGTGAATTTACTGTCATGTTCAAACCGCACGTAAAAAATGAGGTGTACATCATTGTGGTTGTCTGTAGCTTCATCCAACTGGCTAGCGAAATCATCATTGGCTTTGAGTTTTTCAACCAACCAATCATTAGCGTTGTCAGCCGTGTTCATTATTCACGACTAATAGTGGTGTCTGAAAAACGCGCACTTGTCAGTAGCTTGGCAGCAGATTCACCTAGTGTATTATAGATACCATGTCCAGAGCAAGAGCTAAAATAACGTATTCTGCTTTGGTGCGTGGTTGCTACATGGTACGCAACTTTGTAAGATGAAAGAAGAGTCTTTGTAGTAATCGCACTTTGTTTAGTTAAATTCTTTTGTTCTGTCATTTCTTTTAACTTGTGTGAAAAGTATTCCCATGGTTTTTTTTGCCAAATTACCGTGTACCGTGATCTGACTCTAAATGTCGTTTCAGTTTATTAGAAAGAATGCTTTCAGTAACTATGGTTTTGAAAAAAAAGTCACACTGCTGTCATGAATCATTTCAAACAGTAGTATATCTAAAACCGAAATTCGAGTAATTGTCGCCATACATCGTGCATTTTAGTCTATTCATGTCTCTAGAACTGCATGACACATTTTAAATATCACATTTTGTACTTGTATTAAATTGAAAAAATCCGCCCATGCTGGCAGAGAAACAAAAATTACTGAAGACAAACAAGAATTAAAAACAATCTGCACTCGACAAAACTAACCTTCAAACGGATTGCTGCTACTACTACTACTACTACTATTATTATTATTATTATTATTATTATTATTATATTATCTGAACCACGTGTTGTTTCTGGCAACTCTTCATATCTTTGAGAGGTGAAGGTTAGGTGAAAACGAAGACTGAAAAATACTTGGTCAAACCGAGATTCGTTCACACGACCTCTCTGTTTCGAGGTAGACGCTTCACCACTTGACCACTAGGCCCGACGGACTGCTCTGAGTTCAAACAAATGAATCACATAGTACGAATTTACTGACATTTACTACGCTGGCATAATAACAACACATATTTGTCGGCCCTCTAGATATCAGTACTAGGACATACGTTGTTCCATTACTCAGAAAACACACAAACCAAATTATTATTTTTATGGAACCACTGCGACGTCCCTACTATAATACCGCGAGGACCCTGGGAGCCGCTTGCACTGTTCGAAAACCCCAGCTATAGAACTATATCCACAAGCCAAACTGTACACACACACACTATAACGGACAAAATTCCTATAGAATCTTATTTTCTCGGAACTGAAATATCGAGAAAGGTTTACCACTGCGCCCCGCAGCGATCCACGAGCCAAACTGTACACAAACACACACACACACCCACACACACACACACACACACACACACGGGTGCGCGAGCGCTCGCACTCGTGCGCGCACTATAACAGATAAAAATCCTTTAAAATCTTATTTCCTTGTAGCCTTGTAGCGATTCTAGGCGCTTCAGTCTGGAACCGCGCGACTGCTACGGTCGCAGGTTCGAATCCTGCCTCGGGCATGGATGTGTGTGATGTCCTTATGTTAGTTAGGTTTAAGTAGTTCTAAGTTCTAGGGGACTGATGACCACAGCAGTGATGTCCCATAATGCTCAGAGCCATTTGAACCATTTTTTATTTCCTTGTAACTGAGGCATCGAGAAACATTTTCCATTGCGTCCGGCACCGGTGCTAGCACCCACAGCAGCAGCAGGCTTGACTATACAAAGGGCAGTGAGTCACGTATCCCTGCTCGTTTCGTTTGTTTACAGTAGTTGGTTGCTCTCTCAGACGGCCTGAGCTGGTGGCCTACCGACGAGGCGCCTAATTGGAAGACAGGAAGTCCGGCGCCCAGTTGCTGGGCAGCGTGGTACTTTAAAAGTTTTCTGTAAACTTCCGGTAGGTTTATCTTTTTGCTTGTGAAGCACACAACAAACGAATGTCCTTGCGCCGCGATTGGCAGGGATAGTAGCGTTAATGGACGCCATTACAAATCACTTCCGCTGGGAGGGGAAAAGTAAAAATTATACACTGCTAACCATTAAAATTGGAGCACCATGAAGATGGCATGCAACAAATGACGAATTGGCATCAAGTGCGTTATATGCTTGAATATGCGAATGATTAGAATTTCGAAACAACTGCACAAAGTACCTAGGAGCAATGCCTTCTACATTCTGCATGTAAGGAAAGATTACGCAGCGGGATTCTCATTCAGAAATTACATTTGAATGTTGGCATCGAAACTGGAGGGTCCCAAACACATTCAATGTCTTGAAATAACTTTACTGAGGTAGTGAGGGCTATCCGCGTTTTCTGTTTGATTTTGGGATTGGTTCCACAGCTGCATCTACATTTATCCACAAATAATAACACCATCAATAACGTAACTCACTTGTGCCACTGTAGTCAACCCGTTTCGTTACTCCAGCTACCGAAAGATTTAGGAATTTTTAGTTCGTTTGTCAACTCTACATAAGGACAAAGTTATTTAATTTCAAATTACGATTACTGAAAAAAAACAGACTGCAGAAAGTAGTATAATCAGATACTCACTAGATATATATTCTCGAAATCTGAGTCATGACTTTGTAACAAGGAATGATGCTTTTTCCCATCTGAGGAGAATGAGCATCCATAGAGAATGCTCGTGTTGATAAAAGAATCGCTCACCACTAGTTTTTTTCCAGTGAGTTGAAGTGTGTCTTCCCTATAACTCTGTCGAATTAGTGACCCGCGTTTGAATAACCTGAGTGGTTCAAGTTCTATGCAGTTGCTGCAACGTACTCACTACGGATACATCGAAGCTTTCCCTTTCATTACGTCGACTGACTTGCGTCGTTTCGAAGCATCTCATAGTGCCATAAGGACGGTGATTAACATTGCTGCATTGTGTGATTAGCACTAGCTCATCGAAAGTCAGTGAAGATGTTTAATGCGAAGTATGCATATGTTACATCCTCATCTAGAATGATTTACCAAGTTGTTAAGTTATAAAGACAAGTCGTACACGTAGAAACGGCAATCTAAGTAGGTGTCACTTATGGGAAGTCATAGAGCACAGAGTCCCTATGAGATTTGTTACCTGTATCCGTCTGCATCACCACAGCAAAGAGACACAGCACAGTCTTTTTCAATCATAGTTTTTCAGATTCGTGTAGATTTCCTCAGAAGACAAAGGAGGTCGCTATATTAAAATAAGAAAATCATTTCAGAACGATACAAACATTAATAATCTAAAACCAACAAACGTCAAACTTCTTCACTGGTCTCTTCTGACTGTAAGCAAGTGTATATCCTCCGGTAGGTCGTTAGATAACTACGTTTAACATTTAAAGTTACCTGCTGTAATTAATCGTTGTTGTAATATCTCTATTAATACTTGCTGAAGACTGTGTGCGTCAGGTCTAGATAATCGCTGTACTCTCCCATTTCTGGACAGTTCTCAGAAAATCTACATGATACTGGAGTGACACATGCTTACGTTAAAGTAAAACAGGAGAACTGTTGTGAAATTCAACAATGTGATGAGCTAAACCTTCGAGACATCTGTTTTAGGTACATTACCGGAGTCAACTTAGTTTAGGAAGTAAATGCTTGTGTTTGGTCAACCAAAAACCTCACCTTCTTAATGGAGAAGCTTTCCATCCACCAGAATGCTAAATTGCATGACAGCAACAGGCGAATAAACATCGTGATGTCACTTCCCAGTATAAGGGAGAAAGAAACAACTTGAATATGAAGGAGTTTAACTTACTAATTTCCATTTCGTCTGCGCGATATATTCTTGAAATCAACGAATTTAAAGCGAAATCAAGCCTCACTTTTGTTGTTATGTTAATCTAGTTTACATCTGTCTAAAGGCCTGTCTCTAGTAATCTGCAATGTCTCACTTGTAAGATAATTCTTTTGTTTGCTTCTTTCCTCCAGTGACATAGAACATAAACCGTCTTGTAGCGTGAAATTCAAAAGAAGAATAATAACGCAGGCCAAAGAAAAATTATTTCTTGGTTACTTTTTGTTAGGTAACAGCTTGATCTCACGGCTTTTACGGCGCTAATTCTGTATCTGACCTCAGTTTATTTTTCTGTCACGTACAGTTTTATTGAGGCATAAGCATGAAAACATATCTTTCAATATATTTCTTTCTTCTCTTCTCCTTAAAACATCTAATATAGGTTTTTCTCCGATGAACTGCCCACTATATGTTTCAGTGAAATGACCAATAAAAGTCTCCCATCACACACAATCTGTCCAAAAACTTCCGAGACTGGTTTTATTCCCGCCGTATAAGCTCCCTCTGCGCAATAACTATTGATGCAGCTTGAACTAACAACTGTAACAACAGATGTGCACTCGACCAGTCAGTTGCAAGCAGGCAGTGTTACATAGTGAATGTGCCGCCATAGTGTGTCAACACTGTTGTACAACAAAACACAATAAAGCAACATCTCGAAAGTCAGTGTTCAAGACAGTCTCCAAAATGTTTCGAAGAAGAAGAAAGTGTGTGAAAAGTTTATCCTACACACCTTGACTCCCGAACAAAAACAACGGGAAAAATCATAACGGTTGACGAGACTTTGTGATATCAATACGTATCTAACACAAAACGACAAAGTGCAGAACTGGTTCCTGATGGTTCACCAAGACCATAGAAGTTGCAAATGTAACGCGCGAGATGAACAATATCTTAAAAAAGGACTTTTCAGAGAGTTTCTCATGGTTGCATGAACGTCCTGTGCGTTGGGGATGAGGGGGAGGAGACCATGTAGAACACCTGAACCACTGACACTGCCAGCTTAATTTTCTCTATTTTTTATTAATAGACTCTCGACAATTTTGCGCATTCGGACTATTTTTACTCCAGTGATACGTATACCGGTTTTTCATCACTTTGACTCCTCGATAAAAACGCTCCCCATTTTCCTTGCCTGAAGTCATCCAAATGTTCGGGGAAATATTCAAGGTGGTTGTTGACAACGTAGATTTTGAGCCTTATGAAACAGGCTAACGTGTTGAACTCTTGTAACATGTTGTCTATTACGAAAATAGAATGTGGATCCTGTTTGTGGCGTAATAATTTAGTAACAAAGTCCATGAGTGATATCCAAACCGCGTTCTCACTCACAGTAATTTCTGATTCAAAGTTGGAACAACATTTTTCGAACGTCGAGTCAACAAACACGCTTCCTTTTAGAATCAGTCTTCAAATCTGCTACAGAGTGTGCGCTTCTTTTACCTTCCTGACAGATTAAAACTATGTACCGAATCTGAAGTCTAGGCCGGAAACTTGCTATTCACGGCCAATACTCTTACCGACTGAACTATCAACACACATTCCACGGCAGAGTTAAAGTCTCTCCACAACAACTTTTCTTCAAGTAGTGCCAACTCAGGAATGTATGCAGGGGCTCTGTGAAATGTGGAAAGTAGGAGAGAGGTCCTGGCAGAATTAAAGTTATGAGGACGAAACGTGCCTGGATTATTGGATTATCGGTCGATAACTGCATTCCTTACGAATTGCAAGGTTCCAGATTCGAGTAACAGTGCGGCAAACATTTTCAGTCTGCCGCGAACCTAACTGAGCATGTTTTTGCTGCGGTTAGCACAGTGAACTCACATTCTGGAGGACGGCGGTTCGGATCCCCGTTCGGCCATCTCGATTTATATTTTCCGTGCTTTCCCTAAATCGCTTAAGGCAAATGGCGGGATGGTTCCTTCGAAAGTACATAGCCGATTTTCTTCCCCATCCAACCGTAATCCGAGCTTCTGCTCCGTCTCTGATGACCTCATTATCGACTGGCGTTAAATCCTAATTCCTCTTTTTTTTAGCAGTATGTTCCACCTCTTCTTACAATATCGTTTCTGATAGGCGAGGAAATTTTTTCAGAGATATTTGAAACATTTTCCATCTTTGGGTAACGCTTTCACAAACTGTTTTGCCAGGCACAACTTAATATCTAGAGGCGGTATAGTATTTTTTTCGCAGCAGCAAAGGAAAAATATTTAATTTTGTATATGAAATTGAAATTTCAGTGGATCTGAAAGATATGTCTTTAAAATATGTGCATACGATAAGAACGCTGCGCTTAGTTGAACTATAATGGTATATGAAATACATGTCATTAAAATCTAAATGGAAGCAGTTTTTAACATATTTATTGTTAAATTAAACAAAAGTTGTATGATAATGCTTTTTTGTTATCGTATTCGGATTTAGAGCTCTCAAAACAACAATAACAAGCGAGTTTTATTACTAAAGTGTTTTCACGTTGGCCTGCGAAATTGGTAAACTAAAGAAGCATTTATAGATCTTTGAAGGGGCTGAGTGAAATATCGAGATGAGAGTCCTCCACTGCGCTAAATTCAGTAGGGCGTCTGATCGTCCTGCTTTTCGTGTCCGTTCAGGCCCATTGCTGAGGTACAGTCAGGATCACGGCGTGCTGGATGTCTAGCTCGCTGTACTACACTAATGAACAAGTGATCGAGTGATAACCTCTAGCTATCTATGTGCTGTATCAAATTCGGTAAGTTTATTGACCAGATTGCAACTGAGGTTTCGTCGCTTACTATCTCGTTGCTTCATCCTGTATTTCGGATAACTGTGTGTGTCGCGGGCCTGCCAATCAGTCCATTGTTCAGGGTGATCCTGACCCTAGCTCAGCAATGGGCCCGAACGGACACGAAAATCAGGACAATCACACGCCCTGCTGAATTTAGCGCAGTGGAGGACTCTCATCTCGATATTTCACTCAGCCTCTTCATAGATCTATAGATGCTGTTTACACAGCCACTTTGAAAACCAACACACATTCACTGGAATTTGCAGGTTTACAAGGGCATTCAACACACTACATACAATTTTTCCATTGCCCTGTTACGCACTGGTTTGGCTACATGTAACACGTCAGGCAGAAACCTGAATTATCTTACGTGTTGTGTGGTTTATGAGGAGCTGTGTGCAGCAAAATATCACAATACTATGAACAGGTCACAATATACTTATATGTACGTGGAGGTCGATGGCAGATAACTGTTGGTTTCTTAGCCCAGCACTGTTCACCGCTGAACGGTCTCTAGCAGTCAGTGTGTGAAATTGACGTAACTGCTCTCTGAATGTGGATACCCCTTCATTTTTCTGCGTATTGGGAAAAAATAACGTTGTTACTGTTAAGTCAATTGGCATCACTGACGCTGTTTCAATAGCGTCATGGAATGCTGTAGCTTTAGAACATTCATCGTCCTTTCAAATCAAAAGAAAGCCTTATTTCTTACCACTGCATTGTCCTGACGCACTGTGCACACTGTGAGTTTCAAATTACTTATTATATCACTAAATGTCGAACACTATTCTCATATACTTTTTGTCATAATAGTATAAGTGGCTATACCTCTGTCATCCGACAATGAGATCGATACCATGCGATGTGTGTTATCGCCGGCCGGAGTGGCCGTGTGGTTCTAGGCGCTACAGTGTGGAACCGCGCGACCGCTACGGTCGCAGGTTCGAATCCTGCCTCGGGCATGGATGTGTGTGATGTCCTTAGGTTAGTTAGGTTTAAGTAGTTCTAAGTTCTAGGGGACTGATGACCACAGCAGTTAAGTCCCATAGTGCTCAGAGCCATTTGAACCATTTTGTGTGTTATCGACCCATCTGGCACCCGGTAAGAGACGACAGAGGGCCGTCAAAGGACGTAGCTGCTGACGTCGAACGAGAGGTAAAACCCGGTCGCCGGGCTACTGCAAGGTACTTCGAATCATAGTATGCTAAAAATCTACCTCGCTTACACCAACTTTCGTGATCTGGCTGTTCACTGGATGTCAACTCGATTACCTTTTGGGATGCTATTCTGTGAGTTATTGATGGATATGCTGGGCCATGGACTATCTAAATCATTCTCTTGGTGTGTTCTGTAGTTTATTGTGACCCAGTGCAGACTGGAATTGTAAACAGGTTGTCACATTAAACACCTTTCAGCCGTCTAGCTTCCAAATTTATTTTATTTGGCTACCAGTTTCGGCCATTTACTACGCCATCTTCAGGCCCTGTGTACAGACAACAATGGTACCATTATGAAATAGATAACCAAAAGAGGGACCGTGGTGCAAGTCTTACATACAGTGGAATATGTAATGACATAAAAATACCAACCAATACAGGAAGTTACATAGCCGGCCGCGGTGGTCTCGCGTTTCTAGGCGCACAGTCCGGAACCGCGCGACTGCTACGGTCGCGGGTTCGAATCCTGCCTTGGGCATGGATGTGTGTGATGTCCTTAGGTGAGTTAGGTTTAAGTAGTTCTAAGTTCTAGGGGACTGATGACCACAGCTGTTAAGTCCCATAGTGGTCAGAGCCAGTTACATGAAGTTACAGATAAATTAAGGAATAAAATAAGAGAACAATTGCACAACATATTAACTTAAACTAGCGAGCAGGGTATATACGTCATATAATCGTTAAAAAGGAACCTACTAAACGGAGGTAAATAATTCATGTTATGCATAATGCAATGCCCGTGAAACAACTGGAGTAAAGTATGGCTCTGAGCACTGTGGGACTCAACTGCTGAGGTCATTAGTCCCCTAGAACTTAGAACTAGTTAAACCTAACTAACCTAAGGACATCACAAACATCCATGCCCGAGGCAGGATTCGAACCTGCGACCGTAGCGGTCTTGCGGTTCCAGACTGCAGCGCCTTTAACCGCACGGCCACTTCGGCCGGCTGGAGTAAAGTAATATAGTCATATACTGACGGATACAGACTGAATATGAAACATTTGATTACATGCTGTCATATACTATTAAAACATCTACTACTTACTGGAGGTTAACCCCATAACTATCTGTATAATCATGGTCCATGTACTACTAATAACTAACAAAAGGAGGAAATAAAAATACATCAGTGCAATTTATGTATCACAAATTCATAAGATACAACATATTTAGTAAAACATTTCTAGTGAATCAAACTATGAATCTGATGTAACATACCGTAACGAATTCCAACCAAGCAGTAAGTATGGAAATATATGGAAAATAGAAAACCAACGTTATCACGAAAGTGATACGTTTGCGGTAAGTAGGCGTGTGTCTAGGTGATCTCCTAAACCATAAGCTAGAATAAGCCTAAAAGAAAAGTACTGCGATGCATACGCAGTATGTTACATCCTGCCCTTCCTGGCACAAAGTAACAATGTGGACCTTATCGAACCGCGGTATTGACCGTCTGGGTATGGTTGAACTACAGACAACATGAGCCGTGTTCCTCCTTCCTAGTGGAATGACTGGAACTGATCGGCTGTCGGACCCTATCCGTCTAATAGGGGCTCTCATGCATGGTTGTTTACATGTTTGGGCGGGTTTAGTGACATCTCTGAACAGTCAAAGGGACTGTGTCTGTGATACAATATCCACAGTCAACGTCTATCTTCAGGAGTTCTGGGAACTGGGGTGGTGCAAAACTTTGTTTGATGTGTGCATATGCTCCAGAAAACCTCACAGACTGTAGAAAACATTGGTGTGCGGTATGTCAAAGCCATCTTCAGATGTTATGTTAAAAGCGTGTGCGCAATATTTTATGTTTTTCACTGTCGGGAGAATAAATGTTTTTGGCACTGATTTTTTACACTTTATCCATTACATCCATCCTGATTAAATCATTCTAAAACTAAGAACTTAACTCTGAAAATCCGAGGTTCATATCAAAACATGGATCCAGTTAGATTCATGGGGCACACATTTCCCACTCCACCGATTTTCAAAACGTGTTAGCTAAAATGTTTTTGGTAGTGAAAGTGTATTATTTATCACGAAGGAAGACCGGTTTCGAGCATTTATTTTTCAAATATATGCTAAATAAATTTGAACCATGAGAAGATTAACGCTCTGATGCACGGAGATGTGGTACTTCGCTCATAAGTGTGATTTTTCAGAAGTGTAAAGTTCAGTTGTTCCAGATTACTACTCCACGAATGAATGCGACCTTCCACAACTAACTGTTGTGGTGGCTGAGTTTCTTTCAGGTCAAGCAATCCATTCCATGGAGATAACCGGATCTGAATTTTACAGATCATGCTGGGCAGCGTTGATGAGACAAACCGCAGGTCACCAGCTGCCACCAAAGACCGTCAGAAATAGGTTCGACTACCCATAAAATTATTGAGGCACCCAATAATGGGTATGCCACGTCAGTTCCAATCATGGGTGGTTGTAATGATAATCACATCCTCTATTAACTGGTTTGCTATTGTCGAGAAAATTTTCCTATTTTAGTGTCTTATTTAAAAGATATATTTTCAGCTTCGAGACTTCTCTAGTTACATATGTTGGGGACTGTCGTGCGCTAAATGTATTGTGATTGAACTTGTGTAATGTTTTGGAAATAGGTTTCTAATAGGTAGCCTAAATACTTTCACATGTATGCCAGGACGTTTCTTTAAATAAGGAATGACCTATTTCATTTCCTTTTCGTGTCTAACTGTGCCAGTGCTGTGTTTCTAATGATCTCGAGGTTGACATGTCTTTGAACTCTAACGATCTTCCCTTCCTACGTTCGTTTAATGTGACGTATTTTAACATGGTATTAAGGAGCGCGAATTATGTCTGTAAACAGTCTCTAGGAAGACCAAAGACATGGGAGCAAAGAAATTCGTTCCACTCACTGAGACATATCTATACGCTCGATGTACATGGTTTTCAGAGAATAACGCTTTTCATAATGGTGAAGGGTTATTAATTTTACGGTGTGAGTGTGGTAACGATATTAAACGTGACTAGAATGTCGCAAAACGTACTAGTAAATCTGAACCGAAAAAGGACGCACATGAAAATTAATGAACGTTATTACTTCATAAATACTTCACCTTCACTTTTTCCTTTGCACAATAGCGTAGGAATAGGAAGTCGGAACCAAATTTCAAAGACAACGTAGAAATAGAAAGTTTTGGTGAAGTCTCTAAAACACGTCACTGTTCAACAAGACAATTGTATGTATCATCTTGAAAAACTGTCTTTGTGCTTTAATTCAGAGGACAATCATCTTTCAGTTGTCCATCGTATCATGTTTCCCATCTCGGTGATGCGCGGGAAGTGATTTCATCGTCTGGCTACCCTGCTGCTGTCAGTAGTACGTGTGGTGAGATGTTTCGTAGGATGACCAACATGGTTGGTCTCGTATCTAAGCAAATACTTTTCAGTCGATGCTGAGATTACACTGGTGTGCAAAACTTAAGGACGAAAGTAGCTTTCGCGTGATGTGTCACTGCTACGTAACATAGCTAGATAAAACTTAGACCATACATAAAAGAACTGCTGCGGTATAATACAGAAGGTAATTGAAAATAAATACGCAATGAGACGAACGGAAATGACACTTTTATTCAAATACATTAATTACACTGAAGCCACAGCTATTGATGATGGTCCCCTGGACATTACAAGCGGTGGGACATGGTTCTTACCATGATGTGTGATCACAATGAACAGCAACGCATACTCTGCAACGTCCTCCCATACTGGTCACAAGATTGGTAGGGACTTTTTGTGGTAGGGAGTTCCATTCCTTCAACAGTGCGGTTCACACCTGGTGAATGGTCGTAAGCGCATGTGAACGTGCTGCTGTATGTCTCCGAAACGCATATACACTTGCTCGACGGGATTTACGTCAGGGGAAGAGCTAGTCCACCAGCGCAATTCGATGCGGTCGCTCATTGTCATCCATAAATATGAAGTGAGAGCCGCATGCACCCCTGAAAAGACGCACATGGGGAAAGAGTATTGTGTCACAGTAACTTTGACCGGTGAGTGTACCGTGTTCAAAGATTTGGAGGACAGTGCAGTATATCGTTACGCCTCCTCATGCCATAACACTGGGACCACCAAAACAATCATATTCGAGAATGTTCCTGGGTGCATTTCGTGTTCCCACCTCTCGCCATATATGGCCACAAAATTGTCGGACATGATCGTTTTGGTGGTCCTGGTGTTATGATAGGCGGAAGCATAATGTTAAATGGGCGTACTGACGTCCAAATCTTTGAACACAGTGCACTCAGCTGTCAACGTTATTGTGACACTATAGCCTTTCGCCATAGGCGTTGTTTCAGAGCTACCATCGGCCCTGACTTACTTGATGACAATGTGTGACCGCATTGATCTACGCAGGTGGTGGAGCTCTTGAAACGAGAGGATATTCGGCGTATGGGCTCTCCTGCTCGTATCACCGACATAAATTCCATAAACAACACAAAACCCAGCAGTTGTAAAACGTGCAACCAGGATGGGAGCACGTTGCAGAAAACGCATTTCTGTTCTTGGTGGTCACACACTCAAGACCATGACCTGCTGTTTTAAATGTCCAGACGATCATCAAAAATCGCGTTGACTTCGGCGTTATTACTGTCTTTGAATAAAATTGTCATTTCTGTTAATCATTGAGTATTTCTTTCAGCTACCTTCTGTGCTGTACTGTAGGCGTTCTTTGTATGTACGGTCCAAGTTTCATAGAGCTATGTTACCTGACAGTGACACATCATGCAGAAACTACATTCGTCCATAAGTTTTGTACTCCAGTTTGTTTACGAAATCACAACGATTTATAGCACGTACGTATTTTAGTTGTATATGAATTCTAAGATATCGGGATACGAACTATTTCTTAATATGCACCAACTAAACTATTTTTCCATCCACGTAGCGCACGTTTGACAACTAAATATATTATTGCAAAAACCTCTTCTTTTTATACATCGAGCAGGGCGATGCAATTGCTAACATGGTTTTCGTGTATTCACCTGGCGAAGATTTCTGCATCGACAACTGAGAAAATCAACTTTACTGTAGTTGTTGACCAAATAAATCTAGACATTTACTTCGGCGAGAATGCTATATATGAAGATACAGCATGGTAGCCCTAGGACCAGTTTACAATTACTACGACTTAGTTTTCGTGATCACGTACTACATTAATTTAGATGTGTGATCATTTATCTTCCATAACTGAGATTTTACTGCTCATTTTTTCAGCAGTAGTAGTAAAAGTACTTTGAATTACGTGATATTTTCGGTATTCTAGACCAAATTATTTTATTATTTTGAAGATATCAAAACAAATAAACCACATTTACTATTATGTTTGGGGTGGGTAGCTTAGTTTTCAAACGTCATGAATTAACGCAACTTACATTTAACCTTTTTCATTTCCACGGTCCAGGGAACGTTCACTTAAAACCTGAAGCTTAATTTAAAGACAATTTCTCTTAAAATGGTCCGCTTAGGTTTCCGTGGGTTTGTTACCAATTCTGTACCGTACGCCAAATAGCCTGTATGACGCCACCGGTGGAAATATATTTACAGGTATGTCGGCCTACCTTATTCGGGCTGAGGTATAAAGTTAAATGGGACCTCAGCCCTCCAAGCCGCCCAGAGGAAAATACTATCAGTGACCTCTGGCGCTGCCAGCATAACCTTTTTAGCAGCTCTCATTTATTTACCATACAATATTATTTTCACGGGCAAAACATAGAACCAAGATCTGAAAAAATTCAGACTCATCGCTTTTCGTTTTCCATGTTGGTTACCACTGCTAATGCTGAAAGGCAATGTCGCAACATATTCAGATACTCAGAAGTTTAATGAAAAATCTAGGAAACTTCCACTTGTGAGAGTATCTTCTAATTTCGTCTATGTGCAAGTTCTGGGAAACAACCAATTAAAGTTTCTTTTACTACCTTTCCACTTCCGCACAGGTATAGTTTTGTTTTGTAATACCTCGTTTTTTTTTTTTTAAATCAAGCGTCTGCCACAAGAATGAAAGCGGACAAAACTGGTGCTTTAAGGAATTTTCACTAGTCAGTATATGTTTTCATCCGCAGAAAAATATGAATGATGTAAAAAGAATAACGGGCAATCTGTGAAGCAAAGAGAAGAATAGCTCATCACTAAAAGCGTACTCGTTTTTAGAAAGTTAGTAAGAAAGAACGTATTACCAGTAACTTAGAAAAACGTAAAACAACTTGCACGTAAGTTCAGTCGTTTCTAAGTTTGTCTCCTGTGTCTGAGATATATATTAAAGGCTACGTTTATTTCCTGTTTTGTTCCATACTTCTACCACTTAAAGTTCTTCTACCACTTAAAGTCCGACTACTTAGCTGAGTGGTCAGCGAGTCTGACTGCCATGCAGCGAGCTCTTCGAGTTAAAGAATTTCTATGGTTCGTTCTTTCTTTCCGTTTTTCTTTTATATTCCATCATCTGGAATGTTAATCTAAGGCAACCTAAAGTAAATAACGTAGAAACTTCATTTTCTCACCTCCTGGGGATCGTGGAAAATTGTTAGATGGTAAAAGCTTTTCAGATTGTGGAGATTATACCAGTGGAAACAACATCATGTAGAGGTACTTGCGTAATTTAGTATTCTGACGATATAAAATTCAGACGACTTATTTATAGTTCAGACTGTAATGCCTTGAGACAACTGACCCTAATAATTGTACCATTTCAAATTTTCATTTTAATAGCAGTGTCATGGCTCCCGAATAACAGTCATGAGGCAAAAATAAGGCTACGCTTATGAACTGGTCAATAGTCTTCCCATACCGCTCCAAAAAACGGTTAGAAACACCCGTCCAATCTTCTGAAAACTGTTCCCAGGCGTATCCCATGTGAGTGGATTTGTTATCATTGATAAGTCTAAGAAAATATCTGTTGGAGGTGATTTGAAACGTCAGCATTCGACGGCACAGTTATTCTTCAGCAGCAATTTATCATGTTAATGTGCGTTTTGAAGTTTTCAACTTTTCTCCAATTTCTATAAAAATAATATCTCCAATCTTTCAATTAATGTCTTCTATGACTCAGTATTGAATTCCGTCTATGTGTCTAAGTATTCTACATTGCGCAACAGAATTAAGGGATTAATTCTTCGAAACTCCGTAATTGTCTCCCACTGCGACGCATAAGTTTGAAATTTAGCTCAAAGGTGCCTACAACCTTTCTCTGTAATGGTGCAAGAGCGTGGCGCCCTGCGACGTCACCCTCGGGCTCCGTGACGCTTCAAACAGCAAACAATTGACACATGCGAAAAAATTACCGCAGCTCAGGGGTCCTTGTGAGCTGTAAGGTGGGTTAATGCTGTCATATTGGCACCAAATTTCGCCACAATTCAGCCTGACGCCACCCTGGACGTGTCATAAGATGAGAAGATGAGACGGTCCTCTCACCTACATTTCACCCCTTCTTTTGACTTCTCGGTGATGGAGGTCAGAATCGCGACACCCAGCGTTAAAAGCATCCGCTTTTCTTATGGATGGCCGAGGAGAACATTTCAGACATAATACTGCTAAGAATCGACACGAAAAGACTCAGGGAGTGGCATAAAGGACGACAATGAAACTACCGCTTTCCTGGGGGCGTTGATACCCATACTTTCCACGGTGGAAACGACAGTTGGCAGAGCGATGAACAACTGTAAGAAGTTCTTGACAACCTTTTACACTGCTGACACCATTCAGGAAGATGGCAGCAGGATACTGTGCGTTTGAATCCCCACTGACCGTGATCGCACCTCTTTGGAGTGCAGCGCGACGACAATATTTGCTCTCATGTACAGATTGTAACCACCAGCGACCATTCTAAGCCATTCGACGAAATTTGAACGAGATCCGAAGCGTCAAAGGGTACTTACGCTTTTTCAACATTCCTGTTGCGTGAATCATGGGAGCGCAACATTAACATGTGGATGAATAAAACGACAAAGAGTTCGTCTAGGACCCCTGAGTTCGGCAACACTGTTGGTGCAACTATGTTGAGCACGTTACAAGTATACATGTCAGGAACTTCGACACCAATTCAGCCTGGCGGATGCTCTAGCGCCAGAAGGTAGGCAAATCGCACCAAAGCAGCTAGAGCAGCTGCCAGACTGATTTTGCATCGAAATTTCTGAAGGTACATTTCTAACGTGCTGAACAAAGTTGTGTAGGTTTCACCAAGGATGCTGCCGAACTGGAGGGCTCTTAGTGAGACCCTTTACCGATTTATTCACGTACATGTTAATGTTGCACTCGCTCTAGATCGCCGCAGGAGGGCGAAAAACAAGAGGGCTGTAGAAGAATAAGTGTCCTTTGATGCTTCGGATCTCGTTCAAATTTCGTCGAATGGTTTTGAACGGTCCCTAGTGGTTCCAACCTGTAAACGAGAGCAAAAACAGGTCGTGCTGCCCTCCAAAGGAGCGTGATCACGTTCGATGAGAATGTAGCCCCATAATGTGTTAAGAGAAGGTTTGAAACGTCCAAGGGTGTCAGAAATGTCGAAGGTTGCCGAGAGCACCTTCCTGTTGCTCATCGCACTGTGAACTGTCGCTTTCGACTGCGGAATGTGTGAGAATCAATGCCCCAAGGCATTGACGACCGTTATGTCATCTTCTGAGGCCTTTTCGTGTCGATGTGTCTGAAACGTTTTCCTCGGCCACCCATAAGAAAACAGCTTGATTTTAAAGCTGGGCGTCGCGGTTCTGACCTCCATCGGGAGACGTCAAAAGAAGGAGTGAAATGTGGGTAAGAAGGGTTGTAACGACCATCTCGCCGTGTGACACGTCCATGATGGTGTCGGGCAGAATTTTAGTCAAACTTAGTGCCAATCTGACGTATTAACCCACATTAGAGCTGAAATGAACTTTTGAGCTGTGGTCTTTATTTCGCAAGTGTCGTCACCTTGCTGTTTGAAGTGTCACCGAGCCCGAGGGTGATGTAGGGCGGTTCGCTTTTGCACCATTACAGAGGAAGGTCGTACGCACCTTCGATCCAAATTTCAAACTAATGCCTCCAATGAGAGACAATTGCGGAGCTTCAAGGAAGTGATCCTTTAATTTTGTTGCGCGACGTAGTTACGACCCCAAGGAGGCCGCTTGATGTGTCAGACCGTTGATCGTTAATAATATAACCATAATAAGTCGGTGACTGTGCTGACTCGAGAAAACAAACTCCTGTTGCTGGTACTAAGTGTGCCTTCATTTAAAAGACAGTCATCTGTATATGAAGACCGTCGCGCACTCCCAGTTGCTAATATATGCTAACCAGTAGTGTCTAAAATAACTCACTTTGTAAACCACTTAAGACATCTGACTGACCGTCACTGATAGAGTCAACTACAATGGGAAAGAACTTGTTGTTGACCACGTTCGTAGTCGACTACTGTGGATTTAACTGCGCAGAGGCGGACAAAGGTGGTGAAAACTCGCAAATTCGTACTGGACAACAATAACAGTGCATTTCAGAAATATCTTCTTCCTGCTGACAAGGAATCAATTGAGTGCTAGGTCGCAAAAGGCCAATGATGTTTACGGCGTTCGACGCCCCACATGTTGTCTACCATGTAACCACGATGTTGTTGTTGTGGTCTTCAGTCCAGAGACTGATTTGATACAGCTCTCCGTGCTACTCTATCCTCTGCAAGCTTGTTCATCTCCCAGTACCTACTGAAACCTACATCCATCTGAATCTGTTTACTGTATTCATCTCTTGGTCTCTGCCCTCCAGTACTAAATTGGTGATCCCTTGATGCCTCAGAATATGTCCTACCAAGCGATCCCTTCTCTTAGTAAAGTTGTGCCACAAATTTCTCTTCTCCCCAATTCTGTTCAATACCTCTTCATTAGTTATGTGATCTACCCATCTAATCCAATCCAATCTTCAGCATTCTTCTGTAGCACCACATTTCGAAAGCTTCTATTCTCTTCTTGTCTAAACTATTTATCGTCCATGTTTCACTTCCATACATGGCTACACTCCATACAAATACTTTCAGAAACGACTCCCTGACACTTAAATCTATACTCGATGTTAACAAATTTCTCTTCTTCAGAAACGCTTTCCTTGCCATTGCCAGTCTACATTTTATGTCTTCTCTTCTTCGACCATCATCAGTTATTTTGCTCCCCAAATAGCAAACATCATTTACTACTTTAAGAGTCTCATTTCCTAATCTAATTCCCTCAGCATCGCCCGATTTAATTCGACTTCATTCCATTATCCGTGTTTTGCTTTTGTTGATGTTCATCTTATATCCTCCTTTGAAGACACTGTCCATTCCGTTCAACTGCTCTTCCAAGTCCTTTGCTGTCTCTGACAGAATTACAATGTCATCGGTGAACCTCACAGTTTTTATTTCTTCTGCATGGCTTTTAATACCTACTCCGAATTTTTCTTTTGTTTCCTTTACTGCTTGCAATACAGATTGAATAATATCCCGGAGAGGCTACAACCCTGTCTCACTTCCATCCCAACCACTGCTCCCCTTTCATGCCCCTCAACTCTTATAACTGCCATCTGGTTTCTGTACAAATTGTAAATAGCCTTTCGCTCCCTGTATTTTACCCCTGCCACCTTCAGAAATTGAAAGAGAGTATTCCAGTCAATATTGTCAAAAGCTTTCTCTAAGTCTACAAATGCTAGAAACGTAGGTTTGCCCTTCCTTAATCTATTTTCTAAGATAAGTCGTAGGGTCAGTATTACCTAACGTGTTCCAACATTTCTACGGAATCCAAACTGATCTTCCCCGAGATCGGCTTCTACCAGTTTTTCCATTCGTCTGTAAAGAATTCGTGTTAGTATTTTGCAGCCGTGGCTTATTAAACTGATAGTTCGGTAATTTTCACATCTGCCAACACCTGTTTTCTTTGGGATTGGAATTATTATATTCTTCTTGAAGTCTGAGGGTATTTCGCCTGCCTCATAAATCTTGCTCACCAGATGGTAGAGTTACGTCAGGGGTGGCTCTCCCAAGGTTATCAGTAGTTCTAATGGAATGTTGTCTACTCCCGTGGCCTTGTTTCGACTTAGGTCTTTCAGAGCTCTGTCAAACTCTTCATGCAGTATCATATCTCCCATTTCATCTTCATCTACATCCTCTTCCATTATCATAATATTGTCCTCAAGAACATTGCCCTTGTATAGACCCTTTATATACTCCTTCCACCGTTCTGCTTTCCCTTCTTTGCTTATAACTGGGTTTCCATCTGAGCTCTTGAAATTCATGCAAGTGGCTATCTTTCCTCCAAAGGTCTCTTTAATTTTCGTGTAGGCAATATCTACCTTACCCCTAGTGATATGCGCCTCTACATCCTTACATTGGTCCTCTGGCCATCGCTGCTTAGCCATTTTGCACTTACCGTCGATCTCATTTATGAGACGTTTGTATTTCTTTTTGCCTGCTTCATTTACTGCAGTTTTGTATTTTCTTCTTTTATCAATTAAATTCAATATCTATTCTGTTACCCAAGGATTTCTATTAGCCCTCGTCTTTTTACCTACTTGATCCTCTGCTGCCTTCACTATTTCCTCTCTCAAAGCTACCCATTCTTCTTCTACTGTATTTCTTTCCCCCATTCCTGTCAATTGTTCCCTTATGCTCTCCCTGAAACTCTGTACAACCTCTGGTTCTTTCAGTTTATCTAGGCCCCATCTCCTGAAATTCCCAGCTTTTTGCAGTTTCTTCAGTTTTAATCTACAGTTCATAACCAATAGATTGTGGTCAGAGTCCACATCTGCCCCTGGAAATGTCCTACAATTTAAAACCTGGTTCCTAAATCTCTGTCCTACCATTATATAATCTATCTGATACCTTTTAGTATCTCCAGGATTCTTTCATGTATACAACCTTTTTTTATGATTCTTGAACCAAGTGTTTGCTATGATTAAGTTATGCTCTGATTCTTGAACCAAGTGTTTGCTATGATTAAGTTATGCTCTGTGCAAAATTCTACCAGACGGCTTCCTCTTTCATTTCTTAGCCCCAATCCATATTCACCTACTATGTTTCCTTCTCTCCCTTTTCCTACTGTCGAATTCCAGTCACCCATGACTATTAAATTTTCGTCTCCCTTCACTATCTGAATAATTTCTTTTATCTCATCATACATTTCTTCAATTTCTTCGTCATCTGCAGAGCTAGTTGGCATATAAACTTGTACTGCTGTAGTAGGCATGGGCTTCGTGTCTATCTTGGCCACTATCATACGTTCACTATGCTGTTTGTAGTAGCTTACCCGCACTCCTATTTTTTTATTCATTATTAAACCTACTCCTGCATTACCCCTATTTGATTTTGTATTTATAACCCTGTATTCACCTGACCAGAAGTCTTGTTCCTCCTGCCACCGAACTTCACTAATTCCCACTATATCTAACTTTAACCTATCCATTTCCCTTTTTAAATTTTCTAACCTACCTGCCCGATTAAGGGATCGTACATTCCACAATCCGATCCGTAGGACGCCAGTTTTCTTTCTCCTGATAACAACGTCCTCCTGAGTAGTCCCCTCCCGGAGATCCGAATGGGGGCCTATTTTACCTCCGGAATATTTTACCCAAGAGGACGCCATCATCATTTAACCATACAGTAAAGCTGCATGCCCTCGGGAAAAATTACGGCTGTAGTTTTCTGTGGTTGTAGACTGAATTTCAGCATTGACATTAACGATACTTTCACGCATGGCAATGGTTGGCTTACTGTTGCCATTGTACGAGGTGGTACAGGAGTACGTACTGTTCCAGGACTTGAAAGTTTTGTAGACAGAGGCATTATCGCCTACCGCACCTACCATATTGGAGAACTTGCTAATAAAGACTTTGGAAAATCTGTTTATATGTCCCCTTCCCCATTGTCATTGTATACACGTAACAGGCCGTTCGCAGTACAAGCACAGCAAGGCCGTTTTGGTTAGTGTTACAAGGCCAGATCAGTCAATCACCCAGACTGTTGCCTCTGCAACTACTGAAAAGGCTGCTGCCCCTCTTCAGGAACCACACGTTTGTCTGGCCTCTCAACAGATACCCCTCCGTTGTGGTTGCACCTACGGTACGGCCATCTGTATCGCTGAGGCACGCAAGCCTCCCCACCATCGGCAAGGTCTATGGTTCATAGGGGGGAGGGGGGCAACCACGATAATGGCTGCTAATTACAGGGGACAGGACTGAAGGTATCTAGCGATAAGCATAGCAGGAGGCTAGGGAGTGTAGTTGAAATACTTAGTCGACGAGTAACTCATAACAGTGCTACAGTGCTAGTTGTATTGATAGAAAGCAGAGCAATGGCAACGATAAACAACGCAAACCCTGCACTATATCTACAATAACAGCTGCCGGAGTTGACGTATCCTCAGAAAGAAACCCTAGGAGTTTCACAGAGTGAGAAAGTAGTGGCAGATGAAATATTAGCATTTCTGCAAGATGGGTCGGTGGAATATGTGCTCTTGCATGCGCTCGACTGTGGGGTCAGTGACCGAGAGGAGTACGATAATGATGATACATGCTTAACACATTAAAGTGATATTGAAACAGGCGTCGATGCACGTAGTTCATCATCCTTGTCGGACAGGGAGCCAAAAATCCCTTCTCCAGTGAAACGTAGTGAAAGACAATCGTTGTTCAAGGAGTGGGCACTAAACATAATTACGTACATGAAAAATCAATCACAACATAGTAAAAATATAATTATGAACAGATTTCGAATAAGTCCGTAACAACATGAGGGCGACAGTGTAGTGTATAAAAAGAACGGCGGATATTTGAGGGAGGACAAGGCGCATTTGTTACAACAACTGGTATTTGTGTGTTTGAAGGTAGCTCGATACAATTTACAGGATGTGCATAATAGTGACCTACTACGTTATACACATCAAATCACGGAGACATAGATTACAGTGATTTTAAGGGAAGCAGTGGATGGTTTCCCAACTTGAAACAGTGCTACAAAATTGAAAGACATAAGATAACGAAATTTCAAACAAAGCACCAACTTGACGACGCACAGCAACCTGGGGAATCTGCCCGAAAACGTCCAGACGAGATAAACAAACTTATCCAGTCGTCCAGCAAGGAATTTGTTTTCAACTTCGACCAATCAGGATTGGAAGATGAAATGCATACGAAAGCAACACTGGAGATTAGAGATGCCAAGAGAGTTGTATCAAGACCAACCAACGTCAATGCCTTAACGCATTAGTATACAATTATGCTGACTGTTAATCTGCACGGTAATTTTGCGGGAAAGTTGTTTATTGTGCTGCGAGAAATTGGAGATGTTCAGCTCTTTACGACTCTTTCTCGTGTGCGTGATCGTGCAAGTAGGGAATATTTACGCCACAGCAAGCAAGAGTGGTAAATCGGGCGTAAGAGAACTGCGAATGTGGTATGAGCACTGCCTTTGACCAATAGCTAATCAAAATAATTTGCTTTTGCTTGATTCCTGCTCTGCGTATAAAAATCACACTCGCTTAGAGCAAACTATACCTCCTGAAAAGTGTGTGACATTGCAATCCATACCATCTGGAACCAATGGATAAATTCAGTCTCTGGATGTTTGTTTTTTCCGTGCCTACAAAACATATTATCGCACTATCTGCAGGGTAGCCAGTTTCACGACAAGCTCCATGACGGACTGTTTCACATTAGGTTGCATGCCATCAAATGCCTACAGTTCTCATTACCCTATTACAACAACATGATTCCATATGCACCCTTTAACAATGGATACTTAGCTGAACGTCGTGCACAGTTTTCAACTCCCAAGAAGTTCGCCTTCAGTCATGGTGGTTCAAACCTTTGTGACCAGCATGGGACGCCATTTTTCAATCAGTGTTCATGGTGCAAGTTAATGGTTACTTTTGAACAGTTGTTGAATGTTGACGATGTCCATTTCCTGAAGTGCAATACATAAATCCCATAGAAGGCTGATCTCCGCACCTTCTGGACACTCGTTTTCTGTCGCCCTCCTGATGAACATGGTGGGTCATTAGCAGCTAACATTTTTCCTGTCATAACTATTAACACAACACTTTCAAATGAACCTTTTTGAAGACTGTACCTGCAATCTCGCACCCGGGTTACTTATAAGACAGAAAAAACGACACACCATGAAGGTATTATACAAATTTACAATTCTGTGACATTGCGAGAAACTGACAAATCTCGTATGGCTAACAAATGTGACTGAATAGGGTGTACACCTTGACTGTTTGTGACATTACCAAGATACTGCAACTCAGGTTTAAGAAAATCACACTTGTCCAGTTTACGCTTCAGTCCTGTATCAAATAGCAAACGAAACAAAGCACGCAAATTCGCAAAGCGTTCTTCAGGTGTACGACCTGCTACGACAGTATCGTCCAAATAGTTTGAACAGTCTGGTACTTGAGCAGTCAGCTGATCCAAATACCACTGAAAAATGGCGGGTGCGGAAGCACTGCCAAAAGGCAAACTGAAATATTTAAACAAGCCTAAATGAGTGTTCCCAACACACTCTTTTTGAGATTCTTTATTTAGTGGTATTTTAAGATATGCATCGCGCATATCAGTTTTTGAAAAGTAGCCACCAGCGCCTAATCTGTCCATAAGATCCTCTAGGCGTGGCAATGGAAGAGTATCAATCACGGTTTGTGGGTTGACTGTAGACTTAAAGTCAACACAGGGGCGAATGTGACCTGGAGGTATGGGGGAGCAAAACCAGTGGACTTGCCCATTGACTATCGTGTACGGGCCCAACAACTCCGCTATCTTGCAATTCTTTAAGTTCAGCAGCGACTTTGTCCCGTAATGCAATGTGAGCAGATCTGCCCCCGCAAAATTTCTGCTGAGCATTGTCTTTCAGAGTCATATGTGCAAAAAAAATTGTTAGTCTTGTCTAAACCTTCAGAAAAGAGCCAGGGAATTCTTGCAGCAAGCTAGTCAAACAGTCTGTAGGTGCAACATCTGTGTTAGCTGCATTGCATCTAACGCTTGTAGCTGAGGCGCTTGTGTAGGGGGAGGGGGGGAGGGTTGTGAGATGGGTGGCTCGCATCAGAATAGACAAAGTCAATAAACAGACTAAGCAAGCAAGAAAACTAAGAACAAAAGCAAAGAAAATTTCTGCAACGCCTACCTGACACACCGATTAGCAAAAACCCTGGAAGAGACTGTTAAAGCTAGTAAATAACCCTGCAAGGGAAAGACAAGAGAGAATTAAAGCGCCAGCAAAACACAAAAGAAAAGTTGTGGCAACTAGGCACGGGGTTGACACTATGGAATCCGTAGACCTCCTCGTCGCCAATGTTGTGTTCTGCCCACTCGTCTAATAGGGTGCCTAGGAAACCTGCCTTCTCGGATCGCTAGACAACAATTCAAGCAAGTTGTATTAATGATTTTTTATTACAGTAAGGTAAATGACAATACTTAACTTTTGAGACTTTACAATGGCGATGTCGCAAGCAATGGGCGACAAGCAAATAATCAACGTCCTTCAGTATATACAATTCCAATACAAGTCCAATTCATGTCACTGCTGTAATCCTCAAATGAGCGCGGCCAGGAGGCACAGCGCTTATGTCCTCCCGTGTAGATAGCACTGCCATCTCGTTGTCTTACAGATGGGTCACTCAGCGTACTACAGGCTGACGTCTTCTCACATCCCTCTCTGCTGTAATGTTCCTGGCCGACGTGCCGGCGCTTGACGTTACGCCGGAATAAATTTTATAGAATGGTCTGCATAATAGCAGAATGTATCCTACGAATCACGTGTAGATGTTCTCGGGAGATGTATAAAGCAGAGAATGTTACACCTGCAAATGACTTTGGAGGAAACTGAGACATCTCAGGCCTGCCTACTGACCGTGTGAACAGACTGTTTTTGAGTGTTCCAAGCAGGGTCCACTCTTGATCTTCTGTTCCCGTAGGTACGATCTTTATTGTCCTTTTGACGTATGTGGGCTGGTTACAGTTCCTGTCATTGCAGTATATTACTTCGTGCGTAGCTTTTGGTTTTTGTTGTTGATATATGTCCTTCTATAACGAGAAATTCACACAGAATCGTTTAAATAATTAAGTAGATGTTCATATGATTTTTGATGTTTCACTATCAATGTTAACAAAAACTACAACAAAGTCTCTTACTGTTCCTTAACAATTTCCAGACAATGTAGATCCAGCGGAGGTGTGATCCTACATTGCAGCTCGTGGGGTTCTTCCGATAGCAAGAGGAAATCTTGCACAAATACACACAAATTTCGAACTAACGTTGATACCTTGCCATGACAAATAACAAGGCTAGTTCCATGTAGCACACACTAAAGTGCTCCTGTTGTTCCAAGGGCACTGAGCTCGTAATCCCCCTGCATAGTACGAAAATCAGTCGATTCATCTCTCTTACCTCATATTTACACTAATCTTTTCTTTCTCTGAATGCAATAAAAACGTCAATGGGGCCGAGTGGGGTAACGAGTTAAGTACGTGACATGAAATATACGTATTCTAATGAATCCTTGGGGCTCTCAAGAAATCGTGTGATTGCAGGATACTGTGCATTACGTTAAAATCCTCATAAAGTCACTGCCAAACGGCAATGAAGAGTTTATGAGAAGCAGAGGTGACGTTACAGCTTGTGAAGTGTTATCGGGAGGGACTAGTATTTTGACTGAGCAGCCGACTGCATCATAATTTCGGAACTCTTCGCTATGAGTTTACTTTATGAAATGAGGCTTCCTGACGGTGTATGCTATGTTGTTGTTGAAAGAAACATCCCACAGTCATCTGAAGTAATTCGGAATGCCATGGAAAACCTAAATCAGAACGACCTGACGAAATCTTGAGCTCCGCCGTACCTGACGGGTACAGATTCTGAGAAAGTTGACTGGCAGCCCGCGTGGCGTCACCGTACCCGTGCCACACCAAGACCTAATCCCGTAGGCTATAGCTGTGGGTTCCATCCCTTCAGTAAAGGTATAATGGCCATATGAGGAACGTAGGTTACGTTTATGCTTAATTTGAAGTTTTTCCTAGATCTGTTTGTATTCATATCAGACAGATCCTACAGGGAGTGATCCGTATGGAAAAATGTATTGTGCAAGTTGCCAAGTGGCAGCATCGCAAATCCTACAGTCTTAAAAAAAACTGAAAATAAGGAGTGTGTTGAAATGAGATATGCATTGTTTGGGGACTTCTGTGAAAAATACCTGATATTGAGTTGTGTAGAAACGCCTGACGAAAAATTGTATGTAGAGGAGCCTTAAAGTAACCATCAGATTTAATATTTCAAATTTTGGTTCAAGGATATCGTTTTCTTTGAAAATGTATGTGTGATTACTTTGAAAGTTCTTAACGAAAATGCGCAAATTGCAGGGAAATGTTTAGACACTTACTGAAAATGACAAATACATTCGCTTTTCTTAGACATGTACTTGTGGTAAAAATACGGAAATGACTTGAAAATCATATCACATTTTGGGAAACATTTTTACAAATAATTATTCTAAGATAAGGAACAACAACCTTGTGAACAATAGTAGAAGGAGGTGACTTACATTTTTAAGTAAATGCAAAGCTACTTGTGGTGATGTGTCTTCTTTTTTATTTTTCTCTCTTGAACGCTTATTTCTCAGTGCAGCGTGATATAATAGCTGTGTTTTAGATATTATATCAAGCTCAAAGACTGCAAATTTTAAAAAAAGTTTGAAAATTAAGAAAATTTTTAGAAATCGTCCTGAAGCTTAGCTGTGTTTAAGGTAATTTGGCTGAAGAGTGTTCGTAACTTCTGTAGCCCCTCTATTAGTTTTCTCTCAGCCATGATGTAATCCACATTGTTTGCAAAATACATGCCTTTGGCTCTAAAATTTTGTGCTGTAAATCGCACTGCTGGCACAGTCGCGCCTGTGCAACACACACAGGCTAGATGAAGTCTAGTTTAGCCGTCGGCTAGAATCTGTCTCAGGCTTCAGGCTGTCTATCACGTAGGGCTCGGTTGCGCCCCTCCTTAACACAGATCCTTCCTTCTGACTGGCGGTGCAGCGGTTAAGAAACAGGCCTGATAATTTAGAGACGCAGAATTGAAAAACTCTTCCGACGATTTTGGTTTTTCATTGCTTTACCGAATAGTTTAAGGCGAACATCGGAATAGTCCATCTAAAAAGAGTAAGGCTGATTTCCTTAGCCATCCTAGTCCAGTCCGAGCAAGTACTTCCTCACTTAGTGACGTTTACGTTCACGGAGCGCTGATCTCTATCCTTCCAAAACGAACCGGGTTTCTTAACCACTACGCCTACTGGCAGTCTGCACGGACTGCGACAATGTATTATATAGCAACGGTGTAGGCGGTTGCCGCGGAAGCCAGTGAGTGACAGGAGGCGTGGCTAATGGGCAGCGGTTTTCTCTCAACACATCGACCGCAAAACATCGATTCGCGGGTGCACCTGCTGCTTCCGTGCGCCTTGGCGGCTTCCACTGACGCCATGTTTTTGATTATTCTCAACAGCTTGGAAACATTAAAGACTGGCTGAGATGACTAGTACGTGCACATTTCTTCTCGTACAACCTTACGTCAGATTTACATGGTTTAACTCACTATGCAGCATCTTTCGGATAACCCTCTAACAAGTATCTGCGTCGTCAGTTCGTGCTTTTGTGAACGTAGGTGCTTCATATACAAGATCAACGTAACGTTGCATGACAGTATTTATGCACAGGCCACAGTGAACATGATGGTTGTGTGGAAACCTGATGTGGTTCTCTCGCTAAATCCCTAGTCGAGGACTTTTCACAACTTCCAACGTCACATTACCGCATTATGCGAACTACGAACAAAAATTCATTTCCTGCATCACAGTGAGGAGGGTTAATCATTAACCAAAAAGAGTTGCGTCACAATCTTCATCAAACTATCATTTGCAGACTATAGTACGGTCATCTTCCAAGGATCTTGGAACGCCACTTTTATCAATCACTAGTGTCTTATAGGAAAAGACAAATAATTTTCATATATATGTAAATGGCATACTGCTGCAGCAGACTAGGTCTATCACGGGGTCGGCCATCCGTTGTTACGGGCAAGTTGTATATAGATCTGGCAACAGAACAGAGCAATAATGTTGGCCGAGGGGCCTACGAGGATATAATTTAGGATTTACCAAAAACTAAAAAACAAGAGTTAAAATTGTAATGAAAATTTACCAAAGAAGAATTGTCCTGATGTGCTATCAAATCATCTACCGACAAGGGCTGGTAACCAACAAACATTTTTAATCTGTAGCTGACACACATATCCCGTAATCTTGCACTGAAAACAAAAGGTTAAACATTTATGCAATCATTCTCCCGTAGGATGCGTGAAAATTCAACAGCTGTAGAAAGCATATAGCTATGAAAAACCATTATTGCACATAAAATCTCGCTGTCTGTTAATACTTTCAAGCTATTTACCTTGAAGTTACAATTTTCTGAGCCGGCCACTGTGACCGAGCGGTTCTAGGCGCTTCTGTGTGGAACCGCGCGAATGCTACGGTCGCAGGTTCGAATCCTGCCTCGGGCATGGATGTGTGTGATGTCCTTAGGTTAGTTAGGTTTAAGTAGTTCTAAGTTCTAGAGGACTGATGCCCTCAGATGTTAAGTCCCATAGTGCTCAGAGACATTTGAACAATTTCCTTTACTGTTGTACCTGACCATAGGCTCAAGCCAGAAACTGGAAGCGCTGCAGTAAAACAGTTAACACCATGAGAGTAGTAATAAGCAATTTATCATTAACCTGAATGAAGACTCCACGATCATCATTTACGACGAGCGTTCAATAAGTAATGCAACGAATTAAACTCTGCCAATTTCTGTTGAAAAAAGCGGAATTTATTGTGGGATATCGTGGAACATCCCGCTTCAACCCCTGTAGTTTCATGAAGTTCCGATAGGTGGTGGCGCTATACGTAGTCTTGAAAATGGCGTCTATAAAGGAGGTGCCCATTCCAAGCAGAGAGCTCTCATTGAGTTTCTTTTGGCGGCAAACCAGAGCATCGCAGGTATTCATAGGCGCTTGCAGAATGTCTACGGAGACCTGGCAGTGAACAAAAGCACGGTGAGTCATTGGACGAGGCGTCTGTCGTCATCGCGACAAGGTCGCGTAAACCTGGCCGATCTCCCGCGTGCCAGCCGCCGGCCGCTCCTCACACCTGTGACTCGTGCAGTGTTGGGGAACGTGCGGACACACACATCCGAAGTGATCGACGGATCACAATCAAACTCCTCGTTGCTGGGGTTCTCAAAGGTGTGTGCCCGCAGGGTTCCTCGCCGTCTAACAGAAGACCATTAAGAGCAATGTATAACCATCTGAGCAGAGTTGCTTGCGCGTTACGAGGCTGATCGTAACAATGTTTTGCCAAAGAAAACATGTTTTCATCACTTCTAACTAAAACAAAACAGCAATGCATGGAGTGATGCCATACCAGCTCTCCTCCGAGGAAAAAGTTCAGAGCCACAACATCAGCCGGTAAAGTCTTTGCGCCGGTCTTCTGGGAATCTAAAGCGGTTATTCTGTTTGATGTCCTCCTTCATGGAGCAACGATCAAGTCTGAAGTGTATTGTACTACCCTGAGGAAACTACTTCAGCATGTTCGTCGCCACAAAAATGGAAACGAACTTCTCCTTCTCCATGACTGACAATGCAAGGCCTCCCACAAGTCTCCGAACCCGAGAGGAGCTCACAATTCTTCATGGACTGTTCTTCCACATCCACCATACAGTCCAGATGTTGCACCTTCCGACTTCCGTCTGTTTGGCCCAATGAAGGATGAGGGAGGCAGTACGTCGATGACGGGGACGTTGTTGATTGATGCAGCAAAACGATTGCTCTGTCGTCTATCGGTAGAGTAGTAATATGCGGGCATACGGGCCCTCCCAGTAAGGTGGCCTAAGGCTGCCACATTGAACGGAGATTACTTTGAGAAATTGCGTTTTGTAGCCAAAAGAGTGGGAAATAATATGGTGTGCTGAAATCCTGAGCCGGCCGGGAAGGCCGAGCGGTTCTAGGCGCTACAGCCTGGAACCACGCGATCGCTACGGTCGCAGGTTCTAATCCTGCCTCGGGCATGAATGTGTGTGATGTCCTTAGGTTAGATATGTTTAAGTAGTTCTAAGTTCTAGGGGACTGATGACCTGAGAAGTTAAGTCCCATACTGCTCAGAGCCATTGGAACAATTTTTTTGAAATCCTGAATAAAATCAACCTGCTTTCAGAAAAAAAGTGTTGCATTACTTTTTGAATGCCCCGCCGTCCATATTATTAGAGGAGGCCTCTTTATTCGTGTACGATGGTCATCTGGAGATGGACATACTTTCGTGGGCGAAATTGTCTGCACGCCACTCGTCAGCAATACATGTCTTCTAGTACACGCAGGAGTTAACAGAAGGCTACGGACTGGAGACTACACCTTTGGTCTGGCCATTGTCAGCAGCTGATACACAAATGATCCAAAAAATTATAACCAACTGCTTAATACCGTGTTGGTCCATTTTTGGAGTGCAATCCGGAAGCGATTCTGCGTGGCAGGAATTCGACAAGTCCTTGATAGATTTACGGAGATATGTGGCACCAGATGTCTATGGACACATCACACACTTTTCCCATCCATTATGAGCTGGTGATTTGTGAGTGAGATGTGTTCCTTTGGATTTAGATCAGGCTAATTTAATGGTCAGGGCATCAACATGAGTACACTATCATGCTCCTCAAACCACTGTAGCCGATCCTGGCTTTGTGAAATGGACAGTTATCCTGCTGGAAGACGCCATCGCTGTTGGAGAAGACGTCAAACGTGAAGAGATGCAAGTGATCTAAGCAGTTCACAGCTTTCTTGGTGCCTTTGATTACTACCGCAGATCCCATTGAAGCACAGGTCAGCGTCCCACATATAATACTGTCTCCACCAGCCTGCGTCCATGTCAAAATGCATGTTTCCAGCAGCCGTTCTCGTGGATGACAATTTGTCGGGACACAATCGTGGGCTTAGTGTATCAAGAAACTTTATTCAGCCAACCAAGTGACACTTTTGCACTGACATACAGTCCAATCTCGATACCCTTGTTCGCATTGCCTTGGTAATTGACGATGTCGTTGGGTGAAAATGGGAAAGCTCCGATGCAATTGTGCCTACTCCAGCATTATGCTGTGTCATCAGATCTGCCACAGGTCGTCGCCTGTCCTGCTTTACATAGCGGGCAAGCGTTAGAATCCCACATTCTGTGATGAGACTTCGACGTCCAACACATTGTCGTCTACTCCTGGTTACACCGTCCTTCAACCACTTTTCACACACGCTCACGACCGTAATACGCAGACAGCCGACGAATTTCGGCGTTTCTGAGATGCTCGTTCCCATATACTGTATGATAACAATTTGCCCTATGTCAAGGTCGTTTATGTCAGTGGGTTTCCCCATTTGCGATCCGTATCGCCGCTAGAATGATTCCTCATTCGTCACTGCTCTGCGTATACAGGACGTTCATAAATTTGTGTCCCATTTTTATAGAACTATTTTCGTGGAACCAAAACATTCCAAAACTTACATTTCAACATGTATGCCAGAATCTCTCGTTATGGAGTTACATGGGTTTATTGCTTAAGTCACATTGGATACATTTAACAATGTACGTTTGCAAAAATCGCTCGAAATGACTGCTTCCTGCTTTAGTGCATACCCTGAACCTGCATTCCATGCATTGCCATATTCAGTTGAAAATTCCTGAAGTGCGTCGTATCTGGTCAAATCCCTCCTGGATACGCTCCCTCAGAATATCGTTATTAGGCACAGCAGTGGATTACAACGAAGTTTTTAAATGCTCTCGGCGTAAAAATCAATACACGCACTACATATCCGACATTTCACTTGCTGAGTACATCGTTTTGTAATGTGATGCAAGTTACTCAAAAATCAGCATAAAAGAACAAAAGACATTTAGTGAAAATAACAGAGTTACTCTGACGTACACAAAACAGAACCAAAAACAATCAGACAAACTAGAAAGAAGTGACGAGTCCATCTGTAAGAAGTACGTCAGTAGAGATGGACGTCTGAGATGGGTTGCATAATCCGGGCTCTCTAATCAAGGGTTTTCGGGCCCATGTTCATATAGATTTTTGGTAATGGTTTGGTGTCAGGAACTCATTGCTACATTAATGGACACCAATTTATAAACACCATACATACTTTCCTTACCGCGTCACATGCCCGCAACGTCACCAAGTGGCAATCAATCACGAGATGGGCGGTGGTCATAATGCTTTAGCTCTTCATCCAAATCTACATCTATATCTACGTCTACACGAATACTCTACAATTCACACTTAAGTGCTTGGCAGAGGGTTCTTCGAGCCGGATTCAAACTATTTCTCTACCGTACTACTCAGTAACAGCGCGGGGGAAAAATGAACACACCAATCTTTCTGTACGAAGTCTGATTGCTATTATTTTATTATGATGATGAATTCTCTCTGTGTAGGCTGGCGACAATAAAATATTTTCACATACAGATGAGAAAGTTGGTGATTGAAATTTCTTGATAAGGTCTCGCTGCAATAAAAAACGCCTCTGTTTTAATGACTGTCATCCCAACTCGCTTATCACATCCTCGAGTATGACATCCGTGACACTCTCTCCCCTGTTTCGCTATAATACAATACGAGCTGCCTTCCTTGAACTTTTCGATGTTCTCTGTCAATCCTACCTGGTAAGGCCCCACACAGCACAGAAATACTTTAGCAGACGACGAATGGAGCTTAGTTGAAGCAGTCTCTTTAGTAGACCTGTTGCATCTTCTCAGCGTTTTGCCAATAAAACGTGATCTTTGGTTTTCCTTCCCCACAACATTATCTATCTGATGTGTTGATCCTACATTGGTATGAGGAAAAATATGGATACATTGAAATTCGGTATAATGGAAATTAGTGAAGTGCGGTGACAGGATGAATGGGACTTCTGGTCAAGTGAGAAGACGTTTATGAACATGACATCAGATAACAATAATTCAGGGTTAGGTCTAATAATGAATAAGAAAATAGGAATGCTGGTGAACTATTGCGATTGGCGTAGTGAATGCATTATCGTAATCAAGATAGATATAGAGCCAACACTCACGCATACCAGGTCCCCATTTGTGATGGGAGACTGTAATTAGATAGCAGAAAAAGGAAGAGAAGGATAAATAGTGGGAGATTATGGACTGGAGGAAAGAAATGAAAGAGGAAGCTGCTTGCTAGAATCCGACGCAGATAATAATATAAACGGTAATCTGTCTGTCGCAAAGTCCTGAATATGAGTGCTGTGAAATCCAATCAATGGCACATTTCTTTGTGTGTGACGTGAAGCACGTATACAGATTCTACTCAGCCGTAAATTGGTTAAAGAATATTTGTTATAGAATGTAGAATTATAAGAATATTTGTAAAGAATATTGTAATTTCGAACACAGCTATAAGGATATTGTAGTTTACATATTGTGCTAAGCATTTTTAATTCCGAACGAGTAAATACATAACAATATTATAATTTCTAACACTTATTCTAAGAATCATAAAAGAGGGTCCTATATATGGAAGACACCTGGAAACACCGGAAAATAATATAATTGTAAGACAAAAGATTTCAGAACCAGATTTCAAGCTGTACAACATTTTCAGGGCCATATGTGGACTCTGACTACAAATTATTCGGTGTGAATTGCCAGGTTGAACTGAAAAAAATTAATAATGGTAATAATATAAGCAGATAAGTTGTGAGTAAACTGAATGAGCCTTTGGTTCTGGAGAGTTTCAAAGTGAGCATTAGGGAACGAGACTGAAATAGATGTCATTAGTGACGGAGCACAAGATCTAATTGGAAAGGGCAATACAACGAAACCTCTGTTTTTTATGGATGCCACAGAAAACCTACATCTGGATGGCCAGACAGAGATTTCAACCACCATCTATCCGAATGTCTGTGTTTTACTACTACGCCACTTCTTCGATGAGGTCACTAGACATGGCGCACAAGATGTAACTGGATTCAGACAGGAGACGAAACAGCCCATGACCTTCTCCACAGGAAAGAAATGATTGTTTTTAAGGTCCCGTCGACCTCTGGGTCACTGGAGACGGAGAATTATCTGGGACTAGAGAAGGGTTATACTGAAAATCGACCTCTGCCGTTTTGAAGAAATCATTCCGGCGTTCGCCTCAAGTGGTTTATGTTTAACGGCGGAAAACTTGAATCTTGATGGATGGGTAGGAAAATGAAATCCGTCTCCTTCGCCGTGAGGGGTAACCATGCGGTCTGAGGCGCTTTGTTACTCTCCGTGCGGCTCTCACCGTCGGAGGTTCGAGTCCTCCCTCGGGCATGGGTGTGTGTGTTGTCCATACAATAAGTTAGTTTAAGTTAGATTAAGTAGTGTGTCGGCTTAGGGACCGATGACCTCAGCAGTTTGGTCCCATAAGACCTTATCACAAATTTTTTCTGTCTCCTCCAGAATACAGGTCTGGTACTTAGCACCGGGGGTCGTAATCAGTGCTTTAGTAAAACCTCAAAAATGCTTTTATGTAGTCGTTAGTCAATAGTTGTGTATTCTTCCTTTTAGAAAGCAGAGGCTGTATAGCCTCAAGCTTCAGTGTGCTAGTAATAGCGCTCCTGATATAAAATTGTAGCGGGAATGGATTTTCTGCTGTCTAGGTGCTTTTTCTGGAGTTACTTTCCTTTATTTACAGTAGCATCAGTTTTCCCGTACATACCACGATCCTCTTGACAATACTTGTCAATATTGGCTGTCGCGTAGAGAGCAGAAAACTATCGCTGTGTCTGACATACACTAGTCCCAGTTGACAGCTGCTGTTATCTCCCATTTTTTTGAACGCAGCAGCACAGCTACTCATGAAAGCCCTGCGCGTATATCTTCATACTGCATGCTGCATGTTCTCAGTGTTTAGTTGTCCACGTATTATCATGCACGGCCGAAAACACACACATACACACACACACACACACACACACACACACACACACACACACACACACACAGAGAGAGAGAGAGAGAGAGAGAGAGAGAGAGAGAGAGAGTTTATGCTCCCTACAGCGTTTCATCAGATCCTATGTGAAGGTATACATAATGGAGTGTGACAGAATCTTTACTGTATTAGATATTTGTAAATGATATAATAGTTAAAATTAGAAATTGTCAGGGACTTATTGCGGGCGATGGTGTATACCCAGTGATTTTGTATCCCTGTAAAATATTTGCTGAATACAGAAAGACGTATAGGTAATCGTTGTTTTCAAACTACTAATTTACTGTAACCAGTCACAAATTGAAACTTCCTGGCAGATTAAAACTGTGTGCCCGACCGAGACTCGAACTCGGGACCTTTGCCTTTCGCGGGCAAGTGCTCTACCATTTTTTTTTTTTTTTAAGATTACATTTTGTTCTATATTGTTTGTTGAATTTGTTCGTGGCGGACGTCCGATTTCACTCGTTCACGTGTTCGTTAATCCGTTCACTCAGTTTTTTTTTATTACAGAGGGTAGTTAAACCCTCTCACCGAACACGCTGAGCTATCGTGCCGGCAGCATCTGAGCTACCGAAGCACGACTCACGCCCGGTCCTCACAGCTTTACTTCTGCCAGTATCTCGTCTCCTACCTTCCAAACTTTACAGAAGCTCTCCTGCGAACCATGCAGTCACAAATTATTTCTAGAATGAAATTTTCATTCTGCAGCGGAGTGTGCTATGAAACTTCCTGGCAGATTAAAACTCCATGCTTGGATAGCTCAGTCGATAGAACACTTGCCCACGAAAGGCAAAGATCCCGAGTTCGAGTCTCGGTCCAACACAGAGTTTTAATTTGACAGAAAGTATGATATGAGAGCACTTTCAGTTGCAGAGTGAAAATTTCATTCTGGAAACATCCCCCAGGCTGTGGCCAAGCCTTGTCTCCGCAGCATCTTTTCTTCCAGGAGTGCTACTCTCGCAAGTTTCGCAAGAGAGCTTCTATGAAATTTGGAAGGTGGGAAGGAGGTACTGGCGAGAGTAAAAGTGTGAGGAGCGGTCGTGCGTCGTGATTGGGTAGCTCAGTCAGTAGAGCACTTGCCCGCGAAAGGCAAAGATTCCGAGTTCGAGTCTCTGTCTGGCACAGAGTTTTAAGCTGTCAGGAAGTTTCAGAAATTATTTTTATTTCCACTACGCCTGTCAGTAGTTTAAAACTCCATCATCAGGTGCATATATGTAAATTAATAAGATGTGTGTGTGTGTGTGTGTGTGTGTGTGTGTGTGTGTGTGTTGTGGATACGAGTTTTGGGTAATCTGTAGCTCTGTTTTCAGCGGTTACAGGCTCATTCACACATTCTGTTTACTTCCCAAACGTCACATATAAGTACTTTGTATACAATGAAATGAGCAAAGTAAAATATTTTAGATTACCTGGCCGAAGAGATTTAAAGTAACCCGGCCATATGAAAGAAATGATGTGTTTAGCATTCAGTGAAACGGTTCTACAGTCAAAAATTGCTACATAGTCACAGTAGAGTTTTCCAGCGATCTTGCAAATTTTATTTTATTATTATTCCAGTCACGAACCACGAGCGTTTATCAATCAAGTTACTAATTTCAGTCAATGATTATCATCTTCAGATCTGAATAGTTGCAGTGTACTAAACATAACGTGTCGTTAATGTACAGATGGTACAGTGACAACGATTAAGCATACAAACTTCGTCACAAAGTGACAAAATCTGAGCCCCGTAAGCACCGCCACGACATAAATATTGACACTTTGAGAAAACAAGTTATACAAGTTGTTTTCTCGATGTTTCAACACGTATGACGCAGCGGTGCTTATGATATTCTAATTTTTGTAACTTCGTGACGAAGCTTATGTGGTTAACCATTGTGACTGCCATCTACGAAGGCGTGCTGAAAAGTAATATCTCAGAATGTTTTATGTGAAAACAAAGCTTTTTGAATGAAACAAACGTTATTAACCTTCTACATCTTAATGTTTCAGACTGCATATTTATTTCTCAACATAATCACCCTGTCGACGAACGTATTTCTCCCAACGGGAGACCAGTTTTCAGATACCATCAATGTAGAATGTTCTAGTCTTTTGACGGAGCCACAACTTTACCTTTGTTTGCACCGCATTAGTGAAGCACTCGAAAGTTTTCTTTAAGTTTTGGAGAGACCTGAAAATCGGATGAGGCCAGTTCTGGACTGTATGGACGTCGGGTGGGCAGCTGGCCGCCCTCGGACCGAATACGACCAGCTATTGTTTTCAATCCGGCCCATGGAAAAAATTCGTGAGTGAGGCGTCCGGGACACATTTTCCGATATTGCATTTCCGCTGACGCTCGGCTCGCCTCGGGTTTTCAGCTCATGACGCAGATCACTGAAATTTATTCTTACTATGCGCATGCGCCATAAAGAGAAGCACATTTCCATTCTGAGTACGAAGTTATGACCAATGTGGTCATATGTGTGTAGACAGTGAGGGAAATAGTTCATTACCTTGAAGGGGTGTGGGGAGAAGTATTTTGGCCTATGCATCAGTGCTTACTGCTTACTGGCTACGTCTGTACTACACACTGATAGATTGCAAATGTTGGTGTGAGGCTACAATGGCACGAAAATTACCGGCAAGTCGCGAAATGTACCTATTGAACAGCTGCATCAGGGCCATAACTTGGTGACCTGAGTTCACTCCGAACGTTCTGTGCTAGTTGTTTGTTAATTTCGAGCAAGTGTTCCCGTGCGTCTTTACGGACTTTATTTGCAAGAAAGTCTGGTGTTAAGAGAAGAAAAATAGATGCTGAATGTCATCAGTTCCAGGAGAAATGGACGGAGGATTATTTCTTTACTACGTACAAATGTAAACCTGTTTGCTTGCTGTGTAGTGGATCACTATTTGTTGAGAAGGAATACAATAGGAAAAGGTATTTTGCTACGAAACACATTGCCCAAGAACAGCTTACAGTGGAACTGGGGAAATACAAAAGTAAAATATTAATTTCTGTTGGACAGTGTATGTTTGCCAATCCTAGGACACAGTGCGAAAACTCGGCTGTTTTCCAGTGACTAAAAATTTCCAAATCATTAAAGCCTTCCGCTGAAGGCTAATTAGTAGAGGCGTGCCTCTCAGATATTTCAGATGTACTATGTCCCGATAAAAAATGAGTTCGAACAAATAAGTTTATGGAGACGAACAGTTGTTTGAGAATTCATATAATGGCTGATGACATTAAAAACAGTTTTACTGATAGTGCTGCCCCATTTGTAGCATCTGTGCTCGTTTTGGAGCACTAATGATCTTATTAAATATAATTTCTCTTTAATGTTCTCCTATCTCAATATATTTAGTCGCTCTTCTTGTATGGTGTTTAGCAGAAAAAAATGGCCTTAACACTGTATGCTATTCTGACATCATATAAGGAGCGCTAGATACACTCATTTGCCACTCAGCCTCGTGATGCCAATTATGAGACTGTCTCAGTGTCAAGACGCGGCTCCAAGATCCGGAAAGCCCACATCGGCCAGAGAGCGGTTTGCTGACCCCATTAACAACCATAACAATTGTCGCTTCAGAGACACCGAGAGTTTCTCTTAACTGAAGTCTTTGAAGTCTGACAAGATTTCAGATCAAAAGATTGCGACAAGCATTACAGATGCAGGAAGCATATTCAGACGTTACATTCGCATTACAATGTGAAAACAAAAGACAGAGTAGTTGTGCTGTAGGTAACTGAGGACACACGTTTCGGAAGTATGGTGTTTTTGCCACGATGTTCATATTATTTTGTGAAACACTGCGCACTGTAGGTTACAAAATCTGCAACGTCATAATGAAATCATAGAAACGAATGAAAGTTAGTTAAACATGTCGTACAAGGGTCCAAATAAAACCATAACACGCACAGCTGCCCCTACCTATGTGGTTTATGCAACCCGCAATCCCTTCAAATCCATGCATGAGATTTTCATATTCTCTTCTCACTAACCCCAAACTATTAGTTCCGCAGGAAAAAATGAACAAGACCTTTCCGTAGGAAATCTAATGTAGTTAAATTTTGTATTGGGATACGTTTTCACCACAGGCCATAATTTTCGAAATATTCAAGTAAAACCTACAAAAATGACCTTCAGACGCGTTTTCTCGATTTACTCTAAAACCGTGCCCTCCAGCGAAAACATATCCCACTACAAAATTTAACTACATTAAATTTCGTCAAAAAAGTCCTGTTCATTTTTTCTGTAAGACTAATAGTTTGCGTGTAGCGAGCGAAAGAAAATGAAAATCTTACGCGTCATTTTTGAGGGTACTGAGGGTTGCGTAAAACGCATAGATAGGTTCAACTGAATCACCCTGTATAGTGGTATTGAATCAAAGACGATTAAAATTTAACCTTTTTTACTGACATTGTTTTTATCATACATCAAATTCACTTTTCTTTACTGTTAGACGAATTTCTCGATAATGAAAGAGCTTCCAAACTTCTTCAGTTGGTTTTTTTTACAAGATGAGTAGGCACCCATGGAAATATTCAACATACTTCGAGACATGCAGCTGAAAATTGTTTTGTTGGAACACAATTCCAAAACTGTGTTGAAATGATGATACAAATTTTGGCTCAGAACCATTAATAGTGTAGCGGTCGCTCTCGAATGTCCCCGTAATTCGGAAACGCTGTGTTTAGCGCAAAACACACAGTTGCACCTCAAATCACCACGCTAGGTGTTTTTTGGATATGGTGTCAGGTAATGCCCTCTGGAAGATGGTAGTTATTTCTTCAGAGTCTCCCACATATTGTCATAAATATAGTTCAGACTGAATCAAGACCCGTAGGAAATCAGAATTTTGTCACTCTATACGCCATTATTGGCGTTTATGAGGCGACTGCACCCCGAGACGTCTTTATTAGTTGCCAAAGGTACCCCATGCAAAGCAAAACGTTCAGATCGTCAACAGATTATCAAATATTTCCGAGCGGCAGAGACAGGCACTGGCACACCTGTAGCGTTGTTCCATTGTTCTTATTAAGCTGACTCGAAATTTAGGGTCCAAAATAATCATGCGAATGCAGTATGCTTACGGCACAGTTCGTAGTCCACTGCGAGGTTTGAGGTCCATTACATTTGCTACACATCTTTGACAGTTTCACGATACTACGAAAACACAATCACGCAGGCCGAATACTCGTTTGCGTTCGAACACCATAATTGATGGTATACCCTACTTCATGGAGATGAAGGGATCTTTCGCGAAACGTTTAACGCTAACTAAATTAACTCCAACGCCCGCTTGCAGTGATTTGTACTCATATATCCGCTCATGAGCAACTGAGTTACTGATAGCTGCTATTTTGGAGAGAGAGTCGTCGTCCCGCGTTATAGTTCGGCCTTCAGCGCGACTCGGACGCCGTCAGACTTTCTACAGGCCATCATCGTGACAGTCAAGCATACGGTGGACAAGACATGCAGTATCAGCACATTTGATTTGGAGCATATCGTGAGTTCCCCATATAAGTACCATATCTCAGTTCGGTGAAAACTACGCCATCAGATTCAACTACAATGGGCAACAAAGCGTTTCTGACGGGGTCGTAGTCGATTGATGCAGATTGTAACACCGGATAGACGGGTTACAGTCTAATAAGTCAGGTGCCAATTCAATAAAGGATAACAACTACCAGCAAGTAGTCATACAATCTAGAACCAACTTCCCGCTATGGAATAGACCTACAGAAGCTAAGCCGCACACAATTACCCCTGTTCACTGCATTTCATAGAGCGTAGAAATTAGCATGTGCGCAAAAACTGGGCTCTGGAAGCTTGGAAAATTATCACTTTAACTGATGAGTAGCGACACATTTCGCTATATGTCTATGGAGGGGTGGCAGTAAGTTGTAAAGCTGCTTATGGTGAGGCGTCCCGTTTATCTACAGGGCGGAGCTGAGGCATGTGACGGTGGTATTCAGTGTGAGGGATGTTTACATGGAACTGAACAGGACGCTTGTTACTTTTGCCACCGACGTTACGTTCTGTGAGTATCTTGTAGATTTAATTTTATCTACGTATTTCCTGCGTAATGTACGAGTAATTTTGTCAGAGAACGTCTTATTGCTATACCCTACATGCATTTCGCATAATGGTCACCGCAGTAGAATTAAACGTTTTTAGAAACATGCGGAAGCGTAAAGTTAATCGTTCTTTCCACACACAACGTCAATAAATGAAACGGAAAAGAAGACGACTGCCACTGTGGCACCACGCACTGATTGTAGCAGGACACTACATACGAAAGTTTGTATAATATTATTTTAAATGTACCTGCAAATGAATAGGAACTAATAATACATTTGTGTGTATGCAGAAATGAACTGTGGAAGAAAAGTTGTCTATTTGCTGATAAAACATTTCAGAACTAAATGATTAAAACTTGACCTTTATGTAAGCCATAATTATTTATTTACATTTGACCTATACATGCTTAAGGACTTTCTGTGCTGTCTTGAGCGTTTTTTTTTTTTTTCAGAGTGGGTCCAGTTATGCGCAAACATATTTTTGCAACTTGAAAACGATGTTTCTCTTTCCTTACAAGCACGTTAGCAAATGTCAGAATAGTTTCAACATAAAGGATAATTGATTGTAAAGTAATTAATGCTTCATTTTAAAGCATTTAGTTGTATATTATTGTGAAAAATTATGTTCTTTTTGAGAAAGATTTTTGGATATTTGAATTAATGTCTCTTAGAGACCCGTTAATGTTGATATATTGAACGAAGGTGACACTTTTCCATTTAGGCTTCTTCATTTATGCCGCTTCTTAGTTACACAACTACTTTCGACTGAGAAAGCCATTTTCGAGAGTGTCCACAGATTAAGGTGCCACAGATATCAAAATGACAGCAACCACACATGAAGTGCTACGTTATCATGGTTTACAATACTCGAAAATGAGTTTCTGAGCCGAAAATATTTGTCTAAGTACAATGTAAGAGCCCAAATGGAAAAATGTCACCTTCATTCAGCAAATTTAAGGCTGTAATGCCCACAATGAAGAAAATTCTTGAGAAAGTTTTTGTAAATTTCACGTAAAATGCGCAGAGATACGCCAGAATTACTTTTGCTTTGTTCGAGATTTTGTCCATCCGGATGACGAAGTCCGCAGAATGTGCTTCGAAGCAGAGCGTGTAGCAGCCCTTTCCCGTTACAAATGCTGAGGATTATAATTCAACAGAGCAGGACCTTTCGCTTATCTGTTAACCGGTAATCGGCGAGCATTCCATTCCAAACAGAAGTGCGAGAATCTCTGTATGTCATTTGAGTCGGCAAGAGCGGCGGAAGCGCGCTGCATTGATTTCAAGCACGGCGGGCGCTGATTACTGTGTGCTTATCGGGGAGCGGAGCTGGGGGGTTGTGCAGCAAACAAAGCACGCGAACTAAGCTACGCTCAGCCACAGAAAGAGCCTGCTCTCACCTCGTCTGTCTCACTCTCACGCCTAGCGTTCATTCCGTCTTACGAGGTCCAGTGTTTTAATGATATAGCAAATTTATTTAATTTTCTGACTTTGTGGCCGGATGCCTTTCCTGTCGCCACTGTTGTCATTTAACCTAAGGGAGGGAAGTCGTGTACGCGATTTCTCTGTAAATCCTGAAAACTTTGTTCTGGGTGTTATCGAATATTTAACTGTAACGAACTTTTTGAGGTGGAGACTGGAAATCAGCCCAGCATCTAGCTCACGCCACGTTAATCCATACGAGCAGGTCAGCACATCTCTCACCTTATCATTAATTATTAATTACCTACAAAAACGAGAGAAGCATCGGGAAAATGTTTAAGTAACGACCAGTTGTCAGCAATGTGTTTTACCCACATGGCCATAGGTAGCCCTGCGTGTCCCAGAATTACTCTGGGAAAATACTGAAACGTGTCTGTCATTTTCTTCCGAAATTTGTGTCATATTCTTCACCCTACACCTTTAAAGCTACCGCTACCAATCCCTTTTTTATGAGTTTTCTCTTAATTTGTTGGTGCTATAACCGGCTTCGGACAACGGAAACTCTTTCAAATGTTTCAGTGTCTATTAATTGTGGTATTCAATTCTCATAACTTGTGGTACTGGGTTAGTGCATCAATGTTCTACGAAGAAAAGTGGTCCCTAAACCTCGCTTTAAAACATTATGAGAACTGCATCGCTACAAACATACTATTGCAATCGTACTACGACTGATAGGGGTTGTAGTTTTCACATACTCAATTTTGGAATTCGTGGAAAATGCACTGCGGTACGCTACTACAGTACACTCGTTCAGTAAACTGCCAGATCAGTTATGTATCAGTTGCTTTATGTCAAAGCATTTACAATACATGATGAGTCAGGATGAAAGGTACGTGCTTTGAGGGGTGAAAGTGTTGGTGATTCTGTACAAAAAAAACTTCATACGGACATATGACCTATTCCGAATGGTTTCAAAATCTTTCAGTAGTGGCCAACGGCAGACGGCTGCAGACAACGTCCGTAACACATTAATATGAGGCGTAAATTATATCTGTGCTTGCAGATGGAGAGGAACTTAAATTTTTTTAAAATACACTCTAAGACATAAAAAAGAACAAGAACGACACACCACGAAATAATTATCCGAATCGGACGGAAATCGGCAGATGTGATGTACATGTGCAGTCAAAAATATGATTAAAATTTCAGAAAAACTGAACAATTTATTCAGGAGGAATAGCTTCACGAATTGAGCAACTCGATAACGCGGTAGTCCACCTCTGCCCCTTTAATGTCAGTTTTGTACGTTTTTCTTGAATAACTCGAAAACCGCGGCCACTAGCGAAATCGTGTCGTAGTAAAACATTAAACTAAATTAAATTTCCTACAAAATAGTAGTATTAATTTTTATCTCTAGGGCTAATAGTTCACGCGAGGAGAGCGAGAGAATATTGAAAACCTCGCGCGACTCGCATGCACTGTAGGTTAGGTAGTTTTTGTAGGCCAATTCGAAGTAGTTTTCCGACTTGACAGGCAACAAGCAACCTGTACGAGACTATTGGTTTCTAATTCCTCCACATTACTATGGAACGCTGTAAACAATGCCAATGTACCGAATAATTAAGAAAATAAATAACAATATACATTGAACGCGTTCTATCTCGGAAACCATTCGGAATAGAGCACATAACCATATAAACTTTTTTGCTCAGAATCACCAATGCTATCGCCCCTCAAAATACGTACATGTACCTTTCCTAATGAATCATCCGGTATAACGTTCTCCGTCGTTGCAAATAACGATTGCGTCATGTATTAAGTTCCCCAGCGTGACTGGTACATGGTACGTTTTTCGGTGTCCAGTCTATCTGACGACTCGATTCTTCTCGTTGGGGCTTCGCAGCACCCAACGAGGGCAACTACCTCAGTCGTCGAAATATTACGTAGAACGATGCAATCGTCAATAAAATATCAGAACACGAATATTGCTGCAGCAAGTTACAACATCAATTTTTGATGGACGGAACCTGGTAACAGCAGCAACAAAGTGAATGCTAACCACTTAAAAAACAACTACAGTTTTCTGTTAACACTTGAGTTATAGCTCCATAGGGTAACTTAGATATATTCACATTCATTACAAATGGAACACTTTGTCCCTTATTCCAATGAAGTATTCTGCAGCCACGTGTAAAGTTAGGAACAAGTTATCCTTAATTTATCTTATGGATGAGATGCTATCAGGTGTCATCGGAAATTTCACATTTTAAGAAAATTGTTAAATGTAAATCGTATGTGCGCGTTTGTACCGCTCTCCGGTGTCGAGCCGAGTGCACTCATGAACGAAATAAGATATTTCGACAGCGTACCTAGCAGTCATTTTTAGGTGATATCTGGAGGTATTAGGTAGCACCCGAAGGTGGCGGCGAGGTTTACTGTCGTGTTTCGATGACGACTGCATCCATCTCTACAGCAGTGAGCAATACAAAAAGTTGATTCGTCGGAAAAATATGAATCATCGTCTTGGTTAGCACAGAGGAGATGACAAGTGACTTGGTGAAACGCAGTGTTAAAATTGGTGAGATAGCAACGCATACAGTGTCGTTCCATTTGAAATGTATTGCTTACGTACATCACTCTTTCTGGGGAAGAACTGGTTGGATACAGTGTTAAAATTTGCCCACTTAATTAGTTCTGGAAGACATGCATTTCTAGGGTACTCAACGACAAACGGCTGGAGACATCGTGTGTAACACATAAATATGAGACGCCAATTATATCTGTGCATTCAGATAGATTCAAATGGTTCAGATGGCTCTAAGCATTATGGGACTTAACATCTGAGGTCATCAGTCCCCTAGACTTAGAACTACTTAAACCTAACTAACCTAAGGACATCACACACATCCATGTCCGAGGCAGGATTCGAACCTGCGACCGTAGCAGCAGCGCGGTTCCGGACTGAAGCGCCTAGAACCGCTCGGCCACAACGACCGGCATTCAGATAGAGCGGAATTTACATTTTTAAAAATATATCGGAGAAAACTCAAACACCACTGCAGATGATGTAAATTTCTATGACGGTAATCATCAGAATCATCATGTTGCTCAAAAATGTTGTTCAAATTTGTGTGTGAAATCTTATGGTACTTAACTGCTAAGGGCATCACTCCCTAAGCTCACACACTACGTAACCTAAATTTTCCTAAGGACAAACACACACACTCATGCCCGAGGGAGGACTCGAACGTCCGCCGGGACCAGCCGTGTTACTCAATTTCTATATCAATCATCGTTATCATCATCATCATCATTATCATCATCATAATCGAGTGTGCGGCATTTGCATATTCCGTCGTGCTACTGGCTTATACTGTACTTTAGCAAAACTTCTAAAATTCTGTTATTGTCAATTCGTTCAATATGATTTTCCTTTTTAATTTATGGTACTATATTTTATAATTTATATAAAAATGTCAAGTTCCTTCTATACATCTATACTTCGCTTTTTGTCCAGGAATGTACAGCTTGAAAGATCTCAAAAACTTCATTTTAGCACCTTCGAGTCACCTCTTGTCTGATTTGTTCGTTCACTAGATCTCGCTGCCGCTGGTTAACACGGGATCTGCCATCACGTTATGACTTTATTTTTATTGATTTCTGGATTTCCTTCCTTATTTCCCTGTCCATTGTAGCACACATTCTTTGAAGTTTGCTTATTTTATTGTCCATTATTTAGGACCACTTTATGTGTGAAATGTCGTTTCCCGAGTTGATTTTCGCTACCGATGGCTTCTATATAAAATCTTTGACATGTTTTCCAGTGCAGTTGCTGCTTATTAGAGGTCATCTTTTGAATAATTAAACAACCTGGTCATCTGAAAATTAAAAGAGTATATAAAATCGCATTATCTCCTTCAAAACTAGTTGACACACTGTTTCGTTGCGCTCATGTGAAGATGTCTGTGTACATACTAAGTACGTCCATTTTGTGCTTTATGCTAGTTTATCCATCTCAACTTTTACTGGCATGTTCATATTGTTGTTGTTGTTGTCTTGAGTCCAAAGGCAGGTTTGATGCAAATCTTCAGTCGCTAGACCATCCTAGAAAACCTCTTCATCTCTGAATGATTATTGCAACCAACATCCAATTCAACTTGCTTACTGCATTCGAACCTTGGTCTCCCTCTAAATTTTTACTCCCTCTCCCACCCAATCCTGAAACACTTCATTCCATTGCACAATTAATGATTCACTGATGCTTTAGGATGTGTGCTATCAACCGATCCGTTCTTTAATGAAATTGCGCCATAATTGTTTTTGTTCCTCACCTCGACTCAGTATCTACTCATCAGTAACTCGATCTACCAATCGAACCTTCAACATTATTCTGTAGCTCCATATTTCATAAGCGTCTATTTCCTTCTTGTCTGAACTGCTTGTCATCCTCGTTTCAGTTTCATACAAGACTAAATTTCAGAAAAAGCTTCAGGGAAGTATTTCTTATATTTACTATAACAAATCTCTCTTTTTGAGAAACGCTTTCCTTGCTATTGCCAATCTTCATTTTACATCCTCTCTACTTCGTCCATCATTACTTATTTTGTTACCCAAACAGCTAAATTCGTCTACTGCTTTTAGTGTCCATTTGCTAATCCAAATCCTTCAGGAATGGCTTTATTTGATTCAACTGCATTCCATTACCCTTGTTTATTTTTGTTTATGTTTATCTTCTAACCTCTTTACAAGGTGCAATCCATTCCGTTCAGCTGCCTCTTCAAGTCTTTTTCCATCTCTGGCAGAAATACAGCGTCATCGTATCTGATCAAAGCATCCGTTTCTCTTTGGATTCCTTCACAACTTGCTCAATGTATAGATTGAATAACACCCTGGGGGAGAGTTCATCCAACAACCTTCAAGCTACTTCTCTACCTTTCCACTCTCGAAAAGCGCACGTGAAAAAGGAACACTTAAGTCTTTCTGTGTGAGCTCTGATTTCTCTTATATTATTACGAAGATAATTTCTGCACATATAGGCGGGCATAACAAAATATTTACGTCTTCCGTCGCGAAATTTCGTAAAAAGATCTCACCACAATGAAAAACGCCTTTATTTTATGATTGCACCCCAACTCGAATAGCACATCCGTGACACCCTTTTCCCTAGTTCGCGATAATATGAAATGGGCCACCTTTCTTTGAACTTTTTCGATGGCATCCGACAGTCCTACCTGGTAAGGGTCCAATACTGCATAATAATACGCCAGAGGAAGGCAGGTAAGCGTAGTGTAACCAGTTTCTCTGTAGATATAACATCTGCGAAACTCTGCACCTTGTCTCACTCTCTACTCAATTACTCATATCCTTTCATGTCCTTCGATTCTTATGACTGCAATCTAGTTCTAGTATAAGGTGTAAATAAACTTTCTCTCCTTGTAATTCATACACTGTGTGATCAAAAGTATCCGGACACCCCAAAAACATACGTTTCTCATATTAGATGCATTTCCCTGCCACCTACTGCCAGGTACTCTATATCAGCGACCGCAGTAGTCAATAGGCATCGTCAGAGAGCAGAAAGGGACGCTCCGAGGAACCCACGGACTTTGGACGTGGTCAGGTGATTGGATGTCACTTGCGTCATACGTCTGTACGAGAGATTTCCACACTCCTAAACATCCCTAGGTCCGCTGTTTCCGGTGTGATAGTGAAGTGGAAACGTGAAGGCACAAAAGCCTACAGGCCGACTTCGTCTGTTGGTTGACAGAGACCGCCGACAGTTGAAGAGGTTCGTAATGTGTAATAGGCTGACATCTATCCAGACCGTCACACAGGAATTCCAAACTGCATCAGGATCCACTGCAAATAGTATGACTGTTAGGTGGGAGGTGAGAAAACTTAGATTTCATGGTCGAGCGGCTGCTCATAAGCCACAGATCACGCCGGTAAATGCCAAACGACGCCTCGCTTGGTGTAAGGAGCGTAAACATTAGACGATTGAACAGTGGAATAACGTTTTGTGGAGTGAAGAATCACGGTACATAGTGTGGCGAACCGATGGCAGGGTGTGGGTATGGCGAATGCCTGGTGGACGTCATCTGCCAGCGTGTGTAGTGCCCACATTAAAATTGGGAGGCGGTGGTGTTATAGTGTGGTCGGGTTTTTCATGGAGGGGCCTTGCGACCCTTCTTGTTTTGCGTGGCGCTATCACACCACAGGCCTAGATTTATGTTAAGCACGTTCTTGCTTCCCACTGTTGAAGAGCAATTCGGGGATTGCGATTGCATCTTTCAACACGATCGAGCACCTGTTCATAATTCACGGTCTGTGGCGGAGTGGTTACACGACAATAACGTCCCTGTAATGGGCTGGCCTGCATAGAGTCCTGACCTGAATCCTATAGAACACCTATGGACTGTTTTGGAACGTTGACTTGGTCCAGGTCTCACCGACCGACATCGATACCTCTCCTCAGTGGAGCACTCCGTGAAGAATGGGCTGCCATTCCCCAAGAAACCTGCCAGTACATTATTGGACGTATGCCTGCGAGAGTGGAAGCGCCGACGGCTATGGCCGTGCGGTTCTAGGCGCTTCAGTCTGGAACCGCATGACCGCTACGGTCGCAGGTTCGAATCCTTCCTCGGGCATGGATGTGTGTGATGTCCTTAGGTTACTTAGGTTTAAGTACTTCTAAGTTCTAGGGGACTATTGACCATAGATGTTAAGTTCCATAGTGCTCAGAGCCATTTAAATATTTTTTTTGAGAGTGGAAGCTGTCATCAAGGTTAAGGGTGGGCCAACACTGTACTGAATTCCAGCATTACCAATGGAGGGCGCCACGTACTTTTATGTCATTTTCAGCCAGGTGTTCGGATACTTTTGATCACATAGTGTATGTGTACCTTCAGAATTTCAAAAAGTGCATTCCAGTCAACAATGTCAACAGCTTTCTCTACATATACAAATGGTGTTTACATTTCTGTAACTATTTTTGTAACATAACTCTTCGAAGCAGAACCGCCTCATGCGTTCCTACGTGATTCCTGAATACGTACTGGTCTTCCCTGAGGTTGGCTTGTACTAATTTTTCCAGTCACCTATAAATCACTCGTCTCAGGATTTTATGGAAGGCTGAGGGTACTGCGCCCGTCTCACATCTTGTACACTGGGTGAAATTGTTTTGTCATGGCTGGATCTCCCAACGGTCTCAGTAATTCTGAAGCAATGTTGTCTATTCCAGGGACCTTGTTTCGACATAGATCTCTCGGTGCTCTGTCAAATGTTCAAATGTGTGTGAATTCCTATGGGACCAAACTGCCGCCGGCCGCTGTGCGCCGAGCGGTACTACGCGCTTCAGTCCGGAACCGAGTTGCCTCCGGTCGCAGATTCGAATCCTGCCTCGGGCATGGATGTGTGTGATGTCCTTAGGTTAGTTAGGTTTAGGTAGTTCTAAGTCTAGGGGACTGTTGACCCATTGAGCTTAGAGCCATTGGAACCAAGCTGCCAAGATCATCGGTCCCTTGACTTACACACTGCTTAAACTAAATTATGATACGAACAACACACACACCCATGCCCGAGGGAGGACTCGAACCTCCGGCGGGAGGGGCCGCGCAATCAGTGACATGGCGCCTCTAACCTCGCGGGCACTCCGCGCGGCGGTGCTCTGTCAAATTAATCTCGCAGTATCATATACATTTACTTCCTCGTCTTTGTCTATAACATCACCTTGAAGTTCATTTCCCTTGTGTAGCCGTTCTATATGCTGGTCAGCCAGAACATTATACCTACCGACCTACTATCAATACAAACACGCCCATGCGATAGCAGCTGCAGCTGACGAGGAAGGACTGCTAAGCAGACACTCGCACGGTGGATATACACTGAAGAGCCAAATAACCTGGTGCGCCTGCCTAATATCGTGTAGGGACCCCGTGAGCACGCAGAAATGCCGCAACACGACGTGGCATGTACTCGATTACTGTCTGATGTACTGCTCGAGGAAAATGACAGCATGAATCCTGCAGGGCTGTCCATAAATCCGTAAGACTACGAGGGTGTGGAGATGTCTTCTGAACAGCTCGTTGCAAGGCATCCCAGATATGCTCAATAATGTTCACGTCTGGGAAGTTCGGTGGCCAACGGAAACGTTTGAACTCAGAAGAGTGTTCCTAGAGTCACTTTGTGGCAAATCTGGACGTGTGGGGTGTCTCATTGTCCTGCTGGAATTGTCCAAGTCCGTCGGAATGAACAATGGACGTGAATGGATGCAGGTGATCATACAGGATGCTTACGTACATGTCATCTGTCAGAGTCGTATCTAGACGTATCAGGGGTCCCATATCACTCTAACTGCACACGCCGCACACCATTACAGAGCCTCCACCAGCTTGAACTGTCCCCTGCTGACATGCAGGGTCCATGAATTCATGCGGTTGTCTCCATACCCGTACACGTCAACCGCTCGATACAATTTGAAACGAAACTCATCCGACCAGGCAACATGTTTCCAGTCATCAACAGTCCAATGTCGGTGTTGACGGGCCCAGGCGAGGCATAAAGCTTTGTGTAGTGCAGTCATCAAGGGTACACGAGTGGGCCTTCGGCTCCGAAAGATCATATCGATGATGTTTCGTTGAATGGTTCGCACGCTGACACTTGTTGGTGGCTCAGCACTGTAATCTGCAGCAATTTGCGGAATGGTTGCGCTTCTGTCTCGTTGAACGATTCTCTGCAGTCGTCGTCGGTCCCGTTCTTGCAGGATCTTTTTCGGCCGCAGTGATTTCGAAGATTTGATGTTTTACCTAACTCCTGAGATTCACGGTAGCCACGTGAAATGGTCGTATTGGAAAATCACCATTTCGTCGCTACCTCGGAAATGCTGTGTCCCATCGCTCATGCGCCAACTATAACTCCACATACAAACTCACTTAAATCTTGATAACCTGCCATTGCAGCAGTAACCGATCTAGCAACTGCACCAGACAGTTGTAGGCTTATATAGGCGTTGCCACCCGCAGCGCCGTATTCTGCCCTTTCACATATCTCTGTATTTGAATACCCATGTCTATACCAGTTTCTTTGGCGCTTCCGTGTAGTATCAGTGAACGTGCTGTCCGTGTGTAGAATAGGAAAGGCGCGCGATCTATCTGAGTTTGACCGAGAACAGTTTGTGATGGTCCGGAGGCTTGGTACAAGCATTTTGGAAACTACACGTCCAGTCGCCGTGCGGTTGGGCGGCCACCCCTCATTACAGATGTGGGACGTTGTAGGATGAGATGACTGGTAAAACAGGACAGACGCCGAACTGTTGCGGAACTAAGATCAGACTTTAATGCTGGAAAGAGTACAAGTGCTTCTGAACACACCGTGCACCGAACACTTAACGATGGGCCTCCGCAACCGACAACCCATGCATGAGCCTATGTTGACACTACGACGTAGGCAACTGCGACTGAAATGGGCACATGACCATCGGCTATGGACGTTGGCACAGTGTCAGAGCATTGCATGGTCTGATGAATCCCGATATCTTCTTCATCATGCCTATAGGAGGTCACGAATCCGTTACCTTCCAGGGGAACAGCTCCTTGACACCTGTACTGCGGGACAGAGAGAAGCTGGCGGCGGCTCCATTACGCTCTGGGCAACATTCACGTCGGCATCCATGGGTGAAGTGGAGCTCGTGCAAGGCGGCATGACGGCCAAAGAGTATCGTACATTGGTTACAGGTAACGACACCCCTTCATTGCGCTCATGTTTCCCTTCGGCAGTGTCATTTTTCAACAAGGCATTGCGCCATATCGAAGGCCAGGAGTGTGATGGAGTATTTCGAGGAACGCAGTGGCGAGTTCATTTGATGTGCTGGCCCCCAACTTACCAGATCTGAACCCGACGGAACACATATGGGATGTGATTAAATGTGGCGTCCGAGGTCATCGCCCCCCTCCCCGGAATGAGGTGACTTGGATGTGTTTTAATCTGCAGTTAATAATCAATGCATTGTGGTCACAGAGTACATCTGGTTCAGGAAATGTTTTCCAGCTTAAAATCTGGCTCCGAAATCTCTATCTTACTGTTATTTTATCAATCTGAAGTCTTCCAGTGACCCAGACGTCTACCATGTATACAACATCCTTTCGTCATTCTCAAACCAAGAGCTAGGTACGATAAATATATGATCTGCGTAGAAATCTACTAGACAGTTTCTTCTTTCATTCCTTTCCTCCAAGCTGTGTTCACCTACCTGAAGTAAACTGAAAAAGATAAATGACAAATGAGGATGCCTTAGATGGGCTCCAAAGCTGTAGTAATCACAAATTTTTGAGAAATGACAAATAGATGACACCAAAAATGTATGTAATTACGAACTGATACATGAAATGGCCCTACACTGGTCTTCGAAAATGTTGTACATTAAGAAACTGATATACAAATCAGGTCACGGCGAAAACAAATTGATTAAAAGATGAAAACACGGAAACATTTACGTTTGTTATTACTGGGTTGATGAGTAATTTCGTAGTGTTTTTCATAAGTTTAATAAACACACCACCGGTCGTTGTGGCCGAGCGGTTCTAGGCGCTTCAGTCTGGAACCGCGCGACAGCTACGGTAGCAGGTTCGAATCCTGCCTCTGGCATGGATGTGTGATGTCCTTAGGTTTGTTAGGTTTAAGTAGTTGTAAGTTCTAGGGGACTGATGACCTCAGATGTTAAGTCCCATAGAGCTCAGCGCCATTTGAACCATTTGAATAAACACAACAGGTAAACGTTCAAATGGCTCTGAGCACTATGGGACTTAACTGCTGAGGTCATCAGTCCCCTAGAACTTAGAATTACTTAAACCTAACTAAATTTCTATCGTCTTTGTCATTGGTGGGCTCAATCTGCATTCCCACCGAATGAAACATCGATGCTGTTTAGCCATGCCTCCCAGACTTCAAAGGCGAAAATGTTTGGTCATACAACAACTGCATGTAACCCTAGAACTCCCACTTCGTTCTCAAGTGTTCCATGTTGATTCAAGTATTTGTCTGCATTTCTGAGTTGTCGAGAAAGCAACCACCCACCAACAAACCTGCTTGTTTGTAAAATGTCCGTGCTTTGCACGAGTTCCCCAGGTGTTCATGACTCGGTGGCGTTCTTCTTTCTTCCTGCCAGACTTTAAACAGTGGGTACGTGAAATGTATTCGCAGTTGCGAATACGAATAACCGTCAGCTGTGTAAGGGAACGACGACAGCAAAAATCTTTGGCGGACCGAGACTCGAATCCGATTTCTCGCTTGACGCGAGGGCTCGCCTTATACAATTTGGCTATCTGTGCACGACTCACGACTAGACTCAGACTTCCATAGACGGTCGTTCCTATATCACAGCCTGTAGTCGTACAAACGTTATGTAATTACAGGGAAGGCATTTTAACTAAAAGTCGCTGCCTGGTATCGAAGGATAAATACGAAATTGCTGTGCCTGTGTTGCTAAGAAGAACTATGCAATGCATGCCTGCATGTGATAAATGCATGTCCGAAGGACAAAGAATGTGGTTGTATTATTTCACCTAGATATTTAAGTTTTGTAGCCATTTTTTATTCTAATCAGGTTCTATGGATTTCAGTGTCCCCTTTGCATCTGTCATGCACTCTGTTTTTTTCAAAAGATAACCGCAGTCCTGCTTTTGAAGCAGTCTTTTTTAGGAGATTTATCTGCATTGTTGCATCTTTTGTAGATTCAGCTAAGATTTCAAAACCGTCTGCAGAAGGAGTATATAGAGGGTCTATACAAGGGCGATGCACTTGAGGACAATATTATGGAAATGGAAGAGGATGTAGATGAAGATGAAATGGGAGATACGATACTGCGTGAAGAGTTTGACAGAGCACTGAAAGACCTCAGTCGAAACAAGGCCCCCGGAGTAGACAACATTCCATTGGAACTACTGACGGCCTTGGGAGAGCCAGTCCTGACAAAACTCTACCATCTGGTGAGCAAGATGTATGAAACAGGCGAAATACCCTCAGACTTCAAGAAGAATATAATAATTCCAATCCCAAAGAAAGCAGGTGTTGACAGATGTGAAAATTACCGAACAATCAGTTTAATAAGCCACAGATGCAAAATACTAACACGAATTCTTTACAGACGAATGGGAAAACTAGTAGAAGCCGACCTCGGGGAAGATCAGTTTGGATTCCGTAGAAATTCTGGAACACGTGAGGCAATACTGACCTTACGACTTATCTTAGAAGAAAGATTAAGGAAAGGCAAACCTACGTTTCTGGCTTTTGTAGACTTAGAGAAAGTTTTTGACAATGTTGACTGGAATACTCTCTTTCAAATTCTAAAGTTGGCAGGGGTAAAATACAGGGAGCGAAAGGCTATTTACAATTTGTACAGGAACCAGATGGCAGTTATAAGAGTCGAGGGACATGAAAGGAAAGCAGTGGTTGGGAAGGGAGTAAGACAGGGTTGTAGCCTCTCCCCGATGTTATTCAATCTGTATATTGAGCAAGCAGTAAATGAAACAAAAGAAAAATTCGGAGTAGGTATTAAAATTCATGGAGAAGAAATAAAAACGTTGAGGTCCGCCGATGACATTGTAATTCTGTCAGAGACAGCAAAGGACTGGGAAGAGCAGTTGAACGGAATGTATGGTGTCTTGAAGGCAGGATATAAGATGAACATCAACAAAAGCAAAACGAAGATAATGGAATGTAGTCGAATTAAGTCGGGTGATGTTGAGGGTATTAGATTAGGAAATGAGACACTTAAAGTCGTAAAGGAGTTTTGCTATTTGGGGAGCAAAATAACTGATGATGGTCGAAGAAGAGAAGACATAAAATGTAGACTCGGCAATGGCAAGGAAAGCGTTTCTGAAGAAGAGAAATTTGTTAACATCGAGTATAGATTTAAGTGTCAGGAAGTCATTTCTGAAAGTATTTGTATGGAGTGTAGCCATGTATGGAAGTGAAACATGGACGGTAAATAGTTTGGCAAAGACGAGAATAGAAGCTTTCGAAATGTGGTGCTACAGAAGAACGCTGAAGATTAGATGGGTAGATCACATAATTAATGAGGAAGTATTGAATAGGATTGGGGAGAAGAGAAGTTTGTGGCACAACTTGACCAGAAGAAGGGATCGGTTGGTAGGACATGTTCTGAGGCATCAAGGGATCACCAATTTAGTATTGGAGGGCGGCGTGGAGGGTAAAAATCGTAGGGGGAGACCAAGAGATGATGAATACACTAAGCAGATTCTGAAGGATGTAGGTTGCAGTAGGTACTGGGAGATGAAGAAGCTTGCACAGGATAGAGTAGCATGGAGAGCTGCATCAAACCAGTCTCAGGACTGAAGACCACAACAACAACAATAACTGCAGAAGCCAAACAATCAGTACTCAGTTTATCACCTTTTCTCTGAACTGTGATGTTTCGTATCTCTTCTTCTGTTCTCTTCCTCCATTCCATGACTACCTTCTCTACTACACAACTGAACAGCAGTGGGGACACACTATCTCTTTGTCTTACACCAGGTTTGCCTTCAAAAACCTTGGAGGTTTCAACTAAAAATTTAATTTTGCATTTTTTATTTGTTAGTGTGTCTTTTACGACTGTCTCTGATTTGTTGGCACCTCCAAACTCTTTTAAGCTGTTGAATAACGTTTCTCTGTCAATCGAATCATAACGCTGTTTTGAAGCCTACAAATGTTATATAAATGCTTTTGGTTCCCGTCCTTCTATATCTGATCACAAGTTTCAGATTCAAAATTTGCTCCACACAGGATCATTCTTTTCTAAGTCCACCTGGATACCCTCGTTATAGCTGTGACAGTTGGCTTTCCAGCTTGTTTTGTAATAGTGTTGAAAAATGTTTGTAAGTCTCTGGAAGAAGCGACATTCCTCTATAGTTGTTCGGCTCAGTTTTCTCTGATTTTTTGTGGGTTGGGTGAATTACTGCTGTTTTCCAATCTTCTGGTATAGCTTCTACTTCCCAGACTTCTTTAAGGACTCCATATAACCTCATGACCATTCCATCACCTGCAATTTTCCACATTTTAGCAGTTACGGTATCTCCTCCGGCGACCGTATCATTCTTAAAATCTTTAATGATATTTCGGATTTCATCCATGCTGGGGCGTTCTGAGTTTATGTCCTGGATTTTATATCCTGGATTTTATTCTCGAAGTTTTGCTCTTGGTTCCTCACAATGAATCAACTTCTTTAAATAGCTACCTAATGTTTTAGTTTTCTTGGTTGTTTAGCGCAAATTTTCCGTCTTCATTTTTTAATCACATGTTAGGTGCTTGGTAAGTTTGGAATTTTTGTTTCGAGATTATGTAGAACTTCTCAGTTATTGATAGCTAGTTCTTTTCAAATTTCCTTTTGGTTGCACTTATCGTTTTTTATGTTTGACATCTTCGTTGCGCAAAACTGATAAAATCTTCACTTTTTTTGGTGGAATACCATTTCTGCCAGGTCTGTTTTTTAAGCAATAATGTTTCTTCGCGCTAGCCATTCCACCATCCGTGCTTTTTGTTTCTTTAAGTGGTGCTGCTTCAAGGACTGTCTTCACTAATTTTGTTTTAATCTCCTCCCAGTATTCTGAGTCCTTATTTAGCTGTCCCTGAAATTCCTTTTCTTCACTTTCAGAGTTTCAGTATCAATTTTATGAATCTTTTGCCCCTGTCTTCGAATCCTTTCGCGTGGAATAAATTTCATTTTTATTGCCAATAGGTAGTGAACTGTTTCTATATTTGCACCCTTTCTAACTTGTATGCTCATAATTTGTTTTTGTTAAAGGATATAGCAGCGTACCCTCCGCCACGCACCGTTACGGTGCTTGCGGAGTATCTATGTAGATGCAGATGTAGATATAACCAAATGGTCGATCTGAAATTCTCCAAGTTTGTACGAGTATTACATGATTCCAAGATTTCTGTTTCCTCAGCAGTTTCTTAAAATTTGTTGACGATTTAGGGTTGAAATCTCTACGTACTTCTATTATACTTTCCCATCTTCATTTTTTCTTTTGTATCCTGGATACTCTCGAACAGTTTTTCTGAAATTTCTTTCGCTTCTAATATGTGCATTGAAGTTCCCTAATAAAATTTTAGCATTATTTAATGGAAACGTTGACAGTGCACGTTCTAGTGATTCCCAGACTCTTTCGACATTCTCTGAGTTGCTTTTATTGTCCTCGTTTATTGAAGCATGGCTGTTTATTAAGGTGAGAGACTTACTTTCACACCGCAGATTACGAATTGAGAGCCTTTCACTTGGAAAATAAAAATCTGTGACCGAACTTACTATTGTTCTGTGTATGATGAATCCTGTTCCTAGATGTGGTATGCATTTTCCCATTGGTTTTAAACTCTTCTTTCCTTTGAGAATCTTACATCCCTCTGATTCTACAATGTCTTCTTCAGCGTATGTAGTTTCTTGAAGAGCCAAGAGTTGTATATAGCATTCGTCTAATATTTTAATTAATTTCACTTTATTAAATTTAATCTTCTTGTCACTCTGTTTGCGTATATTATGTATTCCGGTTGAATGACATGGCGGACTGGTAAGATACTAGACGCATTTTCAAGAAGACGTTGGTTTAAATCGCCGTCCAGGCATCCAAATGTAGGTCATCGATTATTTTTCTAAACCATTTAAGGCGAGTACCGAGGTGGTTCCTTCAAAAGAACATCACTGATAACCTTTCCCGAGGTTGTATTCAGTCTCCAATGCCCTCGTCGTCGACGCGAGGCTAAACGCTAATCTTTCTCCATTTTGTATGCAGAATTCAGTACATATATTCCACGCTAGTTTTGGCATCTGTGTTTATTTTCTTTCTTTTTAATGTTGGGCGTATTAAAACCTTTATCCATTCCCCTAGCACTCTAAATACATTCGGTACGTCCAACAGTCTATATTTAACATCCAGCGATGTATACTTCATTAATTCAGTACTTTTTCCATGTTCTCTAGGAGCTTTTCTATTTTTAGTTGTTCTGAGCGTTTTTTTTTTCAAATTCTTCTTATAGTATATATTACAGACATACTGATCAGCGGGCTATATACAGATTGTAATATTTGAAAAAAAACTTCAGAGCCAAGATCGCATTTAAATGTTTATTTTGAGTTGATGACCGGTTTCAGCGGTATTTGGTTGTGATCTTTGCATCTGCAATAAGATATGAAACACTTTGAATTTGTAAACATATTTTTATGCCGTAGTAACAAAATTTAAATTTTCAACATTGTCAGAATATAAGACATAATTTTGAAAAAGATGAGGTATGTTACCTATATGTAAAATACTATACTTATGTATCTCATTACTACTGCCATAGAAAAAAATGTTTACAAATGCAGTGTGTGTCTTATTGCAGATCCGAAGATAACAGCAAAGTACCATTTAAACAGGTCATCAATTCAAATAAATATTTAAATGCAATCTTCGGTATTAAATATTTCTTCTAATATTACAATCTTCGTATGTTGTTGGATCCACAGATATTTCGTCATCAATGTGTCAGTCAGTTCATATCTCACCATGATTTGCTCACAGTTCTTTAAAATATTTTAACAAAGTTTCCTGTTTTATTATACCGATTAAGGAATGATCATTTTCTATCTGGGTCAGAACCTTTGTATCTTATATGCTCTTGTGTGTGCGCCATGCAGATAATGTTCAATGTTCAGTATCTGTCCCACGATTTCCTATTCAGTGTTTATATCTCTGTTTTGCCACTGGCGTATTTCTTTTTATTGTCTATTCTATCCATAGGTGACATAAATGTCTCCATCTGCTTTTTATGATTTCCGCCGTTCCTCAGTCCACACTTAAAGTCCGTTTTTGGATCTTCGTTTCTTCCTTTGCTCTAATATTTCTCATGCAACTTTCACTACAGCTCTTTTAAGCCCTCCCCTCCGTTGTTTAAATTAAGTCTTACAGTGTTTTTATTGTCAATGTTACATTTCGAGTTACTACAATAAGGGTTCTTACACTTTCGCTTTAGGAAATTTTTTTCTTGAAGCTCTTGAGACACCACCTATCTTCTCTTCACTACTTCGTCTTTCTCATAAAATGATTTGAGTAGATATCATATGCTCCCTTGCATATTTAGTCCGTATTGAGAATTTAGTATTCACCAGAATACTGTTAGGCACCTTCTGCGTCTTGTGCTCATTGTGAACGTACATATTTCCTAACTAAACACGCCCTTCCGAAATCCCTTCACCAAAGAAGACGACGTAATTATTCCAGGATTCGAATCAAGAACAGCTGCAAACACGCGTAACGTAGAAAATATATCCTCGGAGTAGTGAAGCACCTTAAATCATTTGACAAAAGCAAGACTTCCGATCCAGACTGTATACAAGTTCAGAGTATCCTGATACGAGGGTTGACTGGAAAGTAATGCGTCCACCTTCGTAACTCTTCAACAGTTGGTGGCATTGGTATGCGGCAGGTACTGGCTTGTTCCGTAGCCTCGTCTCTACAGCTCCAGTTGATGGGAAGCCTTAGCATTGAACGGTTGTGTTGTTACAGTGTAAAGTATGTAACCCTGCGCAAACGGTCGGTCAGTGCGATTTAAGCAACGTGCAGTCATTGAATTCTTGACAGCAGAAGGTGTCACACCAAAGAAGATTCATCAGAGAATGAAAGCAGTTTATGGTGATTGTGTCGATGTGAGTACTGTGCATCGTTGGGCGAGTGTGCTTAAAGATATTGAGGCGGGAACATCTGACCTGCGTGACAAAGAGTTGGATGTCCTGTGACAGCAACCACCGAGTTTCACAAGCAAAATGTTGACAGATTGATTCAGGACGATCGTCGTATCACTCAGAGAGAAATAGCAAGCACAGTCGGCAAAATCGGAAAAGTGAAATGTTTTCCTGCAGCATGAAAATACCAAACTACACACTTTACGTGCCACCACAGTAGAACTTCAGAGACTGAATCTCACCACCGTCCAGTCCAGATTTAGCACCGTCTGACCTCCATCTGTTCCCGATAGCAAAAGACGATCTGCGGGGACGTCATTATGCTTCTGATGAAGACGCGGAGACAGTGTCGACTTCTTCCGTGACGGATTCATAAAACTTGTTCATCGTTGGCAGAAATGTATCCAATTGGCTGGTGATTATCTAAAAAAGTGAATAGTGGTAATTAATGATCACATTCTAAGGATTATTTCTGCGTTTGATTTATTAAAATATTCCCATTCAAACCCAGTTAACGAAGGTGGAGACATTACTTTTCATTCAACCGTCGTACAATAGCTCCATTCTTAACGATCATATACAACTGTTCGCTCGACGAAAGATCCGTACCCAAAGACTGGAAAGTTGCACAGGTCACAGAAATATTCAAGAAAGGTAGTAGGAATAATTCACTAAATTACAGGCCCATATCATTAACGTCAATATGCAGCAGGATTTTGTAACATACAGTAAATTGTATTCGAACATTATGCATTACCTCGAAGAGAACGGTCTATTGACACACAGTCAACACGGATTTAGAAAACATCGTTCTTGTGGAACATAACTAGCCCTTTACTCACACGAAGTGTCGAGTGCTACTGAAAAGGGATGTCAAATTGATTCCGTATTTCTAGATTTCCAGAAGGCTTTTGACACTGTACCACACAAGCGGCTTGTAGTGCAATTGCGTGCATATGGAATATCGTCTCAGTTATGTGACTGGACTCGTAATTTCCTGTCAGAGAGGTCACAGTTCGTAGTAACTGACGGAAAGTCATCGAGGAAAACAGAAGTGATTTCTAGCGTTCCACAAGGTAGTGTTATAGGCCCTTTGCTGCTGTTCCTTTCTATAAAAACTATTTAGGAGACAATTTGAGCAGCCGTCTTAGGTTGTTTGCAGATAATGCTATCGATTATCGACTAATAAAGTCATCAGAAGATCAAACCGACTTAGAAAAGACATCTGTTGGTGCAAAAATTGGCAATCGGCCCTAAACAACGAAAAGTGTGAGGACATCCGCATAAGTGCTACAAGGAATCCGTGAAACTTCGATTACACGGTAAATCAGTCAAATCTAAAGGCCGTAAATTTAACTAAATACCAAGGAATTACAATTACCAACAACTTAAATTCGAGGAACACATAGAAAATGTTGTGGAGAAGGCTAACCGAAGACTTCGTTTTATTGACAGGACGCTTAGAAAATGTAACAGGTCTACTAAAGAGACTGCCTACACTACGCTTGTCCGTTCTGTTTTAGAATATTGCTGCGCGGGGTGGGATCCTTACCAGATAGGACTGACGGAGTACATCGAGAAAGTTCAAACAAGGGCAGCACATTTTGTATTATCGCGAAATAGGGGAGAGAGTGCCACTAAAATGATCCAGGATTTGGGGTGGACATAATTGATACAAAGGCGTTTTTCGTTTATGCGGAATCTTCTCACGAAATTTCGATTGACAATTTTCCCCTCCGAATGCGAAAATATTTCGTTGACGCTGACCTACATAGGGAGAAACGATTATCATAATAAAAAAAGGGAAATTAGAGATCACACGGAAAGATATAGGTGTTAGTTTTTTCTGCGTGCTGTACGAGATTGGAATAATAGAGACTTATTGTGAAGGTGGTTCGATGAACACTGTCAGGCATTTAAATGTGATTTTCAGAGTGTCCATGTCGATGTAGATTCCAGAATATAGTTTTCGTTAGTTTTTACTCATTTAGGGCGGTGACATCAATTAAATGCTCTCCATTTAGATTTAAAACATTCACGCTAGGGTTTCACAAAATTTTGTCTGTTTTTCGTTTTTCTACTCTTGTACTGAAATATCAGTTTCCGATGTAAAAATTTAGTTGAGGAGCACGGGCTGTTAGCCAGACAAATATCACCTACAGAACTATCGATTTCGTTTGGTTTTCTTTAGTTCTGTTCTTTTTCCCATGGATCTTATCATGACAATATGTTATGATGTGGAACGTGTGATGAGTTACGAAAGCAGTATATCCAGTCACAAAGACAATGTATCGGATGCACCTTTCAAGAGAATCGCTGACAATACGCTCGCCATTTTTATACCTGCTCTAAGCTGATTTATTGTATGAACTGAATTGTAGGTTTAGCATTACAAGATAATGCACACACACACTATTTAACATAAGATATCCAGTTTAAAATAACTTACAGATTAAACGAAGTTGTCACAGGCATATTATTTTAATTTGCTTTTAAATTATTTTCATTATCCGCTATAGCTTTCAGCATTGGGCAAGTGATAAAAGTAAAGATTGCTGACTGAGAGACCCCGAGGTGTAGTTCAGGAGCATAATTGGAAAGATTTTCTTTTTTCTCGCACAATCGCCTCTTCTCTATTTGAAGTGTGAGTGTTGGGCCATAAGTTTATCCGTCCAAGGCAGATGACTATGATTAACACGTTTACAGTTTGGTGTTGTGTTTGCGTTGTTCATCATGAGAGAAGGAGACCCTGAAACCTAATGCAGGTACATTTATTCTCTTATGATGCCTGTTTATAATCAATCATAGTTGCAAAGCAACAGTACTTATTACAGATATCTTCCTAAAAAACAAATATGACGCGCTCTATCCGCACACACAGAATTAACATGCTGCAGGAAGCCGGCCGAAGTGGCCGTGCGGTTAAAGGCGCTGCAGCCTGGAACCGTGAGGCCGCTACGGTCGCAGGTTCGAATCCTGCCTCGGGCATGGATGTTTGTGATGTCATTAGGTTAGTTAGGTTTAACTAGTTCTAAGTTCTAGGGGACTAATGACCTCAGCAGTTGAGTCCCATAGTGCTCAGAACCATTTGAACCATTTTTTTTGCTGCAGGAAGAAACAAGTATGTTCAAGTGATTCAAATGGCTCTGAGCACTATGGGACTCAACTGCTGCGGTCATCAGTCCCCTAGAACTTAGAACTACTTAAACCTAACTAACCTAAAGACATCACACACATCCATGCCCGAGGCAGGATTCGAACCTGCGACCGTAGCAGCAGCGCGGCTCCGGACTGGAGCGCCTAGAACCGCACGGCCACCGCGGCCGGCGAAACAAGTATGTACCCATAATAATTTTTGTCCAGATAAATGCCTAGAGATGTTTCTTTTTCAGACATGGTAATGCTGATGGATAGAGTACTTTTTTCTAGTCTGACATTCATGTGAAGTATTATTAGTTTTAAATTATGATTGGTTTTTAACAGAAAATTTTATAAATGAAATGTATGCCTGACGTCATTATGTCCAGTTGTTTATAAAGCTCCTTACAAGACGTTTGAGACTGAACACAGAGTAACATCCTTAAATTCTTGATTAATGCTTGTCCAAGAAACAGATGTAATGTCAATTGAAATATATTTCTTAGCACTTTGTTTACTGAGCTGGACACGTGACGCTGCGATGGTCACTCCCTGGAACATAATCATGACCTATGTGCCATTTTCTCCTAGGCATCATTCAGAGTTCTCAACATAACGAAAATTTTATAGAACAACTTCAAATCATCGTCCATAGCGCTAAACACAGAGACAAAATTCTCAGTCAGTGTACAGAGTTTAGCAAATCTAAATCGGCTTCATCAGCAGCAGCCGATAACCAACTGTGGAAACACAGCATCGGTGGAAGCACTTCGAAGGCAGACTACAATAAATGGGTTAGACTTGTTGTAAAAATACTCCCATTGTTGACTGATTTCAGCAACGTTGTGTCTTGGGTCGTGCCGTAAATCTACTCTAGGTTCCTGCACAGTTAAGCGTAATTTTTATCGTCCTGATACCGTCGTGAATAGTAGTTTTATCGGACAGTGCCTGTATCATTCAGGACCTGTATCGAAGTACCCAGTATAAATCAAACAAGTTGCTCAATAAATATGTACTGGGTACAGGCTCAAGTGTGTATTTACCTGCGTGTTTCTACCGACAGGAGAATTGTCTTTCTCCGCTAGCTTCCTACTATAGTATGAATTTTGGTTTGTCAACAGTTCTTAACTATATGTACACAGGAAAGGAAGAAACTAAGCATCTCTCTCTCTCTCTCGCTCTCTCTGTGTGTGTATGTGTATGTGTATGTGTGTGTGTGTGTGTGTGTGTGTGTGTGTGAGAGAGAGAGAGAGAGAGAGAGAGAGAGAGAGAGAGAGAGAGAGACAGACAGAGATAGACAGAGAGAGAGAGAGTGTGACACGCGCAGAATTTATATTCCCAGTCCACCTCCCCATATAAACTGAGCGCTCAGTTCACAGGCACTGCTTTTTAATTACATTTTATACTGGCAATGTACCTTGCTAGGGATGGCCAGCAATCTTTGAAAAGAAAACCCGTAGCTTTAATTACTCCAGCATCACAGCCGCGAAGTGTGGCGCTACTCGGCGTGTCCCATTAAGAAACTGGGTCAGCCTGTACTTCCACCAGCACCCTAGTCCGCTCTCCCTGCAACATGCTGTCAAAATAACGCAGAATACTACAGCGAGGAAAGATTAATGTGGCAGCGTCACAACATATTCAGTTACAAATGATGTGTGTGGCAGAACGAATAGCTAATGCAACGCGAGAAGGAACTCGACATTCACTATGACAGATACCTACCGTTATATTTTGCCCCTTCATTTTTTATGATTACAAATTACGATCGCCTTGCGCTTCAGTGGCGCCTATCAGGCTCCATAAACTTGCGCAAAGTCGTTGCCTTGCAAAGCGGAGACGTCTCGGACACGGGCGTGGATTTAGAATTTGCCGTTACAGTGTGTATCCTATTTACCCTGCCTGAGAAAAACTATCCGGCCCCCCTATGTAGCGCAGAATTGACCACTACATGCCATAAAAGAAGGCGGGGAGTATTGTATTGTCAGTAGAGAAGCCATAACATCAGAATGGATCGGTCAGGAGAGATCATGTTTTCGAACGTGGACTAGTCATTGGGTGTCACCTGACCAACAGATCAGATCCACCAGGGACTCCATGTCACTACCGAATTGGACCGTTGAGAGTAAGTAGGCGAAGGAACTGGAACACACACACACACACACACACACACAATGTGCAGAAAATTTAACAGTAATATTGCAGTAAATGAATGATTTTTTTTTAGCTTTACAAGAGAGCTTCCACTACGTGCAGTAGGAGATTACTTAAGTCTTGTATTTCACATGTTCGAAAAATTCTGCTACTGAATAGAAAATGTGATCTAATAAGAATGAGTTTAGGGTTATTTAAAAAGTAATAATGATGAAGTAACTGCATCTTTCGTGCAAGACTGCTGTAAATTTGTATCACACTACGTGTAATGGAAGTACAAAAATCCTTACTCTATGGATGTGGAGCTTTCCTTTTTGCCTTATATCATTTTTCTGGCTGTTGAAGTTATTATTTATATATTCTACAGACAGAACAACATGGCTAGCGTATGGCCAAGGCAGGAAATGTGCGTTTTGGCAGAGGTAACATTACAATTTTACGCACGCTATTTTCGTAAACACAGTGTGTGATATGCGAGCCAGATGTAGCTGACAACTGCCGCTAGAAAGCGCTCCTATCGTAAATCACAGAATGAGGAACATGTTCCATGTGATGCTCCTGCTCGTTACTAAGGCCGGTATTACACTATCAAATTTGTTTGTCGAAGCTGATATGTCAAATACTTATGTCAAAGAAATTTGATGGTATAATAGGGAACTTTGTCAAATGTCGCCCGTCGTCAAATAAATATGATCAAATCTAGGGCCACTCCGTAGATGTGATCACAAAAGTCTTTTGTCTTCTGTTCACTGCAATGTGAAATTTAACCGCTTGGAGCGCTAGTATCGCTACAGCTATTTGACGTCTCTGTAGTGTGTTTGTAAATAATGGCTTAAAAGTTGGTGTATTCCCTCGACTCTTTTTTTTAATATTTTTAATAAACTTGCCTCGACATGGCTGGGAGTGAGCAAGGGACACAGTGCATGCTATTAATTGTGTGTTGATGGGCAAGTGGAATATGCTGCAGACGACTTCATGTCCACAGTCAAAGCTACAGCCATCCACCTCTACACCTGGAAACATCCAGGCACCTTTTCAGCAAACCGGAATAGAGAATAGAAAATAAAAAATTCTTTCTTAGCTTTCCATCCTACTTTGTTTATCCTTGAACTCTAGATGCCAGAAGTTAAAAGGCGCTTCATCTGTTCGTACTTTTTATTAATTTTGTAGCTGTTGGATCACTAATTCAAAATTCAAAATAGTTCTTATTGCCCATATAGTGTACTAAACATTTATTTACATTCACATATTGCCCGTTTAGAGCTTTATAAATCGCTTCACACCTTTCTGGAATTATTTTGGTTAACGTGCAATGCTATATTCGAGTGCTGTGTTGTAAACTAGAGTAGCTCTCTCCTGTGTCAATAAATCCCAGTGTCATAGTTTGCCTGTCTTCTGCACGTAAAGCATTTCTCAAAAGAGTATTCCCTTTTGTAATATGAGAAGCCACTTTACTGAGCAAATACGTAAATACACTCTCACCCATTCGTAAGTAATTTACGTCCTCCATTAGCAGCTCTCGTAACACATTTTGCCAAATGCTTTTACTATCTCGACGTAATACCTATGGCTTCATCCAAGTATGTTTCCTTTTTTTCCGCCGCTTTTCTTCCAAATACACACACAGTGCAAGTGTGGTTCTACCTACTGCACGCAGAATAAGAGGTTGTTGTCCGCCATCTTGAAATTTGATGAAAAATATGACGACAGGCTAATATCCCCTTTTAGCGCGACGTCAAATGTCTTCGTCAAACAAATTTGACGAATATTTGATCATATCTTTGATAAAATCTTTGTCAAAGATATATGATAACGTAATACCGGCCTAAGCGTTCAGCAACCACAATACAAATCACGTCTGACGTACCTCACTATGAGAAACACGTCCCGTGTGAGGGCAGCTTTAAAGTGAAATATGAATAATATGACAACGATCGAAATGAACACTATGTAAGAAACATACATAGAACTGACTGAGGTGTTGACGTGGGGAAGGGAGAAAGTCATGAACAGCAAATTTGACAGGAGAAGCGAAAAACAAGGTTGACACTACGAATACGAAGTTGTGTACACAAATTGGTTACAGAAACTCCAAATTAACTTTAAAAAAACCTTCACAGCAAGCTGTCATATCTATGACAGAAATAAGAAAGACTGCGGCGAAATGCATGTATTTGATGTCCATGTAGTCCAACATAGCCAGGAGGTCTTTCTTTTTTAGCATCACTAATGATGGGCCTTCGTCCAACTGGTGGTAGAGAACGAATTGCAAAGATGTTCTTAACAGATTTATCCTTTTCCAAAATGTTGTGCTCCCTCCACGGTTCCAATTCACTGAACGAATCTTTATGTCTATGATGGGCTGGTTATCCCTTACAGTTCTAATACAAGAAGCAGAACTGATCTTCACTGGTACTGTATGCAATACTGTATCGCATACCGAGTCGAAATCATAGAAATCTTCTTCCATCATCTTTACAACATTGAATAGTTGTACATTTTTTGCTTCTCTAATCGCCTCAGCTATTTCGTCAGTAGTCTTTGGTTGTGAAACCTTTCTCTTCTCTATTATGCCGAAATCTCGCTCACAAAGCATGTACGAATGGCCCGACACTAGAAACTTCAAACTGATATTATCGACCACACCGTTTACCACTGCGTAGATTAAATCCATTAGAATCATCCGATATTCATTTTAACCACCCCAGTTGTCACAACACACAGTCAGAATCAGTGACAGATATTTTGTCTTCTGCTCAAGGCAGGATCGTTGTTATTGCCGCAACCTTCTTTGTTTTATCTGAAACGTGCTGATTAAACGAAAAAGAAAATTATATTCAATTATATAATTTTGGTTCCAAAACTCTGAACGCAGCTTCCATACGTGCTTCTCTTCAAGACTATGGCAGTTGTGTTTACATTTACAAGTAGCTTGCACAAAGTTAGTATGCAAATCGGTTAGGTCATAATAAAACACAAAACTAGGTGTTACCACGCACTGTAAATTTCATCGCAAACGGAAAATACGAGTTACCAGTTTTCAAGGAACAGGTTTCCTTGTAACATTACCAGCGAATCAATAACACAGTAATGAACAATTTGTCACAGAGTAAACGCTAACAACTCGGTGGTTTGTTGACTTACTCCCATATCCATGGCATATCATGTGATGTTACTTCAACTGCCACCTTACGTCGATTGTAAGAACGCATCCTCTCACTACTTTGAGATTCTGCTACTTCTATGCCACTGTCGACATGTTTTAACTACCTTTTCCATAATAAATATGAAAAATGATTTGTTTTGAGTTACGATCTTTCCCATGTCAATGCCTCAATTATTGTGAAACATATACTGTTCATGGATAAGTCATTCACGCCGTCCATCGATCGCGCACGACGTTTGAAGTCACAGGACACGGGTGAAACGTATCCGATAGTAAGGAATTGGAGACACGAATACTGCCGATTCGGCCCGACATGGACACGAACAGCATACGCGGAAGAAAACGTAGCAACTGAGAAAGTGTATTTATTACTCCGTATCACTACCGAATTGGTCCACTGAGAATAAGCATTCGGAGGAACTGGAAAACTACCAAATCGGCACAAATTACGTATGGGGAAGCAGATATACGAATAACGAAATGTTTCCATCATTCGAAGACCGCTGAGGGTAACGAATTGAAAGAATGGCACGAACTTCGCGCGGAGAGGAAGAAACATGCGATTAATGAAACGTTTCAGGCAGTAACGGAACGGCAATTAGAGTCTCGTGACATGGTCGTTACTCAGTAACGAATACAGACAATATCTAATAGCTCTCGTGTTCGTTTCCTGTGGAGCACATACATTTCCGTAACATAGCTGCTTACTCCAGTACTCACTTTTACCCTAACACATAGCGTCCTAACAGTTCAGCAGGAAAAAATGGTTCAAATGGCTCTGAGCACTATGGGACTTAACATCTATGGTCATTAGTCCCCTAGAACTTAGAACTACTTAAACCTAACTAACCTAAGGACCTCACACAACACCCAGTCATCACGAGGCAGAGAAAATCCCTGTCCCCACCGAGAATCGAACCCGGGAACCCGGGCGTGGGAAGCGAGAACGCTACTGCTCGACCACAAGCTGCGGACTCAGCAGGAAAAAAGACCGAGTTCTATATCTTGGCCGGCCGAAGTGGCCGTGCGGTTAAAGGCGCTGCAGTCTGGAGCCGAGCAACCGCTACGGTCACAGGTTCGAATCCTGCCTCGGGCATGGATGTTTGTGATGTCCTTAGGTTAGTTAGGTTTAACTAGTTCTAAGTTCTAGGGGACTAATGACCTCAGCAGTTGAGTCCCATAGTGCTCAGAGCCATTTGAACCATCTATATCTTGTCTAACGCATATTGGCGTCTATTTTATACGTACAGTAATACAGTAACCCCACAAGATTAACGCTGCTTTGATCGTAGATTGTTCATAAATGCTGATGCTGACATAACTTGGCACATACTATTCAATGTACCGAAATAGAGCATCGCATGAGAAGCAAGTGCTTCTAAATACTCATTTTTTTAATTTTTTTTACAAAACTATTGGACAGGCCAGATGGACAGTGCTTGTAACTGTTCATGTTCTTTTACAGCGTTATAAATCATTCAGTGAAATGTTTAGACACACTGTGGTTCAAATGGTTCAAATGGCTCTATGCGACTTAACTTCTGAGGTCATCAGTCGCCTAGAACTTAGAACTAATTAAACCTAACTAACCTAAGGACATCACACACATCCATGTCCGAGGCAGGATTCGAACCTGCGACTGTAGCGGTCGCTCGGTTCCAGACTGTAGCGCCCAGAACCGCACGGCCACTCCGGCCGGCACACTGTGGTCACTGAGTGCGTACCAGTGCGTACACAGCTAACAAGCAAAAACTGTTCTACTAGTACATTACATTACAAACAGTGACACAAGATTCTGATATCGTTTATTTCGGTTTTTGGACTACGAATCGTTTCTTACGTATTGATTCACTTACACAGGGATCTGTGGCAGGCTTCGTGAGTGAAATGTTTGCGATTGCTTGAATAAATGAACTAGTCGTTGGATGAGCAGATCACGCAAGCGCACCATCATCGCCCCATCACGCCACGGCACCCCATGAATAGAGAAGGTGCCCTGTATGGACCTCTCAGCACATGCCCAACAGAATAGCTGAGAAGCGTTGCGCAACTGCTGACCCTGGCTCCGCTTACTTACATCGTTGATTTTGTCTGCAGGGTGACGGACGACATTCTCGCTTGTGCCCGTCCCAGCACGTACCTCATCACGCAGAAGAACCTCATACAACAGTTTCAGAGGTATGTGCATGATATAATCAAATTCACTCTAAATTTAAAGTATTTTAATATTAATATCTACCAATTGAATTTATATCTTACTTTATTACTTATTGCTGAACTGAAAGCACAGCTTCATCTTCAGGACTCGAGCTGACTACTGAAGGACGTTCATTGCGATATCTACCTGACAGAAAAGCATATCTGTGAATTGCGGTGCTTTCTTGAATATGATACCGAAATGAATTTTCCGATGCTGAAAAATTCACAAAAATTCGAGCTCATGAGGAACTTACCGACAGTCGTTCTTCCTACTCATCACTTGTGCTGGAGCAGGGAGGGGTGAGTGGGAGAGAGGCGTGGGTGGGAAATCATGGTGGTATCAGAAGTTAACTCCACCACACACTAAGAAGTGTCCTGCAAAATATACAGGGTAGGATGATTTTACTGAATGTGGACGAACTGCAGGAAAAGGTCCTTGACAGGGTAAGGGCATATGGCCGGCTATGAGTTCCAAGGGAGGTATGTACACCCGCTAGAAGTTGGAGATGAAAGATCTTTGACAGTGTTGGTTTCAGTTATTGAAGGTACACATGAGAACATACCAGGCAAATGGGAATGTTCTGGCTGTACTAGTGTTTTAACTCCGCACTCAAAAGGGCAGTGAACTGGAGCACAATCATGTAGTAGCCACATCAACTATCGTACCAGCAAAGGTACGTCTTCCAGCAGGAGAGTTAGGATCAGCCGCAGAAAGTGCGGATATGCATTGCCTGTGAGGCGTTGCGGAAAGATGACTTGTCCCACGAGGCGGTCGCCAATAATCCCCGCCCACATATTGAGGCTGAACTGGTGCTGATGATTCTCTACCACCGTATCATAAGGATTTTGCGTAGCCCACAAGTGCTTGTTGTTAAAGCTGGTGATACCGCCCTTGGAAAGGTGACCTCGTCTGCGAATAGAACTGGTGACAGAAATCCCAGTAATGTGGTGGCCTGTGCGACGAACCAGCCACAAAACCGTCATCGCTGAGGGAACCCTCTAGGTTAAAGTGCCTGCACGCGTTGTAAGTGATACTGGTAGTGGCAGTAGTCTTGGATAATGTTCCAGATGGTCATTTGGCTTACCCCATGCTAGTGGGACACCTGCCTGGTGCTGATACGAGGGCCAGTGTCAAAGATGTTTCATCCCCACTTTCAAGTGGTCATACCTTCCTTGAAATACATTTACTGTCCTATGACCACTTTTGCTCCTTATTCTCTCAGGGACTGTTTCCTGCAATTTTTCCCCATTTAGCTAAATCAGCTTGTAGATATCGATGTAAATTACAAATGTGTGTATCGTGCTGTTTGCCTACTGACGAACTGTTTTGCATCAGCTTTTTGTGTATCCACTGTTCCAATTTTAGTTGACGTTTGTCGGCGGTTAACAGATAGCCATGAAGCTTATCCCTGTAATTTGATAATGGTCCCGTTGAACAAAGACGATTCATCGCATGTCCCATAGCTGTTTTGATATATAAAATTTTGGATGGGTGCTCATTCAGCGGTTCTCTGATAGTTCTCCTGTCTCTTTGGACGTAAGCCGTGGGGCTCTTGCACATACTTCCCATACATGAAACGTTTCTCTTCTAATCTTCTGTTCAGAGTACTTGAAACGCTACCCAAAAAAAATTTTGTTGGATTCGATGTTCAATACTTTGTTCTAATCTTATTGTAAGTTGTTTTTTCGGCACACTGTATACACGGTCAAACAGAGATTTATCCTACGGTCCTCGTGAATGCTAGTCCAGTGTTTTAATCACCACACTTTTTCTCTTGAAGTATTGTATTTTCTGGTTGTGCTCCACAATAATGAAACAAGGAATCCATAAGTCTCGCAAGACAGGTGAGACAGCAAGGGTGGACTGAAAATTGTGGCTGCTTCTTCACCGATGCAGCAGGCAGGTGTTTTTGGTCTAAGACTTGTTTTATTATCAAACTACCTATGTAGAGTCTCTTGCCACCACAGTTCCTTTCCCATTTGCAGCTAACCTACTTCAATTGCGTGTCAGTCAACATGCAAAATAAGGTTCCAGCACCATTATTCCTTCGTCATTTTTATAGCTACAATGGTTATAATCCTAGTCTCATGGTTGATTACATATTATTCACTACTTGCTGTTGTTCATTCTGATTATGAGCTGATTTATCGTGTCTCAGTTTGCACATTGGGCATATATACAAATGATTTCAGGAGGCATTTTAAATGTTTTAGGAACTATGATACGGATAAATTTGAATTTAAATGGTCATATAAACACGTGTCCATTTTTAGTGGGTTTTAGAGCGAGTAGAAATCTTGAAGCAGAGACTTTGCGGGTTCTCTGACAATATAGGATGTGACTTCCTACACTGACGTCAGACTGAACACTGCCTGGCCCTCTAAACGAGCCAGGGCTATGTTAAACCAGAGGCAGTAAAAATATAGCTAACTGTGTGAAATTTACGCAAGGGCTCTTTTCAGAGACTGTTCTTCCAGTCAGTATAAACGTTGCTGCAGAAGGCATGAAACACTCATATCAGATCCCAAAAGAAACCTGGCTGGTGTGGAGGCAAGGCCAAAGGCATCCCAGACCAAAGCCAATGCTAACCGAGAAACTCCAGTTTCGGACATTCAGGAACTTAAATCGTGGAGGACCAACCACTTTTCTCGAAGAAAGCGAAGGATGGACGTAACTAGGCGAGGATCGTAGGGTCTTCCGCTAACACCCATGACAAGGAGAGTGGGAGGGTGTATTTGGTGTAAAAGGCCAAGGGGTGGGGACAGTCCAGCAAAAATGGGTGGGTGTGAGGAGGGTCCTGCAACTACAAAGGGTGGGTGGTTCATTACAGAGTAAAAAACAATGGGTCATCCTCATATGGCCAATGCAAAGACGGCAGAGGATTACAGAATGCCTTCAGGAGAGGCGGAATGAAGAATGCCACTTGGCGGGAGTTCCCTTATTTGCAGAGTGTTTATTAGACAGATGGGTGGCACCCAAAGGGTCTGCCCATGACTAAGCGAAAACGAATTTGATTTGAAGCTGCAAATCTGCCCCCAGGAAGGTTATGGAGGGTGGAGGGGTAGGTGGCTACCATCTTAGTCAGACAATGGGAAAGCTCATTACCCCGGACACCCAAAAGGCCGGGAACCCAAAGGAAATCAACCAAACAAGCAGCATGTTCAAGATCAGTGAGAAGGTCGTGGATGTAAAGACCAGAGGGAGGCAGGAAGAAACCCAGTCGACAGACTGAAGGCCACTCATGAAGCCCATACATAATAAAACTAGGGGAAGGAATGAATATTCAATAAAGTAAAGTACTCGATAAATGGCCATCAGTTCTGGAGTAAACACGTCATATGTGGCAGGAAGGAGATGGTGTTCTGCGCCAACAGGGAATGTGAAAGCATATCCCACATGATTGGCGGATCTAGAGCCATTGATGTAAAATAACAATAACACCCCAAAACTCCTGTAAATTCTTACAGAACAAACAATGGGGCACCATCGGAACGATCAAGGTTTCCAGACGCCGGAAGGAATCCATCCGAATCCAGGGAAGAAGACCTAACTAAGAGGGGGGGGGGGGGGGGGTTGTCTGGGAGAGACAAGAGGGAAGATGGAAAAAATGACAAAGAGAAGCTAGCTGGAGCCCAACTGGTATACCTAATCAGGGGCAGGCAGTGGATGGGCGACGTGCTGGAACTGCTAAAAGAATAGAACAGAAGGGTTGAGCAGGTAAGAGCAGACAGCAATGGTGTAGGAAACCAAGAGCTGGGACTGCTGAAACGAAATGGGGGGGGGGGGGGGGAATCCCAGTGCCAGTCAGAAGATCGTCAAAAGGGCTCCAGTGGCCAAATGGTTACCACGATGGTGGACTGGGTCCAAGAGGAGCAGTGTAGGATGGTTAGCTGAGCCATGAACTTGTCAACCATAGTCTAGATGGTACGGAACTAAAGCCTCATAAAAGCAGAGGGGAGTTAAATGATCTGTGCCCCCAAGAGGTGTGAGCAAGAAAGCAAAGGACATTGAGTTTACAGACACAGCCAGTCTCCAGGAGGCATATATGGAGCAATGTTTTCAAACAGAAGGCCCAAGCTCTGGATCGGTATGGACCATAGTACAGCGACAAAAACGCACAACACTCGATTTAAGGGGAGAGAATTGTAAATCGTGTGAGACAGTCCAAGTGGAAGTGCGCCAGATGGTACCCTCAAGCTATCATTCTGCAGAGGCCACCTAATTGGAATTAGCCCAAGCAGTGGTAACCAACGGTCCTTCGGAGGCCATGAGTCTATTAATAACGATGACGAAAAGAAAGACATCTAATATGGAAACCTATAGAACGCCATTCTCCTGGGTCTGCAGACAGTTAAGAACGGTACCAACTCGAAATCGAAACGACCGGTGGAACGGGAATTGACCTATAAAAATCGGTAAGGGTGTCCCAAAGACTCCTGTCATGGAATTTAAGTAAGATGTAATGGCCACAAGTCGTGTCGTAGGCCTTACAAAGACTGAGGAAAATTGTGACATGATGGCAGCACTGAGAAAAGGCCTGCAATTCTACATTTTACAGCTGAAGCAGATGATCGATTGGAGACCATCCATCCTGAAAACCACACTGGTAAGGAGACAAAAAGTCCCAAGTTTCGAGTACCAGACAGAGCTGATGAGCCAAAATCGATTCAAATAACTTCTAGGGTATGTTGGTCAACTGATCGGCTACTAACTATCGCGCGACGATGGATCTCTGCTGGGTTTAAGGACAGGAACCACGATATTCTCTCTCCACTGAGAGAGGAAAACAGCCTGGAGGAGATGTTGTAGTTGTGAATGATTGAGGTGTTGAAGCAGTCGGTTATGGATGGAATTGGGGCCATGGTCTGAATCATGGTAAGAGGACAGGGCCAGAAGTAGTTCCTATTCAGTAAAAGGTTCATAGTAGGATTCCACATGACAAGGGGTAAAACGTAAGTGGGAAGCTTAAGCACACTGTTTCTGGAGGATGAAGGTGCCCAGATAGGAGGCTGACGCTGATGCTATCACAAAATGGATTGAAAGGTGCTCAGTGAGAACCGATGGATCCATACAAGGATAAAGGTAACATGTGAGGGCAAGACCCAGGATGGAAGATGACCATAGGCAACCTTGTAGGGTGCAGAGTATAGCCCTCATCTGTGACGAGGGGACAGAAAAACCTAGGGAGGAGACAAAGCAATCCCAACACATCTGCTTGCCCTGTTTGATTAAGTAATGGGCTTTGGTGCGGTGGTGCTGAGTAGCTCGATTGCGATCACAGAAGGCGATGGGAATGGATGTGCTCCACCATGGGACTAGTTGCCGACGAAAATGGCCTGTTGATTGGGGGATGGCAATGCTGTCAACGTGAATAATCGTATCAGACAAGTCATGGGCGGTTTCATAGATACAACCTGACAAACCGGGGATAAACACTACCTTGGAGGTATATAGAGGCCAATAAGCGCAATGAAAGGCCCAACAGGATAACCTGGCCATTGGGATGTGAGAAGGGAATGAGAGACTCAATGAGAAGTGGTAGCTATCGCAGAGGTCATCAAGTGGCGATAAGTGTAACGAAGTGAGAAACAGAGGGGAAATGAGCAACAGACGAGTGGCAGAAGAAGTACCATAAGTGGCACTAAAATTAGCAGGGGAACCATAATTAAGAAGGCACAGTGCATAGCCCGCAAGAAACTGGTCTATGAGGAGCCTGTGACTAGACGAAAAAGTACTACCCTACAAGGGGTGATGGGCATTATAATCCCCAAGGAGGAGGAAAGTGGGGGGAGGGGGGGGGAGTTGCTGAAGGAGGGTAGTTAGGACAGCGGACATAGGTAGTCTGACAGAAGGGAGATAGAGATTGCAACACGTCACCGCTGAGTCCAAGTGGATACAGATGCCAACTGCTTCTGATGTGGTACAAAGGAGGATCCATGTACAAACAGCGTCCTATAGACCAATGTGCGAACGCCACCAAAAGCCCTCAAAGGGATGACCCAGTTCTAACAGAAAGCATGGAATCCACAAACGGTTGGTGAGTGAGTATCAGTAAAATAAGAGTCTTGTAGAGTGACACAAGCTGCAGAGTAGAAGAAAATAAGGGATTGCAACTGCAGAAGATGACAGTAGTATCTGTTACAATTCCATTGAATAAGCATGGAACGGGGATGTAAATGGGATGTGAATGGACCAAACCCTGTAATGGCGCCAGGTCACCATCCATCACCAAAATGTACCAGGTGACATCCATAAACAAGAGGTCAGACTTAGGTTCTGAAGCGGAGTCGGCAACTCTGGGGGCACTGGAGGTGCCCTGTCCTAAGAGTTATGTTTGTTCCTTTTCTCTTTCAAAGGTCAAGGATGTCAGGGCAGAAAGAGATAGCAGGCTTCAGCAAGATTTGGAACTGAGAGAGATTGGGAGACCTTGGGACCCACAGTGGAAGTGTAGCAACAGCCCTCTTGTCTGGGAGGCGCCAGGGGGAGGCGTCCAGGAGGGTACCCAACCACTGGTAGATGCCGAAGAAGCGGGGCGTGGGAACCACAGGAGGGCAGAGGAGGGGGGTAGAACTGGGATAAGGAGGAAAAATTAGATGTCAAGGCGGGGCTCGGAGGCTTGTCAGCTCCGTAAAGTAGGATAGATGGAGATCTGTGGCATCTCTGCTGGAAGAGCGCAATGCTAGTGCACACACAAGTGTTTCAGAGCACACCGTTCATCGTACATTGTCGAATATGGAGCTCTGCAGCAGACTACCAGTACGTGTTCACACGTTGACTCAGTGACATCGTAAATTCCGATTGCAGTGGGCACGAGACCACCGGGATTCAACCGTCGATCAATGCAAACGTGTCGGATCCTCGGGTGAATTACATTTTTGCTACACTAGGTCGATGGTCGTTTCCACAGACGCCGTCATCGAGGTAAACGGCGGCTCGAAAACGAGCAGCGTGCCACGGATGCAGGCTAGTGGGAGCAGTATTATGCTATGGGAGACATTCTCCTGCACATGCGTGGGACCTCTGGTAGTAACCTAAGACATGCTGAAAGGTGTGAACCATCTGCATCCCTTCATACTTGACATCTTCCCGTACGTAGTAGTAGTAGAGGGGTTTTGGGGGCGCACGACAGCAAGGTCTTCAGCGCCCGTTCAGTATCATAGTGAGACGGGTGTCAAGAGAAAAAAACTCAGAACATGTACATAAAACGGAACATAAAACACGGGGAACAATCATTGAAAAATATGTGCTCACCCACACCGAAGCGTGGGATGAAGCAGGGCGTCAGCAGTAAAACATGGACAACACAGGAAGAAAATGGTAGAGGGAGCTAAAACAATGTAGCAGATGGAAGTGGCTGGCTGACCGCAAGGAAAAAAGGGAGGATTCAGCCACTCTGCAACACACTAAAACCTCCAGCCTAAAAGTTTAGACCAGAGTCCAGACACATCAAAAAACTTAAAAACCCTAGACACACACGCCTCATCGTTAGCTAAAACACAAGGCAGATCCCCATCAACTTGTGCTTCTGCCCGTGCATCACGGTATAAAATGCAGTCAGTTAAAATGTGCCGGACAGAGATGTGCACACCACAAGCATCACAAAACGGAGGATCCTCCCGCCGTAATAAAAAAGCTATGTGTGAGAGGACAGTGCCCGATCCGAAGACGTGTGAGGGCCACCTCTTCCCGCCTGAGCAACCGGCAGGAGGAACGCCACGGCCGAGTGGTTGACTTTACCGACCGCAGTTTATTGGCCGTCACCGCCAGCCATTCGTCCTCCCACAACTCCATGCACTTCCTGTGGAGTGCAGCGATGACTGACTGCAAGGGGATAGGACACTGAACCACATCCTGCTCTCTGCAGGCCTCCTTGGCAGCCCGATCAGCCTGTTCATTGCCCCATATGCCGACATGACCAGGTACCCAGCAGAAGGATACCTCTTTACCCCGCTCTTGGAGCAAGTACAGTTGGTCATGTATCAGCTGGACCATCTCCTCAGTCGGGTATAGGTTCTGCAGTGATTGTAAGGCACTAAGAGAATCGGAGCAGAGAAGAAATCTATCGCCCCGAACACGATGAATCTGCTCCAGTGCCTTCAGGATCGCGTGGAGCTCCGCTGCGAAAACGGTATATTCAGCAGGGAGGCGAATCCGGGTAACATGATCAGGGAACACCACAGAACAGCCAAGGAAATTCTCCTATTTGGAGCCATCAGTGTAAACGACAGTGAAACCGTGATGCACATCTAAAATGTTAAAAAACAGTGACTGGAATGTAAAATCTGGCGTGCCATCCTTCTTAAAACGAGTCAAATCTAAAATAAGTTTGGGTCACCGGAGGAGCCAAGGTGGAGATCTGCTCCAACCGCGACGTAAAACACGAAGACCAGCCACAGACATCGCAGCGAGGCAATCCTGTGCGCGAATCCCATAGGGCTGCGTCGCACGTTGCCGGTTATGAAATAACCGTGCCAGAGGAGGCTGAGCAACGGTATGGTATGCAGGTGTGTAGGGTGTGGACAAAGTTTTATACGCCTGGCATACCGTAAGTAGCCGTCGCCGCATATGAAGTGGCGGTTCACCTGCCTCTGCACAGAGGCTTGGTATGGGGCTAGTTCGGAATGCCCCAGTGACCAACCAAAGCCCTTCATGGTGGACAACGTCCAAAATCTTTAAGTACGAAGGCCTCGCAGACCCATACACCGTGCACCCATAATCGAGCCGAGATAGCACAAACGCCCTGTAAAACTGGAGCAGACAAGTCCTGTCAGCGCCCCATGTACTGTGGCTAAGACATTTTAAAATACTTAAAGCCTGAAGCGACCGCCGTTTCAGGTCTTTAAGATGAGGTAACCACGTGAGCCTCGAGTCAAAAATGAGCCCCAGAAATCTCACCGTGTCTTTAAAAGTAAGAATAGTGTCCCTCAAGCGCAACTCAGGAAAGGTTAAAATCGAAAGTGAACGGTTAAAAAGAACACATACAGACTTCTCGGTGGAAAACTTAAATCCACTCTTCTGCGCCCAGTCATCCTAACGCCTAATCGTAAGTTGCAACTGACGAGTTGTCGTTGCAAGGCTTGAAGAAGAGCAGAACAAAGAGAAATCATCCACAAACAAAGAACACTGGACAGGACTTTTCACTATGGACGTAATGCTATTAATAGCGATGGCAAACAGAGTCACACTTAAAACGCTACCCTGAGGGACACCATTCTCCTGCTCAAAGCGATCAGACAGGACCTCACCAATTCGGTATCTAAAATATCGTGGCGAGAGGAAAGACTGAATAAAAAGAGGAAGACAACCACGAAAACCCCATTCGTGAAGCTGCGCCAGGATGAGACGCCTCCAAGTGGTATCGTAGGCCTTCTCGATGTCGAAAAATACACCTAGAAGGTGATGACGGCTGAGGAAAGCTTGTTGTATAGCCGCCTCCAGGAGGGCAAGGTTATCGAAGGTGGAACGAAACCTCCTGAACCCACACTGAAAGCGACCAAGGAGTTGCCGGGATTCTAACATCCAGACAAGGCGGCGGTTGACCATCCGCTCCAAGGTCTTCCCTATGCAACTAGTGAGGGCAATACTACGGTAGGTACTTGGGCTCGTGCGTTCTTTCCCAGGTTTTAAAAAAGGGATTAAAACTGCCTCACGCCACGCGTCAGGAAAGTGACCCGACGCCCAAATGTCATTACAAAGTGCGAGGAGGAGTTCTCTGTTGCGCATTGTGAGGTGCCATAGCATACTGTAATGGATCCTGTCGTGACCAGGGGATGTGTCACGAGCTCCAGACAATGCAGAATCCAGCTCCCACATAGAAAATGGGCAGTTGTAAGCTTCATGAGAGGTGGACTGGAAGTTCAGACTACATCTCTCAGCAACCGCTCTATGGCGCTGGAAACCTGGATCCTGACTGGTTGTTGCAGTAACGGTGGCAAAATACGCTGCCATAGTCTGGGCAATGTCTCGCGGCTCCGTGTGGAGAGTGCCGTTAGTCATTACAGCAGCTATGGGGCACCTCCCTCCTCTGCCAGAAATTCTCCGGATGGTCTCCCACACAATGGAACTTTTGGTGGAACGATTAATGGTGTTCAGGAACGTTTGCCACGACCTCTTCTTGCTCTCACGAATAATGCGGCGACATCTTGCCCTCGCCACCCGAAAGGCTGCAAGATTCTCAGCAGTCGGCCGACACTTGAACCGACGCAGAGCCGCACGCCTGGTCCTGATTGCAGTGCGGCAGTCGGCACTCCGCCAAGGCACAGGTGGCCTTTTCTGGTGGCCAGTGGACTGTGGAATGGATACTGCAGCGGCGTGGTGGACCGTGTTGGTAATATGATCCACCCACATCTCAACATTCGCACAGTGTTCGAATTGGGCCAACTGGCTATAAAGCGTCCAGTCAGCTCCACTGAGCACCCATCGTGGTGGTCTCCTTTCGGGGCCCACGCCATCTGGCAGGTGAATCCAGATTGGGAAATGATAACTGCCGTGCAAGTCAGCGACCACTTCCCAGTGAGCACTGGCGGCAAGAGCTGGAGAGCAAAGCGAGAGATCAATGGCAGAGAACGACCCAGTCGCCATGCAGAAATGAGTACTCTGTCCTCCATTGAGCAAGTAGGCACAGGAGACAGGAGAAACCTCTCAATTGCTCTACCTCTGGGGCAGGTAATTGCAGAGTCCCAAAGCACATTGTGGGCATTAAAATCACCACAAATAATGAATGGCTGGGGGAGCTGTGTAAGAAGGTCGGTGAGGGCCGCTTCATCAAGAGCATCATGTTGGGGCAAGTAAAGTGAACATACAGTCAATGGATGACGCACGTGCACGGACACAGCGACGGCCTGTAGAGTCGTCGTAAGTGAGAGAGGCGAGGAAAATACCTACGCCTCCTCTAGCTCTCTCTCCATGCAGGTCGTCCTTTTTGTGGAGTGTATAGCCTCGTATCGCAGGGGAGTATGATGGATGGAAATACGTCTCCTGGAGACAGAGACACAGTGGTCTACCCTGAGAAAGTAGACGAAGTTCCTCCACATGCATCCTGAACCCTTGCAAGTTCCACTGGAGTATGGGAGCCATCTATGTTGGGGGTAGCACCTTCATCCTGTCTCTCCGACGGGGCGGGGAGACCGCAGCATGTGGAGGGGCAGGCGTGGGACGAGATGAGTGCCCCAACATACATCGTATTCCATCAACTCTGGGGAAGAGTCAGATGAAGCCTCGCGTAAAACAACATCCGCATGGTCAGATGGTTTACCACGGGATTTGACCCTCTGTTGCTGCTGCACAGTAGCTTTCTGTGGTTTGGTGGACTTTGAGGGAGCTGATGGGGGAGTGGTAATTGGCGCACTTGGCTTGAGGACAACCTCAGCTGTCATAGGCGCGAGGGGCTGGACCAAGTTCGCCACTGTACCTTTGTCTGCCGTTCGAGTAGGGGCTACTAGCTCTGAAACACCAGCTGCGGTGCAAGTGCACTGACAGCTGCAGGTGTTAGTGCCAACACTCACCACCTCAGTCTGCGTCGAGGCATCGACTTTTGGAGTAGGCTTCTGTACCAGGGATGCAAAAGATGTAGCAAATGTGGGAGGTTGCATCGACTTATAAATCTTCTTGGCCTCACCATAGGGGATACGCTTGGTCGTTTTTATTTCCTGGACCTTGCGTTCCTATAAAAATATGCGGCAGTCCCGACTCCAAACTGGGTGGTTCCCAGAGCAATTAATACATTTAGCCGGAGACGAGCAACCAACTCCTTCATGAGCAGCCTGACCACAGTTTCCACAAGTCGTTTCGCCTTTACAGCCTAAGGTGGTATGCCAAAATCGCTGGCATTTGAAACAGCGCATTGGGGCCGGGAAATAAGGTCTCACACTAAGGCGAAGGAAGCCAGCTTTTACATGTTCAGGAAGTTTTGTGCTACTGAAGGTCAGAATAAAGGAGTCGGATTTGACAAGAGTGCCATCAACCCTCTTCACGATGTGTTGGACATCAACGATACCTTCTGGAGCCCACTCACGTTGCAGTTCTTCCTTGGGAATATCAACTAGATCCCGGCATGTCACAACACCTTTGCTGCAGTTCAAGGTGCTGTGCAGTGCAGTGTCTATGGCATACTCTCCAAGGCATTTAGCAGATTGGAGGTTAGTTGCTTGCTGGGAAGTGGAAGTTTCCACTAGCAAGGTCCCATTACGTATGCGCTTCACCGATTTTAAGGAGCCACAGATTCCCTCCAATCCCTTTTGAATATAGAAGGGCGAAACCTTCTCAAAACTACCCTCCTTCCGTTTCACAATGAGAAACACATTCGGATTACCAGAATGCCTTCTGTTACCTAAGACTGAACTTGTTAAAGAAGCGCCGGAGTCAGGGGGACTGACTGCACGGGCCCTCTTAAGAGACTGGGTGTTGGAACCTTCCAGCGGCCCACCCTTTCCGCTGGGAGGAAGAAAAGAGGATTTCGAAGGATCCATCGCGGTCCCACGAGCAGCTAGGGAACTAGAAGTCCACCTAGACAGAGCCCCGCGTGCCTAGGTAAGCCTTATACAACTGAGGTGCGGCAGGTTCCCCAGAGGTTGCCCGCTATCGACTGTTCCACCTCAACAGCCATGCATCTCATCAGCGCGCAGCACACCTTGAGATTGAGGGTTTATTTATAGAGGTTTATTCCATCCTCGCGATCCGGGCGGTCAAGCCAAGATCCCCATTCCCTGAGACACACAACGTTCCACCGCCGCGCCGCACGGTGGTCGCTGAAGTATGCTCAGAGGTTACGGTGACAGGGGACGGGCGGCGCTTACCAGTCCCCAGCTCAGGAACCCCGGGGTCGCCAAGCCCGTACCCAGCAAAGGAATGCTGAGCCCCTGGGGGCTTCCCGTACGGCGATGTCATCTTTTAGCAGTATGATTGTTAAAGTCACGGAGCCATAACAGTGCTACAGAGATCTGAGGAGCATTATAGTGAACTAACATTGCTGTCTCGGTGACCAAATTCGCCTGATGTAAATGCTATGGAACCCATCGTGGTCGCTATCGGGCGCCATCACCTGTACCCAAATAAGTGGCCCGTTATTTACGCGAATTACATGAGCTGTGCATAGACATCTAATGCCACATAGCTCCACAAGCCTACCAACAAACTGTTGGATCCCTGATGCACAGAAGCAGTGATGTATTTCGTTCCAAACACTGACAAACAAGCCGTTAAGCAGGTGATCATAATGTTTTGGCTCATTGTACAATTGTGTTTGGTCAGTTTTTACCTCTACTGATGTTATGTAGTAGTAGAAGGGTAAGTTTTGTTTACTGGGAACCATAATTAGGCTCAACTCAGATAGCAGCTCATTCTGTGCTTTCCATAACCTCATTAAGTATTGTTCAGGTGACAAAATTCAGTGCTGCTGTTTTGACTCCTTTCATTCTTGCCCCTGACATATCGCATCCAGGAGACGGGGACTATTATCATCCTTCCTGCATCCTCAGAAGGCTACTGTCACTAGCAATCCTATTCACAAAAAAACCTAGCGTAGCCTATTTGCTACACTCCTATAAATACACGAACACCTAAACAAAATAAATTCTTGGCAAACACCCGTCATCTTCTAACTCTTAACGAATACAGTACTTTGCACACAGGCTCAACTCCATCTCCTTATTTCTTCCTCTGGCACACAGTCATATGACTCATGCCTTAGTGCTTACATGTGGTATAACCTCTACACACTGCATAAATAGAACAGCCCCTGTACAAAAATCTATGTCCACCGACCCCATAGGTCTCACATCATTATCTCCCACCCCACGTAACCTGTAGCATGGCAGGTTCCATTGCCCTCAACCCATTAAGTCTCTGCTGGCAAATGGCACATGCGCCTCTGTGTCCAAAAAATGCTTGTACTTTTTACCTCTTACAACACCCATTAGTCCCATTTGCGTTTAACGGCTACTTGCCACCTCCTCGTCCACCTCTACATTCATTACAAAAACTCTGTTACTGATACCCTCCATTTCCTCTCTGTGACTAGCGACAGTGTCTTTGTAAATGCCGCTTCCGTCCATAGCTGTAACACTTAAGTTTCGCACCAAATAACCCACGTCTATCTTGTAGCCCTATATATATATGTCAGTTTCTTCACATCCCATCGTTAACGTAACAGCAGAATACAGATTACTTGGGGCACCTGCACGTGCCGTTCTTCACATGTCTGATGACAATTTTCTCAAAAAAGCATCGAACGCCCTCTACTCAGCTTCTTGCAACAAAACTTCATTTACAGCATCACTCTGCCCTGACTCATACATGTGTTCAATACATTTCCTTATACTGTCCGTGAAACATTCTTCAGTTTCCCCGTGCCTCTTCACAATATTGCTCAGCTGCCCCCGAAAATAATTCACATTAATCTGATTTTTGTATGTTGGCAAAAGTCGCTTCTCCAGCTACACTAAGCTGGCTGCATTTTCTAATGCACCCACACCTCATGTACGTTTTTGCTTCTACCAATATTCGCCATTTCGATACATGCAACACTTCTCTATCAGTCCAACCACCCACCGCAGCCGATATTTTAAGGTCCTCTAAGAAGGACCGCACATCCTCAGATAATTTTCCAGAAAAGAGAACAATTAATCCAGTGGCAGGTGAATCCATTATACTGGGATACCTGAACTAATGCTAGGTATTCGTCACTATCTGTCAAGTGCCCATGTAGGCATATATTATGTGCTATCAGGTGTGCTACTTATTCTAAGAATACCTGCACTGCTTCTGAAACTGGCAAACCTTTTGTCCCTAATTCTGCCATTGTGATACTCTTACTCTCTGTTACACACAGTAATCGAAAAATAAATCACAACACCAAAATAGCATCGCAAATTAACCAACTTTCATTTCATAATGAACCATTGTGCAGAGCGACTGTAGGTTAACTAAGAAAGGATTGAAACACACACAAGCAGTCGCAATACCACTGCTTTTTTATTATTCTTGCGTATCCACAGTTCAGATATAAGCAGCCATATTCAGTGCATTTGAGTGACTTACTATCCAACAAACATGCCGCAGTACATGTCACCATATGACTTTACTAGTATATAGACAGATGGAAACTCAGTTTACGTCTGCCTATACACCAGTGAAGTTATGTGGTGACATGTACTGCTGTGAGTTTGTTGGATGGTAACTCACTCAAATGCACTGAAGATGGCTATTTATAGCTGAAATGTAGATATGCAAGAATAGTAATTAAAAAAACAGTGGGAATGCGACTGACTGCTGTGTTCCTATCCTTCCTTCATCGCAAATTAGCCTTTACGATCTACACTCCTGGAAATGGAAAAAAGAACACATTGACACCGATGTGTCAGACCCACCATACTTGCTCCGGACACTGCGAGAGGGCTGTACAAGCAATGATCACACGCACGGCACAGCGGACACACCAGGAACCGCGGTGTTGGCCGTCCAATGGCGCTAGCTGCGCAGCATTTGTGCACCGCCGCCGTCAGTGTCAGCCAGTTTGCCGTGGCATACGGAGCTCCATCGCAGTCTTTAACACTGGTAGCATGCTGCGACAGCGTGGACGTGAACCGTATGTGCAGGTGACGGACTTTGAGCGAGGGCGTATAGTGGGCATGCGGGAGGCCGGGTGGACGTACCGCCGAATTGCTCAACACGTGGGGCGTGAGGTCTCCACAGTACATCGATGTTGTCGCCAGTGGTCGGCGGAAGGTGCACGTGCCCGTCGACCTGGGACCGGACCGCAGCGACGCACGGATGCACGCCAAGACCGTAGGATCCTACGCAGTGCCGTAGGGGACCGCATCGCCACTTCCCAGCAAATTAGGGACACTGTTGCTCCTGGGGTATCGGCGAGGACCATTCGCAACCGTCTCCATGAAGCTGGGCTACGGTCCCGCACACCGTTAGGCCGTCTTCCGCTCACGCCCCAACATCGTGCAGCCCGCCTCCAGTGGTGTCGCGACGGGCGTGAATGGAGGGACGAGTGGAGACGTGTCGTCTTCAGCGATGAGAGTCGCTTCTGCCTTGGTGCCAATGATGGTCGTATGCGTGTTTGGCGCCGTGCAGGTGAGCGCTGCAATCAGGACTGCATACGACCGAGGCACACAGGGCCAACACTCGGCATCATGGTGTGGGGAGCGATCTCCGACACTGGCCGTACACCACTGGTGATCGTCGAGGGGACACTGAATAGTGCACGGTACATCCAAACCGTCATCGAACCCATCGTTCTACCATTCCTAGACCGGCAAGGGAACTTGCTGTTCCAACAGGACAATGCACGTCCGCATGTATCCCGTGCCACCCAACGTGCTCTAGAAGGTGTAAGTCAACTACCCTGGCCAGCAAGATCTCCGGATCTGTCCCCCATAGAGCATGTTTGGGACTGGATGAAGCGTCGTCTCACGCGGTCTGCACGTCCAGCACGAACGCTGGTCCAACTGAGGCGCCAGGTGGAAATGGCATGGCAAGCCGTTCCACAGGACTACATCCAGCATCTCTACGATCGTCTCCATGGGAGAATAGCAGCCTGCATTGCTGCGAAAGGTGGATATACACTGTACTAGTGCCGACATTGTGCATGCTCTGTTGCCTGTGTCTATGTGCCTGTGGTTCTGTCAGTGTGATCATGTGATGTATCTGACCCCAGGAATGTGTCAATAAAGTTTCCCCTTCCTGGGACAATGAATTCACGGTGTTCTTATTTCAATTTCCAGGAGTGTATCATGAACAATCTAGACTCTCTACATTGCCTCTGTCGTCGACATATATAACAGGTTAGAGGCACTGACTCCATGCATGGTGCAGTATCCCCAAGTAACTTACAATGCGTACACCTTACTGGCACCAAATACTGCTCTCTAAAATTACTCCCAAACTCATTTAAGACACTCGGTTCCTCCAGCCTAAACAAGGTAATCTTTAAATTACGATGACATTCTTGTCTCGCTTGCATGTCTACTACACACTCTAAAGCAAAAGCAAACATTTAATCACTCGTCGCATCTTACTGACACCATAAATCATGGTTCAGACGCTGTGCTGAGTGAAGATGATGACGAATATTTTGATGCCAAACTGTAGCACCCCCAGTGCAGAGAGGGGCAGCTGTGAATCGGGCTGGTGCGAGTGGGTGGTGGAGATGAGGTGGGAGCCGGGGAGGCTCCAGAGAAAGATATCAGCAAATGTAACAAGTTCGTAATTGATGCATCTGTTCTGCTCAGTACAATGGGTTAGTGGCCAGCTGGCTGCTGAATTCTGCTGGGTTGGCTGCCTGCACGCCTTGCAGTGCTGACATGAATACTCTACCAAGTGCCGGCAGCCTCGTTACATAAGCCGGCTACATGGTCCCTGACCCAGCAGCGCGTACTCGAAGATGGCGTATCTGCTGCAGCCCTGGGCGACACCCGGCTGCGTCATGGCGCCCACAGCGACGAGACGCCCGTCCTGAGATGGCAGTGGACGGGTGGTGTGCACGGGCAGCGACCTGCAGTTACCTGGGCAGGAGCAGGCCGTACTGCTGGAGATGACCAGTGGTACCCAGCTGCACCATGGCATTAAGTTCGGAAGGGACTTAGTGCGTAGAGCTGTTGCCCTGCTCTGGCCTTGAACTAGTGACTTCTACTCACAGGTTGATGTGGCGACCTCGTCCGCCACAGCCCCCATCGTCCTCGTACTGCGAGATTAAAAGCAATTTCGTTATAAAAATGCTCAGTGCTTATGGTTGGCAACGCTGTATTTGTTGTGCATATGTGCCACTACCAGTCACGTATCCCAAAATACCACTGCCAATGTCAGCGTGGAAATCTGCATTGCCGGCCAGAGTGGCCAAGCGGTTAAAGGCGCTACAGTCTGGAACCGCGCGACTGCTACGGTCGCAGGTTCGAATCCTGCCTCGGGCATGGATGTGTGTGATGTCCTTAGGTTAGTCAGGTTTAAGTATATCTAAGTCTAGGGGACTGATGACTCAGATTTTAAGTCCCATAGTGCTTAGAGCCATTTGAACCATTTTTGAAAAAATGGACCAAACACATTGAGGTGACAAAAGTCATCGAATACCTCCTAATGCTGTGTGGGACCTCCTTTTGCCAGGCGTAGTGCAAAAACTCGATGTGGCAGGGACTCGACAAGCCGTTGGAAGTCCCCTGCAGAAATATTTAACAATGCTGCTTCTATAACCGTCCATAATTGCGAAAGTGTTTCCAGTGCAGGATGTTGCACACGAACTGACCTCTCGATTATGTCCCATAAATGTTCGATGGGATTCGTATCGGGCGATCTGGGTGGCCAAATAATTCGCATGAATTGTCCAGAAAGTTTTAATTTAATTTTATTTTATGGGCATATTGCTGTAGGACCAAACTGAGTAGCAAACTTCCAAGGTCATGGAACGTGTCAGTACACGAAATTACAAGTAAAAGTAATAATAACAAACAAAACAAAATGTTTATGAAGCAAAAAAAAGACAAGCCATACGTTTAAGTAAGCGCAATCATCAATATAACATTGGAACCAGTTTAATTTTTCAATGAACTCCTCGACAGAGTAGAATGAGTGACCGATGAGGAAACTCTTCAGTTTCAATTTGAAAGTGTGTGGATTACTGCTAAGATTTTTGAATTCTTGTAGTAGCTTAGTAAAAATGCGTGCAGCAGTGTGCAGCACATCTTTCTGCACAAGAGTCAAGGAAGTGCAATTCAGATGCAGATTGGATTTCTGCCTAGTATTAACTGAGTTAAAGCTGCTAATTCTTGGTAATAAGCTGATACTGTTAACAAGAAACAACAGTAAAGAATATATATATTGAGAGGCTAATGTCAGAATACCCACACTAGTGAACAGGGGTCGACAAGAGGCTCGATAACTTACACCGCTTATTGCCCCAAGTACCCGTTTCAGAGCCAAAAATATCCTTTGAGAATAGGAAGAGTTACCTCAAAAGCCGGGGAATAGCAAGAGTTACCTCAAAAGCCGGCCAGAGTGGCCGTGTGTTTCTAGGCGCTACAGTCTGCAACCGGGCGCCGCTACGGTCGCAGGTTCGAATCCTGCCTCGGGTATGGATGTGCGTGATGTCCTTAGGTTAGTTAGGTTTAATTAGTTCTAAGTTCTAGGCGACTGATGACCTCAGACGTTAAGTCGCATAGTGCTCAGAGCCATTTTTACCTCGAAATATAATACCATACGACATAAGCGAATGAAAATAAGCAAAGTAGACTACTTTTCGTGTCGAACTATCACTTACTTCGCATTCCGTTCGAATAATAAAAATGGCAGCATTAAGTCTTTGAAGAAGAAGCTGAACGTGGGCTTTCCACGGCAATTTACTATCTATCTGAACACCCAGAATTCTCAACTGTTCAGTTTCACTAATCATGTGCCCATCCTGTGAAATTAAAACATCAGGTTTTGTTGAATTGTGTGTTAGAAACTGTAAAAACTGAGTCTTACTATGATTTAGCGTTAGTTTATTTTCTACAAGCCATGAACTTGTCATGAACTACACTGTTTGAAACAGAGTCAATGATGCACACAACATCCTTTAGTACCGAGCTAGTGTCATCAGCAAACAGAAATATTTTAGAATTACCGGTAAAACTAGAGGGCATATCATTTATATATATAAGGAACGGGAGTGGTCCCAGCACTGATCCCTGGGGTATCCCCCATTTGCCTGTGCCGCACTCAGACCCCATATCACAAGCATTCTCAGCACTGTGAATAAAGACTTTTTGATGTCTGTTGTTAAAGTAAGAGGTGAACCAATTGTGAGCTACTGCCAGTATTCCATAATGGTCCAACTTCTGAAGCAATATTTTGTGATCAACTCAATCAAACGCCTTAGTTAAGTCAGAGAGGTGCCTACCGTTCGAAACGTTTTGTTCAGTTCATCCAATACCTCAAAGAGAAAAGAGAATATAGCATTTTCAATTGTTCTTCAAACCAATCGCGAACAATGCTGACCCAGTGACATCACATCATTGTTTGGGAATATGAACTCCATGACTGACTGAAAATGGTTTCCAAGTAACCGAACACAACCATTTCCAGTCAATGACAGGTTCAGTTGGACCATTATGGGGCCACCAAGAGCTTGGGCGTAGCTCCGTCGTAAGTTTCACTGAGAAGTACTTTTTTTTTTTTTTAGTTCTTGATGGTGACTAGGTATCCGAAACTAGTCACTATGAAGAAAACGAAAAAAGATGCTTCTCCATATAACTTATGACGGAGCTACACCCCTTTATTCCAAAACACGAATTGTAGATTATTGCCTTCGAAAGTTCTTTCGGGAAGGACATTCAAGAAAAGGTTACCATAATTGAATTGCCTTATTGTCACATATATGAGTGAGATAGTAATTAAGAGTTAGGAGTGTTGGAAAACAGTTGAAATCATTAACACGCAAGGCGCCTGTGCCCGATGGAGCTCCTGTCAATTTCCATACAGAATTTGCAAGTCAATTAGCTCCATGCTTGAGAATAATTTACCGCAGACCTCTTCAACGGAGACACTGTTGCCATCGATTAGAGACCATTGCAGCTCTCAATCACCTACAAAAAAGGCCAGCAGAATGACAGTCATTTATCAATCACGTCTGTTTGTAGCAGAATTAGAGAGCTCAAATTTAATGACCTACCTGGAAATAATTGTCGTTCTCCAAGCAAATCGGCATAGACTCAGAAAGAGCGATGGTGAAAATTTCAATTTTGCGCTCTTGACACACTGTACACAATGGATCATGAATAGGGGTAATTGGTTAGACTCGGTGTTTATAGAGTGCAGTAAAACTTTTGTTCAGTACCACATTGACACCTGGAAATGGAAATGAAATCCCATGCTTCTTGACAGAGTGTGGGGGAACGATGCTGGAGACCCGCACCGCCGTACTAGGGAAGGTCCTAATGGACCTTCCTCCGACCGTAATGGGGATGAATGATGATGATGAAGACGACACAACAACACCCAGTCATCTCGGGGCGGGGGAAAATCCTTGGCCCCGCCGGGAATCGAATCCGGGACCCCGTGTTCGAGAAGCGAGAACGCTACCGCGAGACCACGAGCAGCGGAAAACATTGACATCCACTAAGGAAAATATTTTCGTATGTGCCTGAACTGAAAAGTCCTTCACACACAAAACTCAACGTATTGTCCTAGATTGATAGTCATCAATAGTCACAGAATTGATACCTAAAGTACCCCAAGGAAGTCTAATAGCTCAATAATTATTCATTCCATACGTTAGGAGGTGATTGATCGGACAGTATTGGTAGAAATCTCAGGCCTTTCGGAGATGCTATTATTTATGAGGAAATTTTATCCGAGAAATATTTTAGTAACACGCTATTAGATGAAATGCTGTTTGATGAAGCATCACACTTTAAAAAGGGATGGCTACAAGCTCTATATGTAGAAATGTTAACTTGTGCATTTCATCGAACTTAAACAACTTAGTAACTTTTGTCTGTAACATTAACAGTTCATCACAGAAGTCATTCAAGTCATACAAACACCTGAGGTAAAAACACCTGACGATAGGATGTGGTACGATAACATAGGCCCACTTGTAGATAAGGTAGTCGTCATTCTTCGCTTTATTGAGAGGGCACTGGGAAACATGGGCTTGCCTTCGAAAGACATTGTTTGGTTCAAAATGGTTCAAATGGCTCTGAGCACTATGGGACTCAACATCTTAGGTCATAAGTCGCCTAGAACTTAGAACTACTTAAACCTAAGTAACCTAAGGACATCATACACACCCATGCCCGAGGCAGGATTCGAACCTGCGACCGTAGCAGTCCCGCGGTTCCGGACTGCAGCGCCAGAACAGCACGGCCACCGCGGCCGGCAGACATTGTTTATACAACTTTATATTGATAATTTTCAGGCTATGTAATATTACCTGCGACTGAGGAAAACAGACAACAAAACTTAAATATGTTACTTACACAACATTTGCACGTCCCATCAAGTGTGTGACATCGTCGTCTGGTAAAATTATCAGATGACTTCGAGTATATACAGATGTGGGCAGAGCGAATGGTCACATGGTTGTCTGAGTGGCAGAAGAGTGTTACATTAATAAAAAAAAGTTCTTAACAGACAGTCAAGTAACGCAGTTTAAATAGTGACGAAAACATGTTTTTAAAAAAGATTCCAAAAACCAGCTTTCAGAACAGAAACTTCAGATTCCTTCAGTTCCTCTACGTTTGGAACTTGTAGAGAAAGTGATGACTAAATAGAACTAACAACGGATCACATAGAAGTGTACAAACAACTATTCCCGAGTTCTGTCCGGGAATGGGAGGGGAAGAAACCGCATGTGATAGAGTAGAAGGTACTCTATGCAATGTGATCCGCAGAGTGTAGATATAGATGTAGTTTAAGGTATGCAAAAAAGCCATAAATCTGCAAGAGCATACTTTGAACTTCTTGAAACAATTTATTAGCGGAAAAACTCTCTTATAATTAACAAAATTGAAAATAAATTTAGTCGGCCTGTGTGGCCGGGCGGTTCTAGGCGCTACAGTCTGGAACCGCGTGACCGCTACGGTCGCAGGTTCGAATCCTGCCTCGGGCATGGATGTGTGCGATGTCCAGTCCATAGTGCTCAGAGCCATTTGAACAATTTTGAACCCCTAGGACATTACCGGAAATTGATCAGGGTCCCCTCCACCCCTCCCCTCCCCACCCCTTCACCACTCACCCATCCCCTATCCCCAATTACCAATAAGTTTCAAGAACCCCCTCCCCATCATCTTTTGTAACTGGTACCCTTGAGCAGGTGGGTTCATTCTGAAGTTGTCTGCCACAGGGAAAGAATCAGGGCGTGGCTGGTTGTTAGTAACAAATGAATGTCATTGTAATTACGTTAAGACACATCACTGAAGGTCTCGGGTGTTAGGCATCTCTTAATAAAAAATAGAATTTAATATTACGTGATTTTAGTCGTTTGAGGCCCCAACAGAGACCACACCCAGGCAGATACGTAAGTACGCTCACTTTTTGTACATTTCCGTATTTTCCACAATTTTATCTACTATTCCACACTTCTAACCATTTTTCGTAATTTTCCATATTGTTCCATAAATTCCACATATTTACGTTTTTTTCCACATTTTAAGAATTTTTCCTATTTTTTCACAATTTTACTATTTTATCCAAATACCTGAGTTTCGCCCATCTGCCCTGAAAGTCATGTCAACGTCACATCACCCCACATTGCGTCACGCCACGTCGCGACGTCACGTGACTCACATAACATCCATGTCATGACGCTCTCAGCCAATCACAGTGCAGCAGTATGTGCCCAAAAGTGTCCGAATTATCTGTCATTGCTAAGCTACCACTACGTTACTAGTATGTGTGTAACATCACAGTGTAAATTATGTATTCTTGCTAAGCCACAATACAATACTAGTGTATGTGTGTGTGTGAGAGAGAGAGACGTCATAGCGTATGCGTTAGAAACGGACACGTTTGCCTATTGGTAGAAACAATGACATCACGACATGTTCTGGAAAATTAACGAAGTTCTATCAAATTCTATAAGCACTGAAGCTTTACCGATTTCCAACCAAAGGTACTGAATGCGGTGTGACTGATAAACCCATGCTTAACCGCCACTATATTACTAGATTGTGTGATGTCATAAATATGCGTTAAAATGAGTGTATTTATTGGTAATAATGACGTCATGGTAAATTTATGACATCATAGCAATATTCTGAGATTTACCTATTTCCAACCAAAGCTATGTTATAAGTAAATACGAATTAGCACAGCGATACAAAGTACGCATATAGAGCGGTCAGCCGGCCGGAGTGGCCGAGCGATTCTAGGCGCTAGAGTCTGGAACCGCGTGACCGCTACGGTCGCAGGTTCGAATCCTGCCTCTGGCGTGGACGTGTGTGATGTCCTTAGGTTAGTTAGGTTTAAGTAGTTCTGAGTTCTAGGGGACTGATGACCTCAGAAGTTAAGTCCCATAGTGCTCAGAGCCATTCGAACCATTTTTAGAGAGCTCACAAGTACTTCCAACCACCCCCTGCGAAAAGTTAAGTTGCCTGTGGAGTAGCGCACACTTCGAACACAGATGCTTGGAGTATGGTGGTGAATACACTGCTCAAACCCAGCAATGGCCGAGAAATGTTTGACCTGGCTGCTGTCGCAAATGACATTGCTGCTATATCAAGCATTAAGCGAGGGGCCTCCCGTCCACGGTAATAACGGTAAACAGGTCCCAACACGTCGGTGGAAATATGAGGGCGGTATTGCTCTCTGGACCAATCAGAATCATGATCCCCAAGCACCCTGCTTTTCAAACTAGCACTTATGTGTGGGCGGCGTTGGTGTCAGTCAGAGAGAGTTCCAAGGTAGAAAAAAAATCCATACAACCTACCACAACACGATATAAACTATTGAATTATTATTAGTGAGTGTAACATTGCTAGAAGGCACGTAAATAATTACGAACAAAAGTTCCGAGTAGGAGCGCTACCAGTCCTTCCTTGTCCATCATACTGATAAGGTTAGTCTGGAGTTTCCTTTCAGACGTAGGTAGGGGTGCCGCAGTGCAACTAAACTGCTATATTCTAGCCTACATGTGATCCATACTGGGTATATCGGAAAAAATTTAGCCAGAAATGCAATCCAGCAAGCATACTGATAGTGGGCGAGATCTGCCAGTGCTCTTAGCCAGAATAAAAATACATGTAACACCAAATCAATTCTTGAAATATTAGTGTGTGATGTCACTATAAGACTCGTAAATATGTACTGAAACAATCCGAAGTATACATCACGTCCCTGCCACCTAAATAGGACTGAGCAATGGCCACAGAGCATCAAAGTAAACTAGTTCTCACAGAGGTCACGACACCTCTGTCACTTTACGATAAAATCCGGCCGTAGAGATCTGCAGAGTTCACGTGCCGTCTGTCGACAACTCGAGACGATTAACAATTTCATCAGTTCTCACTCAACAACATTCCAAAGACATGTGTCTAAGAAAATATGGAACCGCACGATCGTGTACAAGGAGATTGGCTGCGCACATCTCTACATAAGCTACAGCCGGCGCAGCTAACGAGAGACATCCACACGTCTACACAACACTACAGCAGCCGGCCGCCTCCAACTCCACTGCTGCCCACCTCTGCACCCAATGCAGCCTCCGAAATCTTGACATTAACAAACGCTGCATTAAAACAGCATTCTTATAATGCATATGCATACCACACAGATTTGGTTACGACAAATACACAGTCATCCAGCAACACAACATAATATTCCAGCAAGAGATAGTCCATAACTCGATTTTCAGTATCCCACTTTGGTATCTGGTGTAACCCATTAATTGCCCTGTTTGCATGGGATGTACGTACTTTCACATAAGTCAGAAATATTTACGTTGTTTCTCCAGATGGTGCCGGTTCGATCCCATGTCAGTCTGTCTTGGTATTTGTATACCTTTCACTTAGAGAAGTATCTATTAATGTCAAAGTCAACCACTGGAATGCATATATCCACGTTAAACAGCTATATGGATAGAGAGCATAGGTCTGTAACCGATTATCGGACCTGATTGTCAGTAATACGTGTGATTTTTCACATGTCATCAATATCTACTTTAATTCCGTGGAAGGTAATGTTTTAGGTCTCACATAAGCCTGTCTTAGTATCTGTATCTAACACGTCTCTCATATGTTTTCTTTGTATGTGTAATACTTCATGACGATTATTTGTACCGGTAGCAAATAAATATCTGGGTAAAGATTCAAGATGGCAGCACTTTGGGTCATACCCTCTAAGTGTGAACGTAATTGCACTACTTCATGGGTGCACTGCGATGTAGATACTCCAGGGCCAGCATTAGGATGCATGTATATTTTTTCTGTATACATGGTGTTACTAAACACGCCAAGACACATACTAATGGAGGGAACTCATTTTAACGTCGCACAGGTCCACTTTATAGCTTGAATGTAATTGCTTACTTAAATAATAACAATGTATGGTGATAAAATATTAAGTATTATCACATCAGCTTGAAGACTGACAAGTGGAGCTATCAACGAGCCTGATCAATCAGCAGTGCTGGGTATAACTTTCCACACACATTGGCAATGAGATTCGGACAGTATCTATGCTGACAGCATCTTCGACCGACTCTCCAATGTGGGTTCACTCTCCTCCAAAACATTCATTAGTAGATGTGTCGAAACCAGTAAATTTCCCATAACTGATACTTCTTTAGAGAATAATCGAAAAACGTGGTTCAATGTAGGGAAAATGGTTTGAATAATTAAACAAAAGCCGATCAGTAGTATTAGGTGGTAATATGAGTCATGTAGATGAAATGTATGCTACCTGGTGATTTCATCTGTAGCTAAAACAAAATTCTAAACAAAGCTCCACCTGAACAGGCCATGAAGGCCCAACGGCACCGACCGGCCGCCGTGTCATCCTCAACCGCAGGATTTACTGGATGCACATTTGAAGGGGCATGTGGTCAGCACACCGCTCTCCCGGTCGTAACTCAGTTTACGAGACCGGAGCCGCTGCTTCTCAATCAAGTAGCTCTTCAGTTTGCCTCACAAGGGCTGAGTGTATCCCGCTTGCTACCAGCACTCGGCAGACCGGATGGTCACCCATCCTAGTGCTAGCCCAGCTCGACAATGCTTCACTTCAGTGATCTGATAGGGACCGATGTTACCACTGCGGCAAGGCCGTTGGCTTCATCTTTACCACTAGCGTCAATATGTGATCCATACGTATCCCTTTTCGCTTGTGGGATCACACCACTTTACACTGTGTCGAGATATTTTTACGATTCCAAATACATATGACTTGCCACTCGCATGTATTGGGAGAGGACACCATAGCTTCCAGAAACCAAATTAAAAACGTTATGACTTCCTCATGCACACAGAAGTGGTGGGAGTGTGGCAGTTTTGTTTCGTCACCATGTCTCTCTGGAATGCACCCTCTATCCACTATTAAAGCATATGCGGTGTCAACCCTTCTCTTCTATTAAGTCGTTATGATAAGGATCTAAGCACCTCTCTATAGCATATCCCATCTGTATAACGCTTTTTTCTAATTGTAAGTGTGTGGATCCCTCTCTCGCTCCCTCTTCAAGGGATCTGCCAGCTCTCTCAAACTTTAACGCAGGTCTCTCAGTCATTTTGGGAGGAGGAGGTGCTGTGAATCTAATAGTTATTTTCCTTAGCACAACCTGGTTGCTTTGTAGGAAAGTATCAGAGATATCTCCAGACATTATGACCTATTCCTTACGCCACAAAAAAATTTCGGCTGCTGCCTAAGTATAAATACAAATTTCCTGAATGAACATGTCGTATTTGGACTTTGCCGTATTTTTGAGATTTTTTACCGTCTTTCCTCATTCCATTTTTCCACATTTTATAAGTAAATGTTCAAGTGTATATTCTCTTATTGGTTACATTACCAGGTGTGGGTTGATATTTTTATCATCAAATTCAGCAACGATATCTCGAAACTATAATTCTCCCAGTATTCAAAACACATAACATCAAGTGCCAATACCAAAGCTAAAACACATCCACATACACTCCTGGAAATTGAAAAAAAACACCGTGAATTCATTGTCCCAGGAAGGGGAAACTTTATTGACACATTTCTGGGGTCAGATACATCACATGATCACACTGACAGAACCACAGGCACATAGACACAGGCAACAGAGCATGCACAATGTCGGCACTAGTACAGTGTATATCCACCTTTCGCAGCAATTCAGGCTGCTATTCTCCCATGGAGACGATCGTAGAGATGCTGGATGTAGTCCTGTGGAACGGCTTGCCATGCCATTTCCACCTGGCGCCTCAGTTGGACCAGCGTTCGTGCTGGACGTGTAGACCGCGTGAGACGACGCTTCATCCAGTCCCAAACATGCTCTATGGGGGACAGATCCGGAGATCTTGCTGGCCAGGGTAGTTGACTTACACCTTCTAGAGCACGTTGGGTGGCACGGGATACATGCGGACGTGCATTGTCCTGTTGGAACAGCAAGTTCCCTTGGCGATCTCGGAATGGTAGAACGATGGGTTCGATGACGTTTTGGATGTACCGTGCACTATTCAGTGTCCCCTCGACGATCACCAGTGGTGTACGGCCAGTGTAGGAGATCGCTCCCCACACCATGATGCCGGGTGTTGGCCCTGTGTGCCTCGGTCGTATGCAGTCCTGATTGTGGCGCTCACCTGCACGGCGCCAAACACGCATACGACCATCATTGGCACCAAGGCAGAAGCGACTCTCATCGCTGAAGACGACACGTCTCCATTCGTCCCTCCATTCACGCCTGTCGCGACACCACTGGAGGCGGGCTGCACGATGTTGGGGCGTGAGCGGAAGACGGCCTAACGGTGTGCGGGACCGTAGCCCAGCTTCATGGAGACGGTTGCGAATGGTCCTCGCCGATACCCCAGGAGCAACAGTGTCCCTAATTTGCTGGGAAGTGGCGGTGCGGTCCCCTACGGCACTGTGTAGGATCCTACGGTCTTGGCGTGCATCCGTGCGTCGCTGCGGTCCGGTCCCAGGTCGACGGGCACGTGCACCTTCCGCCGACCACTGGCGACAACATCGATGTACTGTGGAGACCTCACGCCCCACGTGTTGAGCAATTCGGCGGTACGTCCACCCGGCCTCCCGCATGCCCACTATACGCCTTCGCTCAAAGTCCGTCAACTGCACATACGGTTCACGTCCACGCTGTCGCGGCATGCTACCAGTGTTAAAGACTGCGATGGAGCTCCGTATGCCACGGCAAACTGGCTGACACTGACGGCGGCGGTGCACAAATGCTGCGCAGCTAGCGCCATTCGACGGCCAACACCGCGGTTCCTGGTGTGTCCGCTGTGCCGTGCGTGTGATCATTGCTTGTACAGCCCTCTCTCAGTGTCCGGAGCAAGTATGGTGGGTCTGACACACCGGTGTCAATGTGTTCTTTTTTCCATTTCCAGGAGTGTACATAGATTGCTGTGGAGGTTGAGTGTTGGCGTTATTCTGTTGTTAACACGCACATAGCTTGGTTACACTATTTTTTGTGACGGCTTTCTTTTTTAGTAGAGCCTACTTAATTCTCACCGTACAGGGAAACTCCACTCCCGTTAGTACTGAGTCATTATTGGAATTATCCTTAGTATTTAGACTGAGGTATATCATAAGGAAAAAATTTATAATGTTTTACGGGCGCTTGCTTCCTGTATGTGTGTATACTGGCTGCCACATATCTTCGGCAGGTGACATCCGGCCGCCATATCGAACCCTAGCTACCTGCGATAACAGATGCCACCAGTTCTTCTCGGTTCCTGTTTTGTTTACCAGTCGGTGAGCGGCCCCTCTGTGCTGAACGTTCTGATTGTAAATTTGCGGGCAGGGACATGGCGGGGAAAGGAGTTTCTTGACCATTACCTATAGCGATAATAACGTCAGTAATTGCCCTCCTATTGATCAGATTTACGTAGGCGATTGCTATCAACGTACGTCCACACGTTGAGACCGTGACTGTTCTTCCCCGGCGCTAGACGTTTCATATACGTGATGAGCGTCTTGCGTAGGTGTTGGCCAGTTGCGACCCAGCCGGTATTCCCAAAGCTGGATGGAGCTCGCAGTGCCAAAGATAGCAGGCGACGACACTGAGGCGCTGGAGATAGCGTCAGGGGCGGGGGCGGATGGCATTGGAGTTGGAGACGGCCCGATGGTGTAGTGTTGGGCAGGTGTGTGGATGTCTCTTGTTCCCACCTCCTGGGGTTAGCTGCTGCGGTGACTAACGGTCGCGTCGGCTATAAGTCCTGTAAAGGAGTGCGCGGCCCATTTCCCTGTACTTAATTTTTCGATTCCGTATTCTTCTACGCACACATCTTCGGAATGTTGCTGAGTGAGAATCGATGAAACTGTTCTTCATATTGGCTTATCGGCAGATGGCGCGTGAACGCTGCAGCTCTCTATAGCCGCATTTTATCGTACAGCGGAAGAGTTGTTGTGATCTCTGTGAGTCGATGATTTGGTAAGTATAAATAGTTTACTTTGCTGCGCTGTGACCATTGCTCATTCCCATACGGGAGGCGGATATTTGTATATATACTCCAGACTATTTCCGTACATATTTACGAGTCTTATACTGATGTTGTCCGCCCCGATAGCTGAGTGGTCAGCGCGGTAGCGTGTCACGCCAAGGGGCCCGTGTTCGATTCCCGGCTCGTCGGGGATGTTCTCCGGTCAGGGACAGGGTGTTGTGTTGTCCTCGTTATCATTTCATCATCATCAGTGGAAGGCAACGGGAAACCACCACTGGAATCACTTCCCTAGACGCTCATGCGGTGAAGCTCTTTGACGAGGCTTCCCCCATGACAAGACCTGCCGTAAGACAGAACACAAAGTTAGTGATGTCACACTAATATTGCAAGAGTTTACTTGTTGTTGCATGTATTTTTATTTTGCCTGGGGGCACTGGTGGATCTCGCCCACCGTCAGTATGCTTGCGTGATTATAGCTTTCGCCAAGCTTTTCCTGATATGCCCAATATGGTACACATGTATGACACAATATAAATCTTTCATCACATTGCGCCACTCCTACCCATGTTTGAAGCAAATTTCAGAGTAACTTTACCAAATGTGATAGACACTGAAGGATTGGTAGCCCTCCTGCTCGGATTTTTTCCGTAGTTATTTACGTCTTCTAGCAAAGTCACACTCACAAATAATAATGCACTAGTATAATCGTGTTGTGGGTGGCCTTTTAATTCTGCCTTGGAACTTTGGGTGACAGACTGACACTGCCCACGCCTAAGTGCTAGTTTTGAAAGCGGGGTGCTTGGGGAGCCTGATTGTGGTTGGTCCAGAGAGAGACAGGGGTGAGGGGATGACGCTTATATGCAGTGCAGCCAACATATTTCCTCCGACGTGTTGGGAGCTGTTTGCCGTTATTGCCATGGGCGAGAGACCCCTCGCTGAATGCTTGATATAGCAGCAGTGTCTTTTCTGCCATCAACCATGCCGGTCGCGTCGGAGACGATTACACCTAAAATAATACAGATTCCTCGGTTATTGCTGAGTTGGAGCAGTGTGTTCACAGCCATGCCCCAATCATCGGTGTTCGAGGAGGAGGAGGAGGAGGGGGAGATTATTGTTTAACGTCCTGTTGACAACGGGATCATTCGAGACGGAACACTAGCTCGGATCTGGGTAGGATGGAGAAGGAAAGCATCTCTGACCTTTCGAAGGAAACATCCAGGCATTTGCTTTAAGTGATTTAGGGAAATCGCGGGAAACCTAAATCAGAATTGCAAGGCGGCCGGTTTGAACCGTCGTCCTCTTGAATGCACATCCATTGTGCTAACGACTGTGATACCCCGCTCGGTCGGTGTTCGATGTGTGCTCTACCTGATTGGGGATACTGGTCAGCTACCTCGGTGCGTATTTTGCAGCGCTGTGTCAATCTTACGCAAACATAACATACCTTTGGTAGGAAATTGGGCAAATCTCATAATTTTGCTATGATGTCATAAATTGAACGTGACGTCTTTATTGCCATAACGCGTGTAGTTCAACGCATATCTGCATCACACCGTCTAGAAATGTCGTGCTGACTTAGCAAGGGTTTCTCTAGCGTGGTGTTGTATTTCTTATGCATACAGCATATTTGTTTGGTAATCGGTAAAACTGCAGTGCTTACAGAATTTACTATGACGTAAAAAATTTTTTGGAAAATGTCGTGATGATATTATTTATGCCAATAGGCGAACGTATTTTCTTCTAACGCGCGTACTATGATGCCACACACACACTAGCAATGTAGTGGTGGCTTAGCAATGATAAATAATGTGAATACTTTTTGGCACATGCTGCTACATTCTGATTGGTTGGGAGCATCAAGACATCGATGTAATGCAATGCGGCGTTGATGTGGCATCACGACGTGATATCAAAAGCAGTGGGATGAAACTCACGTAACTGGATAAAGTACCGAACGTAAAATTATGGAAAAATACGAAAAATTGTAAAAAATGTGGAAAAATATGTAAATTTATGGAATATATGGGAAGATATGAAAAAGTGAACAAGTGTAAAAACTGTAGAAAAATACGCTATATCTGATAATATATGAAAAGTAAGAGTACTTACATATCTATCTGGATGTGGTCTCCGTTGGTGCCTCGAATGAATAAAATCACGTAATACTAAGTTTACTCTTTTATTAGCAAATATCCAACACCCTGGACGTCGAGCGACACAAATTGATGTAATTATAGTAACATTAGTTTCTTATTAACAAATAGCCGTACTTGATCATCTCCCTATGGTGCATAGCTCCAAAATGAACCCACCCACTCACGTGTCCCAGTTATAAGAGATGAGGAAGGGGAGGGTAGTACTTGAATCTTATTGATACAACGGGGTGGGTGGGAGGGGGAAGAGGGGGAGGGAGAGGTGATGGTGACCTTGAATATATACAGCACAAGTGTGTAGCCTGATTTCGGAAGTCCTTGTCAGTGACCTTGAGATGAGATAGTCATCTCCCCCAAAGCTCTTACTGATAACCTACCGATGTCCTTGGTAGAGTCAGCCATAACAACACTATTCCATCTGGCGAGCAAGATGTATGAGAAAGGCGAAATACCTCAGACTTCAAGCAGAACGTAATAATTCCAGTTCCAAAGAAAGCAGGTGCTGACAAGTGTGAATATTACCGAACTATCAGGTTAATAAGGCATAGCTGCAAAATACTAACACGAATCATTTAGATAAGAATGGAAAAACTGATAGGAGCCGACTTAGGGAAGATCAGTTTTGATTCCTGAGAAATGCAGGCATACGCAAGGCAATATTGATTCTATGAATTATCTTAGAAGATAGTCTAAGGAAAGGCAAACCTACAGTTAGCGCGTTTTTAGATTTGGAGAAGGCTTTTGACAATACCGTCTGGAAAACTCTCTTTAAAATTTTGAAGGTAGCAGGGCTAAAATGCAGGGAGCAAAAGTTTATATACAACTTGTACAGTAACCAGACTGCAGTTATAAGAGTCGAAGGGAGTGAAAGGGGAGCAGTGGTCGGAAATGAAATGAGACTGGTTTATAGCTTATCTCCGATCTTATTCAATCTATACACAGAAAAGCAGCAAAGGAAACGAAAGAAAAGTTTGGAGAAGGAATTATAGTTTAAGAACTAGGAATAAAAGCTGTGAAGTTTGCCGATGACATAGTAATTCTGTCAGACAGCAAATGACTTGTAAAAGCATTTTAACGGAATGGACAGTGGCTTGAAAGGAGGATGTAAGATGAACATTGACAAACGCAAAAGAAGGCTACTGTAATGTAGTCCAATTAAATCAGGCGATATAGAGGAAATTACGAGGGTCGTTCAATAAATAATGCCCCACATTTTTTTTAAAAAGCCATTAATATACATAGACAAACGTCCTTGTTGGTGCGTCGCATTTGATGTCTGTTCTGTGCATCGGTGAAGTTTCGAACCGTTCTGGCAGATGGCAGAGCCGTAGTACAGCGTCAAAATGGCTTCTACATACGGCCGACGTTACGAACAGCGTCCTGTTATTGAATTTTTGTGTGCAGAAAAAGTAGCTGTGGTGATCATCCATAAACGTTTGTGTGCAGTGTATGGCGATGCTGTAGTTGATAGGAGTACAGCTGGAAGATGGGTACAGAAAGCTACATCCTCAGGAAATGAGAAACAGAGCTCCATGATCGGCAACGGTCGGGACGTCCTGTCGCAGGCACTGCTCCAGACATGCTGAATCGTGCGGATGCCATTATTCGTGCCGACCGGCGCATCACAATTCGACAATTTGCTCTAGAGCCTAATCTACGGGAAACACACTTTGAAGATGACGAGAGTGTCACTCATGCTGTGAAAACACCCACAGCACAAGAGCTTTTATGAACAGAGAATACATGCTCTTCCACAACGTTGGCGTACGGCCATAGAACGTGATGGAGACTACGTAGAAGAATAGGACATAGGCAAGACATTTGTTGATGTATAATCTCACCAAACTGACTCGTAACAATAAATATGTTCTGAGAAAAAAAAGTGGGGCATTACTTATTGAACGACCCTCTTAAATTAGGAAACGAAACATGCAAAATTGTAGATAAGTTCTGCTTTTCGGATAGCAAAACCAATGATAATGGCAGAAATAGAGAGGACATGAAATTTAGACTGGCAATGGCAAGAAAGACGTTTCTGAGGAAGAGAAATTTGTTAACATCGATTATAGGCATAAGTGCTAGGAATTCCTTTCTGAAGGTACTTGTCTGGAATGTAGCCTTACATGGAAGTGAAACGTGGACGATAAACTGATCAGACAAGAAAAGAATAGAAACTTTTGTAATGTGGTGCTAAAGACCAATGCTTAAGATTAGATGGGTAGCTCATGAAACCAAAGCGGAGGTACTGAGTACAACTGGGCAGGTAAGAAATTTGCGGCATAACTTGGCTAAAAGAAAGAACCAGTTGATTGGACACATTCTGAGACATCAAGAGATCACCAAACTAGTACTTGAGTAAGAGTATATATATATATATATATATATATATATATATATATATATATATATATATATATCTGTGTGTGTGTGTGGACGGGGGGGGGGGGGGGGGGGAGGGCGTGGAGCGCGCAAAATTGGAGATGGGGACCAACAGATGACTACAGTAAGCAGGTTCAAAAGGACGTAGGTTGCAGTAGTTATTCGTAGATGAAGAGGCTTGCACAGGATATATTATAATGAAGGTTGGATCAAACTAGTCTTCAGACTGAAGAAAACAACAACATATTGTTCGATGTGTGTGTATGTACGCTGAAGCGCCAAAGAAACTGGTATAGGCATGCGTATTCAAATACAGAGATATGTAAACAGCGAGAATACGGCGTTGCGGTCGGCAACGCCTATAGAAGACAAGTGTCTGGCGCAGTTGTTAGATCGGTTACTGCTGCTACAACGGCAGGTTATCAAGATTTAAGTGAGTTTGAACGTGGTCTTATAGTCGGCCCACGAGCGATGGGACACAGCGCCTCTGAGGTAGCGATGAAGTGGTGATTTTCCCGTACTGCCGTGAGTCGAGGGGCATGAAAGGGAAGCAGTGGTTGCGAAGGGAGTAAGACAAGGTTGTAGCCTATCCACGATGTTATTCAATCTATATATTGAGCAAGCAGTAAATAAAAGAAAAGTAAAATTTGGAGTAGGAATTAAAATCCATGGAGACAAAAACTTTGAGGTTTGCCGATAACATTGTAATTCTGTCAGAGACAGCAAAGAACCTGGAAGAGCGGCTGAACGGAATGGACAGTGTCTTGAAAGGAGGATATGAGATGAACATCAACAAAAGCAAAACGAGGATAATGGAATGTAGTCGAATTAAATCAGGTGATGCTGAGGGAATTAGATTAGGAAATGAGACACTTAAAGTAGTAGCTGAGTTTTGCTATTTGGGAGCAAAATAACTGACGATGGTCGAAGTAGAGAGGATATAAAATGTAGACTGGCAATGGCAAGGAAATCGTTTCTGCAGAAGAGAAGTTTGTTAACATTGAGTGTAGATTTAAGAATTTGTGCACTCCATAGTATTACGCACGTGAAAAAGTGAGAACGTTTTCTAAATGGTTGCGAATCGTGTAACTGGGCTCTACGTGGTCTCTCGTCGTTAATCCGACGAGCGCATTCCATCCGGGCCGACGTACATCCCCGAATTCAGGAAGCGGCGTGCTAACACATGCGGGTATTCGGGTCCATCATTGTGGAGAACAGGTGTGTATTTAGCGAAAAACGATATTAAAATTTTCGTCGTACAGCCTATGTGAATTGCAAGAGATGGTGACGCCACATTTGAAATTCGCTTACTCAGTGAAGCCTATGATAGGAAGTAACTGATAATTACCAGCTGTAAGCGACAGAATTCCAGTAATCGACTTAATGAGTTAGTTGCACTAGCCCTCTCTCTCCCAGCGCTTATTATGTCATACAGGTTCTACTGTTTCCTTGATTTGGAAAATTTCTTTTTAGTTTAACTCTCTGGCCACATGTCCTTCCTGATGCCATATACTTTGTCTGTCAGTGGTGTGCCCAATCTGTCTACGAATCGTATAAATTTGTTCTGCACATTTCAGTACTTTTAACTGTTTTTCTAGCCTATTTTCTGAGGTGGAGCTTTGGAAACAACCCAGTATTTGTCATAACGAGCGTGTGAAACAGCGTAAAAGTCACCCTCAGGCTGGACATTTCACCGCACCAACCGTCGGTAACCCGCCTCGTGGCTATGGTTCAGTTCTGGATCACCTCCCTGCCTCGCAAACTAGCTTGCTGGGTGTCAAGCTACAAGAGGCAGGTTGAAGGTGTACACCAGCCACAATTTAGTTTGTGTGAAAAAAATACGCTTTGATATTCCTTGTGTGCTTAACTCGTATGACTACGTTCCAGCGACTCAACAAGGGCTTCTGTTTCACTCGTATTTTACACAACTACACTTTCGAAAGAAACGTGAGCTCTGGGTATTGCACAAGTTTCACAAAATGTTTTGAAAATATAAGTAAATACTCTTGCATCTAGTACTTAGCGACCAAGAAATTGTCTGTAGTGTTCTTCATAAGTAGCTAAAGCTTGTAATTTACAAAAGATGCAAGCAAATGTGATGTCAAAATATTCATCTTAAGTTAAGTCGTGCAATAGTGTTTTAAATTTTTCTATTATCATACTGAGATTGAGCTTCTAGCCACGTTTGATTGAGGCGTAAAAATTCCAAGTCCTTATCATCTATTCCAGACTTCTGAATGGGAACCGGAACAGTATGCCTCAGCTTCCAGCAGTTATATCCTCACACTAATTCAAAATCTGACGTGCTTATTTGATCTTTATAACTCAAAATTTCCCGTGATATGATCTTGTGATGTACTTTCCGTTCGTCCTTTTAAGCCCCCTACACACGACATTCTCAGTAGTTCAAAAAGTGGTGCATCACATGGTACGACGGCATCGTTTTGAAGAGGTGCGTATGAGACAGGCGCTAGACAAAGCGTAGCAGATCCGCTTCAGAGAGGCAGGATGACGTGTGCTCTGAATCACGCGTTGATGTAATTAGGCTCAAGTGCAGCACGAGCGTCGTCACGTACGATTCCGTAGTCTACACCACTTGCTACGACTATTGTGTACAACTGTGGTGAGACTTCACCCAGCACCGCTTTGCTCTGACGTTCGGCACACCATCGAAACTCTGATGTTTTCGTTTCTGTAATATATTCAATGAAAACAGGCGTTAGACGGCTAGTTTTACGAGTGGTGTGCGGAAAAGCACAACTCAGCACTAGAGTATTGTTGTTTGAAATGGAGGTAGACGCACCGGATGTTTCTGGATTTAATTTCCAAAGAGGAGTACCCAGAAAGAGGACTTTTATTTGACCTAAGAAAGAAAGTAACAAAAATCACACAGATAGCATTTATCACAGTATTTATTGTGTGCGTAAGTAAATAAGTTTCGCTACTTTTCTACGTACGGTAATCGCCTCCCTTGTTCAGACACCTATAGAAGAGTGGTACCTATTTCAGGACACCCACTGAGCAGAAAGCTACAGCTTGTGTTGATCACCAGATGTGGAAGTTTCCAGCCGACTTCTGGTTATTCCCTGAATTGAAATTTGCATTATAGGACATAATTACAACGCAATTGACGACATCTTAGGAAACTGTACTGCAGTGCTAAACATAGTTCCCAAAAAGGACTATAGTGTGTTTTAAAACACTTTTGCAACGATTTTAGCTGTGTATTGATGGAGTGTGAGACTATTTTGAATAAATACAGTGATTTTGTGAACTTAATAAATGACTCATTTATCATAGCCACAGTTCTAATGGAACTGAGACATACTGTGTAGACTGAACAGCAAGATCGAAAGACTGCATCCTGTCATACATCCTTCTTAATCGGGGGACTTCATTCTTGGTCTACCAGTCTTATTGTACCATATTGTTTCTCGTACATATTGCACATTACCGTCTTTCCGAGCCGCACGGGGTAGCCGCGTGGTTCTGTCACGGTTCGCGCGGCTCCCCCCGTCGGAGGTTCGAGTCCTCCCTCGGGCATGGCTGTGTGTGTTGTCCTTTGTGTTGTCCTTAGCGTTAGTTTAAGTTATATTAAGTAGTGTGTAAGCTTAGTGACCGATAACCTCAGCAGTTTGGTCCCATAAGGTCTTGCCACAAATTTCCAAATTTTCCCGTCTTTCCCTATAGCTTACCACTATTTCTCTCAGGATTTCGAACACCTGTTGATGGACATTAATATTGGTTGCATCCACCTTTCGCCTACATGTTGACTTGAACTCAGCTGGTCTGAAGAACCGAAGCCAGATAGGATAGTGATGTTGAACGCTGAGGCCTGGAGCGAAGTCCGCCTTGTAAATCATGCCATAAGTGTTCCAGTGGGTTCATATGAGGACACTGAACAGGTCAGTCCCTTTCAAAAATGTTACTGTCCATAAACTTTTGCCTCACAGATGGTGCTTTATGACACGGTGCGTTGTCATGCTGCTATAGACAATAATAGTTTCCGATCTGTTATTCTACTGTACACAGTACAGGATGCTGTGGAAAGTGTTCATATCCTTTCGCATTCTGCGTGCTCTTAAGCGCAGTAAAGGGACTACACCCTAACCACGAAATCACCCCCAAACGTAACACCACCTCCTCCGTACTTCACTACTGGCCCTACACATGATGGGATGTTATATTTTGAACGCATTCACCAAACCCAAAACCTTCCAACGGATTGCCACTGGTTATAGTGTGATTCATCACTCCAAATCACTCGCTCCCAGTCATCAACTGTCCATTGGCGTCGCTCTTTACTCCACCTCAAGCGTCGCCTAGCATTGACTACAGAAATGTGCTTATGTGCAGCTGCTCTACCATTATACTCCATTCCTTTTAATCCCCTACACACAGTCATTGCGCTAGCTGGACTGCTGATAGCACTTTGGAACGCTCGAGATATCTCTTCCGCTGATTTAGTGCAATTTTATACGAGCAATCTCAGCAATGCTCGTCGCCCCTGTCCGTTAGTACCTGATGTATGGCTGGTCTTGGTTTATCTGTGGTTGTTCCTTTATGTTTCCACTTAACAGTCACATCACAATCACTCTGCTTGGGCAGCTTTATAAGGGTTGAAATGTCCTTGATGCATCTGACATCTAGTGACTAGCCTAACTTCGAAGTCACTGAACTCTCCTGGTCAATCCATTCCTCTGTTACTACTTCTCTACAGACATCACAGTACCTCCACCTTCCCTGAGACTGGCCGGCCTGCCTCAAGTGACAGCTAGTGAACAATTCCGCACTACATAGGGGTGTATAACATACCCCTCGTTCCTACTTGCAGCTATTATCCAGAATAAGCAAAGCCTTTTTATGCAAAATTTGAGAGCAGTGAAGATTACAATAAACTTTCTAGTTTACTTACCTTGTCGTGTTGAGTTGGCTCCAGTTCTTCTTGTCTAGAGGTCTTATTCTTGAAGCTGAAAACGTCGTATTTTAGGTCCTCACGGTTGAATTGATATAAATAAATTTGAAGGTTGTTGTTGCAGAATTTTTGTTTTTACGTAAATATATTTTGTCATATACTAGTATATCATGCAGTCTTTTGATTTTTCACGTTAACAAAGCCTAAATTATATTTTTCGCACAAAAATACAAAAGTACGTCAGATCATATCAGAGGCATGCTTACCACTCCCACATTCTGCGGAAATAATCATATTACAAAGGGTTTAAAGTTTTTCTTAACAAATGAAAATGGTTCAAATGGCTCTGAGCGCTATGGGACTTAACTGGTTCAAATGGCTCTGAGCACTATGGGACTCAACTGCTCTGGTCATCAGTCCCCTAGAACTTAGAACTACTTAAACCTAACTAACCTAAGGACATCACACACATCCATGCCCGAGGCAGGATTCGAACCTGCGACCGTAGCAGTCGCACGGTTCCGGACTGCGCGCCTAGAACCGCGAGACCACCGCGGCCGGCGGGGGGGACTTAACTTCTGAGGTCATCAGTCCCCTAGAACTTAGAACTACTTAAACCTAACTAACCTAAGGACATCACACACATCCATGCCCGAGGCAGGATTCGAACCTGCGACCGTAGCTGTCTCGCGGTTCCAGACTGTAGCGCCTAGAACCGCTCGGCCACACTGGCTGGCTCTTAACAAATGAGTTTCTACTAGTTTCTGTTATGTTATTACTTTCAATTATTATTTCATAAATGAATCCAGACACAAACACAGTAACCAGTACAGTATTGCATAATTAATAATATAAATTTTAAGTGTGCCAATAATTCGTAATTTCGAATGTTTCTCAAAAAATAATTTTAACTGTACTTTCAGAACTAATACTTCTCGATTGTTACATCGACACAAAAACATTTTATAAAGTAATTCATTTACATGAATTTTAGCTTGAGATGTAACATACAGTCTATAAATATATATGAAAGTTTTCAGAAAACCACCTGAGATAATATTGACCTGTCCAAAATTCGAAAAATAATACTAGTATCGACAACTACTGTCGAGGAAAAGTAATGCTAGAGGAGGATGTCCTGTTACAGGTGTCTGGGTACTTTTTATCAGGCAGCGTACATCTGTACTGCACAAACCACCGTAAGGTTAGTTACCTAAAGTATACTATGTAGCAGAATCATTCCTGCTTCTTATGCCATTCGCAATTGGCGAGCAGGGGGGAATTCTATCGCTACCACTATGTAAACTCCAGCATATCTCTCATTTTTATCCTGTCGTGGTCATTGTGCTATATACAGGGTGAGATGCCTACCTATTTCACGTTAATAACTTTTGACCTGTCAAACACACACAAAAAAAAAAATATGGGTCTGAGCATTATGGGACTTAACTTCTAGATCATCAGTCCCCTAGAACTTAGAACCACTTAAACCTAACTAACCTAAGGACATCACACACATCCATGCCCGAGGCAGGATTCGAGCCTGCGGCCGTAGCGGTCGCGCGGTTCCAGACTATAGCGCCTAGAACCACTCGGCCACCCCGGCCGGCCGTCAAACACATTTGCAGTCAGATTTCACCTAGATGTACAGTAACCAGGGGCTCAGGAAGCAACCAGCAACGCAGTCCAACAACTTCATTAATAACCGAGATGAATGCGCCAACTATCTATTTTTTGTTTAGTTTAACTATTCGATTTTTACTGCCAGAATAGCAGATCTCGATCAGACAAATTCAGTGATATAGCTCTTTTGTAGATGTAACAAGAAATGATGGAGTACAAATACAATGAATACAGGGACTTTTGTGCCGTTACTCTCATCAAATGGCCCGTCACCCGGAAGTTTATTCAACTCTTGAAGAAATTCGTCGCCAAGACACGAGGTACGTGATGTTTACGCTACTCTCTGCAGAGACCTGTATCGCGCAGATACGAGGAACATGCTCCGTTGTGTGTTGCTGTTCGAAAGAGTTAGACTGCTGCAGCAGCGCTGTGTATATATATCAGGTTCGTTACAAGGAATGCTGCAATTCATTTACAATGCTGCAGTGTTACAGCCTCCTGTATTTCATGAACAAACTGAGCAAGCAGTGGCAGCCAATGTGGTCAATTTATCATTCAGATGCTACAGAAGAGTGGTCCACTCCCCAAAAAGATTATCACAAGCTAAAAATGCAGCATAACGGCGTCCTCGAAGTAGGTCTATACATCTGCGCATCTACATTGCAACTGTCCTTAAAGAGTGGAATAACCTGCGATTGGTTTTCAGTTGGTTAGACGCTCCGGTGTTCTAGCGTCGTAAAGTGTTGCTAGAAGCGGGGTTCATTATTCATAGTACTCACTAGAGAATGTAATGGGTAGATCATCTGTCCAGTGATCTTTACCCTACAATTTTCAGTTTTTTTATCATTTGCGCTCTGATTCATCATGTTCAACGAGCTCACTTTCTTACAGACCAAGTTGATGATAACATTGCAATGCTGGATGCTTATTTAATGGTTTTAGCGTCCACTGGTACTTTAGTTAGTAACACTGATTCACTCAGAGCCTTGTTTCCATGTGCGTCGTGCCAAAGACTGGTGTGCGTTGCTGATAATGCCACATCGCAAAGAAAGCTTAATGTCTGTTAAGGCCAGTCCACGCGCTACGATTTGTCTGGGCAACTGTTGGCGAACATCACTTCTGTGCTGACCAATTGCTGCGTGTAGACCAGAAATCGCTACAGATTTGTATGAAAGTGTGGGGTAAAGTTCAGGAAGTTGCCGGTAGAAATTATAAATCATCCTCTATTAAAAAAGTAAGAGATACATTATCTTATTAACAACTCCTATTCTCAACTATAATATTTGGACCCAAGTATGTAAATTCCATTTATAACCAATATTTATACTACAGCATACGGGCTTTTAAATTTTGCAATAATACATACAGCTGAGCTCTGGAATCAGTAATGTTACATTAATGCTTAGTATGAAGCAGATTTAAAAAATGTAACCTGAGTAGCTTAAGAGAAAGAGCAGCAAGTTTGATTTAAGTATAAGTAATATAGCACTAATTCCCACAAATAACAGTACGAATAGATTAGCTGTAGGCTTAATTGGTTATTAATAACTTCACAGAAATAAGCAGCAGTAACTTATTCCTCTTTTTAATGTACAATTTGACTTTTTCCCTATCTCTCAAAGCTTCTAGTCCGCAGCTCGTGGTCTCACGGTCGCGTTCTCGCTTCCCGAGCACGAGGTCCCGAGTTCGATTCCCGTCGGGTCAGGGATTTTCACCTGCCTCGAGATGACTGGGTGTTTGTATTGCCCTCCTCATTTCATCATCATTCATGAAAGTGGCAAGGTTGGACTGAGAAAAGTTTGGGAATTTGTATGGGCGCTGATCACCGCGCAGTTGAGCGCCCCGCAAAACCAAACATCATCATCAAATCTCCTATTGTAATTTTTTTTCTCAAGACTGTTGTTGTTTAGCCCTCAGTTCCGTTTGATGTAGCCCTCGACGCTAGTCTATGCTGTGCAAGCCTCTTAACCTCTGCATAACTACCATAACCAACATCCATACGAATCTGCTTACTGTAGTCAAACCTTGGTTCTTATCTACAGCTTTTAATCTCCACACTTCCTTCCATTACCAAATTGACGATTACTTAATGCTTCAGTATGTGTCGTATCAACTTCTTACAGGCCACATATCTTGTGGATATACATTGTGTGTCTTTAATGCTGTCGTTTTCATTGCCTTCTGCATCCTCATGCCGTTCATCACTATTGATTCCTCCCCCATTTAGGGGCAGTTTCCCACCCAGAGGGTAAGACGTTGATCTGGCAGAACGAGGGTGACTCCTTATACGGTGAGTTTCTGGATGCCTTTGCTCATGATTTTTATTCAGAATTTGAACAGTGGCTAGGTTCGTACCCGTACAAAGGACATATTGATTACTAGTCAAAGACGGCACCCCTACACCACGGGGACTTTATTGAACCTGTCAGAAGACTGGTCACGATGACTAAAATAAAGTGATTCTTTCTTTTAGTCAAGTTGTGTCAAATTTAGTTTCTCCCTATTTTGATTGCCGGCCGGAGTGGCCGTGCGGTTCTGGGCGCTACAGTGTGGAACCGAGCGACCGCTACGGTCGCAGGTTCGAATCCTGCCTCGGGCATGGATGTGTGTGATGTCCTTAGGTTAGTTAGGTTTAATTAGTTCTAAGTTCTAGGGGACTAATGACCTCAGTAGTTGAATCCCATAGTGCTCAGAGCCATTTTGAACCTATTTTGATTCAGTGCTTCCTCATTAGTTATTCTATCTAGCCATTTAATCTTCAGCATTCGTCTCTAGCCTTACAGTTCAAATGCTTATAGTCTTTTAATGACTAAACTGTTTATCCACCATGATTCACTTCTTTACAAGTCTACATTCCAGACAAATACCTTCAGAAAAGATTTCCTAAAATTTATATTCGGTGTAAAAGAAATTTATCTTCTTCAGAAACATTTGGTATTACCAGTTTGAATTTTGTACCCTCTCTACTTCATTCATTGTCAGTTACTTTTATGCGTAGATAGTTTCATTTCCAACTGCGGGATACATCTTCAGAGGTAAAGCGGCGAACTATAACTAGAAACCGAGGAAGCGCCGAATATATGGACTGTGTAGAGGGCACCGCAGTCCATCACATGACGTCGGCTACGAGATTATCTCTGGCAATGCCAACAGTCTCGATTGACAGAAATCGATCGTCGTTCTTAGGGTGCAACGTTGACATCGAAATTTTATCTAATGTAACATCTTCCTCTTAAATATTACAGTATTTATAAATCTCAATAGTCTCTGTATACAAGCGTGTATGATAATGCCATGTTTTTGATATGACGCTCGCCTCACTGAATTTTGTTTCATAACCACACTCTCTATGAAGAAAGAGGGAAAGTCGCCTGAGACATACGAATAAATCGGCCGTAGCGGAACATGTTTACCGAGAGGATGATCAAGAAATAAAATCCACTGAGACGAGCGTCATATCGCAGACGTCGCATTATCATGCGCGCATGTATAGAAAGGCTATTAAGATTTGTACACACTGTAATAATTTTAACAGAAAAGAGGAAGGTGTTAAATAGAATAAAGCTTTGATCCCAACGTTGCATGCTAAGAACGACGATCGATTATTTCAATCGAGAATATTGGAATTACCAGATACAGTATAATCTCTTAGCCGACGTCATGCGATGGAGAGTGGCGCCCTCTACACTGCCCACATATTCGGCGCTCCCTCAATTTGTGGTTGCAGTTCGCCACTTTACCTCTGAAGTTGTCGCCAGCAGTCGGAGATGAAACGTTAGGAGAAAGCTCTATACATCGGCCACGGCCTATTAGCCCGGAAGTTTCAACTGAAGTCAGTACTAGCCATAAAAGCCTACATTGTATGATGTGAGTTTTTTTATTTCTTTTCTATGAACTTTAATCCCCTTTCCAACTTCCTCTTTGTTTTCATTTTCTGTTTGCTCAATTAACAGACTGAATGCGGTCGGGGATAGGCTGCAACCCCGTCCAACTCCCTTTTCAAAATCTACAGCTCCCCTTTCATATCTTTTGATTTGTGTAACTGCAATCTGCTTTTTGTACAGGCTGTAGATAACCTATATCACCTCATATTTTATTCCTATTACCCTCAGAATTTTAATGTGTGTATTCCAGTTACAGTCTAAGTCGTACAGTCAGTATCCCCTTGCCTGTTCCTACATTTCCTGGGAATCCAAATTGGTCCTCCCTGAGTTCGGCTTCTACCATTTATTCCACTCTTCTGTAAATCCTCTGCCTGACAAAAAGCGAAGTGTCCAGAAGAAGAAGAGGAAACCAAACAAAACTTCACGGGCTGAGAGGGTGTGCGATGTAATTTCAGTGCTTACAAAATCGAGTCAGTTTTACGAAGAACTTCGAGGTATAAGCCCACTTATCGGTATCACTTTGCATCCCCCTCCCTAACCGCCCCCCACTTGCCATGACTTGATGAGCGCACAGATTCTGTTGGGAAGAGTGTCATATAGTCGGTGTATCCTCTCGTGAGGCTAGATGCCCCACAACTATCAGAACTGTTCCTTGATATCCCGGATATTGGCACTGGGACGGAGATGACGCCCGAGTTGATCCCACACTTGTTTTAACATGAACAGATCTGAGGATGTTGCTGGCAACAGAAGTACATCAGCATCAAACATACAGATAATAGGGACATTTGTCATGTGTGGACTAGCAGTGTTCTTTTGTCCGGCACAAATTTTTACTGTCGTCATTCCATCGCAAACGTGATGGTTGTCCATATTCGCAACTGCGAGTACGTTAATATTATCATTATTTATGAAGGTCCACCTTTTATTTTACAATTACATTCAGTATTTGTTCCATAAATTACAGTAAAAGCAGAACGAAAAAATGTTTTATTTCTGGACAGGTATATTGTCCGTAGTGGCGGGCATACTGTCCATTGTCTGGCCATTGTGCCCGCCTAGACGCCATTCCACAAAAGTAGTTGTTCGTTGACGATGGCCCCCGAGCCGGCAGGAGTGGCCGAGTGGTTCTAGGCGCTACAGTCTGGAACTGCGCGACCGCTACGGTCGCAGGTTCGAATCCTGCCTCGGGCATGGATGTGTGTAATGTCCTTAGGTTAGTTAGGTTTAAGTAGTTCTAAGTTCTAGGGGACTCATGACCTCAGCAGTTAAGTCCCATAGTGCTCAGAACCATTTTTGATGGCCCCCGATAAAGCGTTCGTCGACATGGGAATTTCTCGGTAAGCAACTACTTCTTCAATACAGTTGTATTAGAAGTGCACAGCTTGTTATATAAATTTGCAATAATTAGATGAAGTGAGAATAATCAAAACGATACGATACTTGACTGCGAGGTAAGTGATATCTTGGCTCCTTCAAATGACTATTTCGTGATGGGGGGTTTCGAGTGACACTTTTATGAGGTTGCCGTATGATTGCAACTCTGTACGGATTCGCAAATTGAAACGCCGATTATGTCCACTCTAGTCATTACGTCCGCCTTTTCCCTCTTACAATTTTCACGACGTATGCTTCTACTCTGAAGTGGCACCTGTTCAGATTCCCGGATGAACTTAGGTTTTCTGTGGTATTTTACGTATATTGGCCCATAAATAGTTCCTTATCTTTTTTTACACCAGTTACGAGGCGACCACGACAAGGAAGGCTCCTGAGTAGAGGCTCAGATAATGTTGATGCTGATGGAACTATATCTTTGCTATAACAATAGCCGGGACAAGGACAACGGAATTCATAAACAAGCAGTGAGCAAACGAGCTTCGTAAGCGCCAACAGCAGCTGTAATGTCTGCTGCGACGTGTGTGGTCACGAATTTTCGACGCTGCTGTAAGACGCTGCACAAACATAACAAATCCGATGAGCATGAAGTAGAACATGATGTGGAACAACAGTACAGAACAGTACACAAGAAATTTCTTTGTTAGTTGCAAAAGAACATAATACACTTACAACACGAGAGAAATCCAGTAGCTGCAGAAGAAAACCTCGTTTAAGAGTAAAGTGAAGCTCACTTTAACCTACTCTTGAAGGTTAGTATTGAGAAATATCAGTCCCATTAAAGACACATAAGGTGATCTGAGAACTTACTAGCAACAGGGATTTTACAAGTTCTTCTTGAGGCAAAACACTTAATTTGTGTTATATGAACTAGTTTCAGCGATACTCCGTTTTCATTATTGGGATTTATGTCTCGAAAGTACACGATATACAGAAACATATACCGGATGCTCTCCTAATAGTCTTCAACTGCATTTTCTGTGATGTTTCGGTAGATATTTGGAATTTCGTTTTTGGAATATGGAGCTATACTCAGCCCAAACGAATACTCTCATTACTTTTTTTAACGCGACGCTCAGTGCCCATTCCAAACAGAATCTTTTTTCAAAGCGGGATTTTACGTCCCCATTCAGTAGACCGGTCCCAGATTGGCCTAGCGTGATATTCGTTTTATCGATATATATTAACAGTAACAATAAAACACGAAGACAAACCAGTACTCGACCAGCGACAGCGCCTACCTTGACCCACACTGACTGCTACTGCCATGCAGCAGCGTTACTCGCTCGCTGTTGGAGTACTGGTTATTCTTTGTGTTTTACCATTCCTGTCAATATATATCGCTAAAACGAATATTGCACTAGACTAATGTGGAACCGCTCTATTGAATGGGCTCGTAAACGCCCGCTTTAAAAATCATTTTTTTTTTGTAACGGCAAACAAACCGACGCTTTCCGTCGACAATGGGCATCGCATGAAAGACGTGATGAGCAGTAATTGTTTGTGCTGACTCCAGCTACACATTGAAAAAACAAAATTGCAAATATCTGTAGAAATGCAAAAGAAAGGGCGCCTAACGACTCTTAAGCGACAGATCCTATATAGTGCATTAAATTAATTTTTATTTTCTTTGTTAATAACTGCATCCTTAAGTGTTTTACTGGCAGTGGCGTAGGTAGGTAGTTTGACTCCCAGCGCAGAGTTTAGGCTTGTCACATCCTCCCCCCCCCCCCTCCCCACTTCCGCCCCAAGCACCACAAAGCATAAAATAATTTTTTGGGGGAAGCAACTTTGATGTTATTGGTTAAGAAAGTAATGTGTAATATCAATTGTTTTGTAAATCGTTTTTATGTTTCGAAACAAACAACTATAACGCATTTTTATAAATAATATGGTATAATTGATTATTAATGAAATAGTATAAGTAAGCTGTCAACGGCCTTACCGCAGTGGTAACACCGGTTCCCGTCATATCACCGAAGTTAAGCGCTGTCGGGCTGCGCTAGCACTTGGATGGGTGACCATCCGGTCTGCCGAGCGCTGTTGGCAAGCGGGGTGCACTCAGTCCTTGTTAGGCAAAGTGAGGAGCTACTTGATTGAGAAGTAGCGGCTCCGGTCTTGTAAAATGACATGCGGCCGGGAGAGTGGTGTGCTGACCACATGCCCCTTCGTATCTACATCCAGTAACGCCTGTGCCCTGAGGATGACACGGCGGCCGGTCGGTTCCGTTGTGCCTTCATGGCCTGTTCAGGAGGAGTTTAGTTTTTTTGTGGAAGTAAGCTACAAAAACTCTTTTTAGCGGTAGGTGCCTGTAACGTGAAGCACAGAATCTCTTCCTTCGAACTTTTTCTGCTGAAAATTTTGAAATTGTCATCAACACGTTGTCATTAGCTACACTATTTTCGAAATACAAAATTATCAAACTACAGAGTCGTGCCTAACTCATAGTGGACCTAAAATTATTCTTTATTTGTTTGAGTTTTGACGAACTGCTTTCACACGATACCACCGAAAAACACAAAGCTAAGAAAAATCTTACCGCGAAAATGAGGTTTGGAAGATATTTGGAGAACTTATATCCACGCATAAACCGTAAAAATCTTAAAGATATCCAACCAAGAGACACTTCTTTTAGAACTCTGGCAGCTTCCAGAGCTCTTCTTATGCGTCTGAGGATACAATCTTCAGAATTATCATCTTAACTGTCAACCAAACATTTTACAATCGTGAGAAAATCCATTCCTGGGGCTTTAATCAGATTTCTGAGCTCTAAAACAGGAGAACTACCTGATATACACTATGTAATCAAAGGTATCCTGACTCTCCAAACACATACGTTTTTCATATTAGGTGCACTGTGCTGCCACCTACTGCCAGGTACTCCAGTAGTCGTTAGACATCGTGAGAGAGCAGAATGAGGCGCTCCGCGGAACTCACGGACTTCGAACGTGGTCAGGTGATTGGGTGTCACTTGTCTCATACGTCTGTACGCGAGATTTCCACACTCCTAAACATCCCTAGGTCCACTGTTTCCGATGTGAAAGTGAAGCGGAAGAGTGAAGGGACACGTACAGCACAAAAGCCTACAGGCCGACCTCGTCTGTTGACTGACAGAGACCACCGAGCGAGGTGGCGCAGTGGTTCGACACTGGACTCGCATTCGGGAGGACGACGGTTCAATCCCGCGTCCGGCCATCCTGATTTAGGTTTTCCGTGATTTCCCTAAATCGCTCCAGGCAAATGCCGGGATGGTTCCTTTCAAAGGGCACGGCCGACTTCCTTCCCTGTCCTTCCCTAATCCGATGAGACCGATGACCTCGCTGTCTGGTCTTCCCCAAAACAACCAACCAACCGACAGAGACCGCCGACAGTTGAAGACGGCCGTAATGTGTAATAGGCAGATATCTATCCAGGCCATTACACAGGAATTCCAAACTGCATCAGAATCCACTGCAAGTACTATGACAGTTAGGCGGAAGGTGAGAAAACTTACATTTCATGGTCGAGCGGCTGCTCACAAGCCACACATCACGCCGGTAAATGCCAAACGACGCCTCGCTTGGTGTAGGAGCGTAAACATTGGACGGTTGAACAGTGGAAAAACGTTGTGTGGAGTGACGAATCACGGTACACAATGTGGCGATCCGATGGCAGGGCGTGGGTATGGGGAATGACCTATGGACGTCTTCTGCCAGCGGGTGTAGTGCCTACAGTAAAATTCTGAGGTGGTGGTGTTATGGTGTGGTCGTGTTTTTCATTGAGGGGTCTTGCACCCCTTGTTGTTTTGCGTGGCACTATCACAGCACAGGCCTAATGTAGTATACATGTTTTAAGCACCTTCTTGCTTCCCACCGTTGAAGAGCAATTCGGGGATGGCGATTGCATCTTTCAACACGATCGAGCACCTGTTCATCATGCACGGCCTGTGGCGGAGTGGTTACACGACAATAACATCCCTCTAATGGACTGTCCTGCACAGAGTCGTGACCTGAATCGTATAGAACACCTTTGGGGTGTTTTGGAACTCCGACTTCGTGCCAGGCCTCACCGACCGACATCGATACCTCTCCTCAGTGCAACACTCCGCGAAGAATGGGCTACCACTCCCAAAGAAACCTTCCAGCACCTTACTGAACGTATACCTGCGGGAGTGGAAACTGTCATTAAGACTAAGGGTGGGCCAGCACCATATTGAATTCCAACATTACCGATGAAGGGCGCCTCGAACTTGTAAGTCATTTTCAACCAGGTGTCTGGACACTTTTGATCGCATAGTGTACGTTCCATGAGTTTGCAACGCGCCTCGATTTCTTGCAGAGACCTGTCGATGAACTGTAACATTGACTTTCTTACTTCCTGGTGCGTAGTCAGCGTATCAAATGGCTCTGAGCACTATGGGACTTAACATCTATGGTCATCAGTCCCCTAGAACTTAGAACTACTTAAACCTAACCAACCTAAGGACATCACACAACACCCAGTCATCACGAGGCAGAGAAAATCCCTGACCCCGCCGGGAATCGAACCCGGGAACCCGGGCGCGGGAAGCGAGAACGCTACCGCACGACCACAAGCTGCGGACAGTCAGCATATCAGTTGCAGCCTTCTCTCTAGGCATCATTTTCTTCTTCCTGATAGTTCTACTTTTGCTATAAGAATGCATATCTAGTCAGATGCGTTCCTCGCAAAGTGAAGTGCTTCTTGAACGAGATAATCTCTCTTCTCTTTCAAAAAGAGCTTTAGACTTATCTTGGTAATACACATTCCGAAGGCAACTCCAAGAATACGTAAATACTTTTGGTTATGGCTGACTTCTTCTAGGACAGCACTACATAAAAGCAAAAAAGAGAAATCACGCAACGAAGGCTACAGTGTTCGAGGAGCTCCGCTGGTTTCTATGGTTTCAGAACAATCTGAAAGTTCCTTAGCGGCATCGACAATCTTTTTAAAACTCTGAAATATAATTTTAACGGCTTCGTAGTGAGCAGTCCATTCTGTTTATGAAAGTCTCTTAACTGTAACTCCATCGCCTTTCAGAAAGATCGTCCATCTATGGGCATAAGCTGAGCCACACATGTACAAACCTTCTAAGGTACCAAAAAAGTCAGACACGGAACTGTTGCAAAAGCATGCGATCCGCACAGATTGAGAGAGTGGTTTGCGCACGGTAGGAACAGTGTCTCAGAATTAAGTTCACAATATCTTTCTTGAACTGCTGAGTGCAATCCAGCTAATTTAGTAGCACTATCGTATCCGTGTCCTCAGCACATTTTTACATGCCGACTATCGTATTCACTAACCTGTAAGTTATCTTCCGTTATGCTAACGGCTTCCTTCCCACTTTGCTGCAGATAACCTAGAAATGAGTCCTTTATTTCTAGTTGCATGTTCTGCTTGTGAACGTATTGAATGATTTCACTGATCTGATCTGTATGTAAGATATAGAAAGTTTCGGATTAGGCAAAAGGAAATTCTCGCAGGTTACTTTTATCCGACGCAAGAAAGTGTCCATTTACATTACATAATTAAAAAATGTAAAACTATTCAGGAAAGAGCATTGCGTCCATAAACGTCCTATTGAACTTAAATAATTTAACAAACATATACGACAGACTCGAGTATCTGATCTTGAAGGAATTCATAATTTAATATACAGAGTGGTTATAACAAACTTCAGCAACTTAAACAAGTGTAGACGGAGAACGATTTACCGTATTAGCACCCAAATTTATAGGAAAGAGGTTCAGACTGTGCGCTGCAGGATTTGCGTTATTTGCAGTGTTAGTATCATGACTTGCTGTTAGGCACCGGTACTAGTACTGCGACGTAGGGCTGAAACACCAGCATCAGCGTGCATGACAGTTGCAAACAGTGAATATGGGTCTGCACAAGGTGAGCGGGGCCTTACTCGTAAAGCTGTGTTAACAAAACAACATCAATAGCCTTGCTGCTCTTCGCGCGTATCGATGCATTAAAGGCATACGGAGAGATTCTCTTTCCGCACTGGGATTGAACGTGATTCGGAAATCCGAATTAAATAGCGATTTGGCAATTGGCCGATGGCCAGTTGCGCCACAAATCTTTGAAGAAGTTACTGTTGCCATGGCTAAGAATGCTGGTCGCAGTGTGCGATCCTGAAGTAGGGCAAGAGCTGTGTCACGACAGCTGAACATTCCACAGCCCGCTGTTCAAAATGTGCTGCGAACAATTGTGAAACGGTATCTCTTGTGGGGTTCTAGGTTGTCGTGGATGCAGAACGTCGTCACATTGAGCAACCTTTGTAACCTGTAACGTAAACATGGTACACAATTAACAGATGTTAACGTCTTATGTGGAAATGAAAATGGGTTTCTTTCAATGGTTAATTCGTTTGTTCTCTTCCACGTGTCCTTACCAATGTTTCCACAAAGTTTCATTATCTTACGATCACTTGTCTTCCATGGGGGTCCTGTCAGATAGCGTAAGTTTAATTCTTAACCCCCCCCCCCTCTACATACATCGTTACAAATATTAAGCTCCATGTTTTGTGGAAGAACACTTTTTGAATCCAAGAGACTCTAAATCCGAATCCACAACCTGAATTTCTTTAGCACCATAGGATGTTCCCTCTTAAAACATTGCTATTCTTTATTTTAAAATATGAAATCCCTATTTGCTACCAAATTATAAGAGCATGAAACATTTCACAGCACAATCAACTCATAAGAAATAGTTTACTGACTGAGAAACTATGTTAACAATGGCCTTTAAAAAAGTATCAAACTAAGATAATTGGCATCACTGTCTCAAGAACTGTGTGAGAATACTGTTTGCAAGCAATATCAGGTTCAGTACGTAAGCTCACTAGTTTCCCGCCGGCTTCCGTAAGTATCAGGAATGAAACGACGAAAAAAACATTTTTTAGTACTCGTGCCACAGAACCTGGCAAGTTTTGTCACCCTTACGAAGCTGGTACCCGGTGCGAACCGCACACCCCTTGCTACGCCTCTGTTTCTTGCCTTTTTTCCTTTATTGCGTATAGATTATATACCGAAGCGCCAAAGAAACTGGTATAGGCATGCGTATTCTAATACAGAGATATGTAAACAGGCAGAAGACGACACTGCGGTCGGCAATGCTATATAAGACAACAAGTGTCTGGCGCAGTTTTTATGTCAGTTACTGCTTCTGCAATGGCAGGCTACCAAGATTTAAGTGAGTTTGAACGTTATAGTCGGCACATGAGCGACGCGACACAGCATCTCTGAGGTAGCGATGAAGTCTACCGTGAATATCAGGAATCCGGTAAAATATCAAATCTCTGACATCACTGAGGCCGGAAAAACATCCTGCAAGTTCGGGACCAACGATTACTGAAGAAAATCGTTCAGCGTGACAGAAGTGCAGCCGTTCCCCATATTGCTGCAGTTTTCAATGCTGGGCCATCAAAAAGTGTCAGCATGCGAACCACTCAACGAAACATCATCGATATGGGCTTTCGGAGCCGAAGACCTAGTCGTGTAGCCTTGATGACTGCACGACACAATACTTTATGCCTCGCCGGGGCCCGTCAACAAGGACAGTGGACCGTTGATGACTGGAAACATGTTGCCTGGTTGGATGGGAGTGTACAGGTATGGAGACAACCTCATGAATCTATGGACCCTGCATGTCAACAGGGGACTGTTCAAGCTGGTGGAGGCTCTGTAATGGTGTGGGGCGTGTGCATTTGAAGTGATTTGGAACTCCTGATACGTCTAGCTACGACTCTTACAAGTGCCACGTACGTATGCATCCTGTCTGATCACCTGCATCCATTCATGTCCGCTGTGCAGTCCGATCGACTTGGGCAATTCTAGCAGGACAATGCGACATCCCACACGTCCAGCATTGCTACAGGGTGACTCCAGGAACATTCTTCCGCGTTTCAGCACTTCCGCTGGCTGCCAAATTCCCCAAACATGAACATTATTGAGCATATCTGGGATGTCTTGTAACTGTTGTTCACAGGAGATCTCCACCCCCTCGTTCTCTTACCGATTTATGGACAGCCCTGCTAGATTCATGGTGTCAGTTCCCTCCGGCACTACTTCAGACATAGTCGAGTCCATGCCAAGTCGTATTGCGGCACTTCTGCGTGCTCGCGGGAGCCCTACACGATATTAGGCAGGTGTACCAGTTTCTTTGGCTCTTCAGTGTATAATGGCAAGTCAGAGATTTCGGGACCAGATTTTAATTTGCAAGACATTTTCACGTAGATATGTGGACTGTAACCACAATTTATTAATTATGAAGTGCAGATTCAAACTGAAGAAACTGCAAAACCGTAGGAAATGATGGGGTGGGATCAGTATAAGTTTAAAGGACGAAAGGGTGTTTAGAGGTTCTGAGGGAGCATTTGCCAATGGTTGACCAGTACCGGAGAAAGAAATATAAAAGGAGACGAGTGGGTAGCTTCAACAGATGAAATAGTGAAGGCAGAAGAGGATCAAATGCATAAACGCCGGCCGGTGTGGCCGTGCGGTTAAAGGCGCTTCAGTCTGGAACCGCGTAACCGCTACGGTCGCAGGTTCGAATCCTGCCTCGGGCATGGATGTGTGTGATGTCCTTAGGTTAGTTAGGTTTAAGTAGTTCTACGTTCTAGGGGACTGATGACCACAGATGTTAAGTCCCATAGTGCTCAGAGCCATTTGAACCATTTTTGAAATGGGTAAACCGACAATGCCTAGTAGAAATTCTTTGATGTCACGGTAGAAGAGGTTGGCGATATGATACTGCGAGAAGAGTTTGACACAGCACCAGAAGACTAAGTTGAAACAATGCCCCAGGAGTAGACGATATTCCGTCAGAACTACTGATAGCCTTGGGACAGCCAGCTTTAACAAAAACTCTTCCATCTGTTGTGCAAGATGTATGAGACCAGCGAAATACCCTCAGACTTCAAGAAGAATGTAGTAATTCCAATTCCAAAGATAGCAGTTGCTGATAGATGTGAAAATTATCGAACTATCAGTCTAATAAGTCATGGTTGCAAAATACTAACACGAATTCTTTACAGAAGAATTGAAACAGTGGTAGAATCTGACCTTGGGGAAGATCAGTTTGGCTTCTGGAGAAATGTAGAAACACTCGAGGAAATACTGACCATACGATTTATCTTAGAAGATATGTTAGGGAAAAGCAGACTTACGTTTAGAGCATTTGTAGTCTTAGAGAAAGCTTTTGAGAAGGTTGACTGGAATACTATGTGAAATTCTGAAGGTAACATGGGTAAAATATAGAGAGTGAAAGGCTATTTGCAACTTGTAGAGAAACTAGACGGCAATTATGTGTCGAGTGGTACGAAAGGGAAGCAGCGGCTGAGAAGGGAGTAAGAAAATATTGTAGCCTATTGCCAATGTTACTCAATCTGTACACTGAGCAAGCAGTAAAGTTCACCAACGAAAATTTTGGAGTGGGAATTAAAGTTCAGGGAGAAGAAATAAAAGCTTCGAGGTTTTCCAGTGACACTGTAATTCTATCAGAGACAGCAAAGGATTTCGAAGAGCAGCTGAGCTGAATGGATAGTATCTTGAAAGGACATTAAAAAAAGCAAAACAAGGATAATGGAATGGAGTCAAATTAAATTAGATGACGAGACACTCTAAGTAGTAGATGAGTTTTGCTATTTGGCTAGCAAAATAACTGATGATGGCCGAAATAGAGAGGATATAAAACGTAGACTGGCAATAGCAAGAAAGGCGTTTCTGAAGGAGAGAAATTTGTTAACATAGAATATAGGATCCATTGCTAGGAAGTCTT